>NC_045797.1:25468060-25820586 GCF_009873245.2 Balaenoptera musculus
CAGTGTTGTTCAACCACTGGTCAGAAACTACACGTAATATGCAGTGTGCAACTTTGATATTCGTGACCTAGTGAGAAAAGCAGTGTTTTCCCCACTGGAGAGCAGGATACTTGCAGCGTCAAAATTTCCTGCTGAAGAGTGTTGCTGCCTGTGTTGTCTTCACTTCTAGAATGCCTTTGTGGAGAAAAGAGACAGTTCCTAGAGAAACAGAATGTGTCCTGTGCCCTGCAGGAGGCACCCCAGAGCCCTTATTGCCAAAGGGAAAGCTAGACCTCTCCACAACGTTCAAAGTCTCGTTCAGATATTCCATCCACGAATTGAAGCGTGCAGAGTTTTTCCATTTACTTTTGGGCAAGTAGTGCAGGAACTCTAGTATGCTTTTCCTAAGGCCCCTGAATCCTCACCGTGTCCCGTGGAAGAACACTGCGTACAGGATCACTCTTGTTGGTGACTGCGCAGCATTATGTTCCTTAAGGCCTCTGGATCACCTCTTTGAAAGCAGAGTGAAAGGCAACCCTCTGCTTTCTTCTACAGGTAGCTAGATGGCCAAAGCATTCAAGAGACCTCCGGAACACAGCTCTAGCAGGTCTTAGGGGTAATGCCAGTGGCTCTCAGTGCAGAGCGTGAGCTGCAATGAAAACACTCTATTCTTGCTGTCTGTTCTGGGTATACTTACTTTCCTGGCCTTTTTCTAGGCCACACAGAGACTAGACATTACATGCTGTCTTGAAAATATATACTTTCCCCTGAACACTACTACACTTAGGGACGGTGTGAGGACACATAACCTTCCTAAAGTCTTAAGTCCCGTAGACTATTCACACATTGCCCAACTCCCTGGTTCGAAATTAAAGCACGATATTGCCAGAGTGCTCCTTTGGTCTCTTTTCGCTTGCCTGAAACTAAACGTACTAGGGCAGTTTTAAAGTTTCGGATTCGGAAACTATGCGAACAGTTGCAATTCTCAGCAATAAAGGACAGCCTCAGCCTCAAAGCTGCCAGAAATACAGGGGTGCTCTCAGTCTTACATGCTGGAATGCCCCTGTTAGGAAAAGGGCGTTTTCCTGAGAGCATCACGGTGCTTGCATTTCCTTGCATGAGGCATCCCAAAGGCGCCAATTCCTAAAGGGAACAGGACACTGCTAGGCAGGGTCATAGTGAGGTCCATGTATGGCATGCACAAGATTAGGCATGCAGCATTTCCCATCAAAACATAGTCCATGTAATGCCTTCACGCTAGTGAGCTTTTCAGGACTCCTAGGACTCCTGCATCCTCAGCACCTCCCGTGGAAGAACACTGCTTCCCGCATGTCTCTTCCAGGGATACTTCACAACATTCAGGGACCTTGGGCCTCGGGATCATATCTCTTCGAGCGGAGAGAAAGGTGACACACTGCTTTCTTCATTGGATAGCTAGATGTCCGAGCTTTCTAAAGGCCACCCGAACACAGGTCCAGCAGGTATTTCCGGTGTACAGCCAGTGGTTCCCAGCACTGAACCTGGGCTGCAATGAAGAAACACTCTCCATAGGGTTTATATTGGGAACCCTTACTTGCTGTCTCTCTATGCCAAACAGACAGTTGTCTTTCGAAGCAGCCTGACAAAGGCCCAGTTTTCCCCTGAAACACCCACTAGCCTTTGTTATGGTGTACTGACGGCGAGATCTATCCCAAGGCAGTAATTACGTCATGCTAATTGCCCCATGCAGAATTGCCTTGGTACGAAGGTTTAACTGGGAAGGACAGGGTGCTGCTTGAGACTCTTTGCCTTGGTCATAAACTAATATGCAGTGTGCAAGTTTGATATTCGTGACCTAGTGAGAAAAGCACTGTTTTTGGCAGTTTTCAACTTTCGGATTCAGAATCTATGTGAATAGTTGCACTTCCCAGCTCTAAAGAGGGACAGCTGCAGCCTCAAAGGTGCCAGAAATACAGTGCTGCTGTCAGTCCTACGTGCTGGAATGCCCCTGTTAGGAAAAGGGCGTTTTCCTGAGAGCAACACTGTGCTTGCATTTCCTTGCATGAGGCATTCCAAAGGCGCGAATACTAAAGGGAACACGACTCTGCCAAGCAGGCTCATAGTAAGGTCCATGTATTGCATGCACAAGATTAGGTATGCAGCATTTCCCATGAAAATATATTCCATGTAGTGCCTTCACGCTAGTGAGCTTTTCAGGACTCCTAGGACTCCTGCGTCCTCAGCACCTCCCGTGGAAGAACATTGCTTCCTGAAGGTCTCTTCCTGGGCGACTTCACAACATTCAGCTCCTTTAAAGCTCCAAGTTATTTAAAATACATGACTTCTTACTAAAAATCTCCAGTTCATATAACCAAGGGGTTTATAACTTCTCCTTTAAAAGTGATATTCCTGGGACTTCCCTGGTCGTCCAGTGGTGAAGACTCTGCGCTTCCAATGCAGCAGGCGTGGGTTCAATCCCTGGTTGGGGAGCTAAGATCCCACACGCTGCGCAGCCAAAGAAATTGTTTTCAAAAGTTATATTCCTGTATTATTGAATTTAGTGGTTTAGATTTTTTTTTTTAATGTTAAGAAGATTTCAGTTTCTTTACCAGGAACAAACAAAACGTAATGTAAAACTAGTTTTCCAGAAACGATTTCCATCATTCTCTTCTTCCCTTTCTCCTGCAGACTGGTGTTTTATCTTTACAAGTTCTCCGTCCTTCCATAAGAAAGCTGCTCGTCTTCTGGTTTCATAAGAGATGGTGAACAGTGGTAAAATATCCAGTTGACCGAAATTTCTAGAGTACACTTCAGGGAGCGAATGATGGGGTGGAATGTTGGGGCAGAGTGAGAGATACAGATTCTGGTGAGACTGAGAGTCATGCACAAAAATTACTGGGCTGTGGTGAAGGGAGAACAAAACTAAATCAGGTTCCTGCTGGTGGACAGGAAGCCAAAATGAAGAAGAATGGTGCGTAGCTGGGCAGTGTAATTAGGCCCCTAAGTGCTGTGTCTTCTGATAGTAATTATGAACAGAAACCAAATAATAGTTACTAATAACATGGAGGTGACCAATCCTTGAGAGCTGAGGCAGAGAGAAGGAAAGATGGCATTATGCCTTGTCTCTGGTTCCTTGAGTTTCCCAGGCTGGTTTGTGACCAGTCTTGGGTGAAATCATAACTAAGTCATTTCTGCTAAGGTGATCAGCTTTCGTGGGGTCCTTTCTCTGCACTCTGTCCAATGGTAAAGCCCACTGATTTATGCCTCCTGGAAAACAGTTATTCCAAAGCAGTATAAGTGAAGCATTGATGAAACAGCCATGAAGAACATGTTTCCACATGGCCTCGCACCACCTTTTCAAAGTGCTGTAAAACTTTTTTCATCCAAAAATCAGTAACAGAAAAGGATTGGGATCAAATCCCGTACAGAGGTAGTGTAAGAAAAAAGAGAATAAGGAGCAGAATAGCATGTCTTCAGACAATAAAATCAAGTTGGAAAAGACAGGTCCACAAAACAGATCAAAACTGTAACCTGTTATTTCAAAGTGGGCTAAAAGATGTTAGGAAAAACAATGCGAAAGATGAAAGAACATGGATCGAGGAGGGAATGGGAAGTTATTGTTTAGTGGCTATAGAGTCTCTGTTTGGGATGGTGGAAAAGTTCTGGAAATGGTAAACGCTGATAAATGCCACCTATGGGTGTTTGGTTTTAGTTGATCTTCTTCCATGAAAGGGTTTGGAGAGATTCAGAAACTATGCTGCTGCCTCCATCTTTCTGATGTCCTGCTCAATCTTTTGACATAATTATTTTGAATTTGCACAGTGGTGATGGTTGCACAGCATTGTGAATGTATTTAATGTCACTGAATTGTATACTTGAAAATGGTTGAAATAATAAATTTTGTTTTATGTATATTTTACCATAATAAAAAAAAGATGAAAGAACAGCATAAACCAGAATTAGGTAAGATGATAGAACTCAAGACAGAATTCAAAATAAAAGAAAAAAGTTTCAGAAATGAGGACTAAATTTAAAATAATACAAGAGTGGGGACTTCCCTGGTTGTCCAGTGGTTAAGAATCCACCTTGCAATGCAGGGGATGCAGGTTCGGTCCCTGGTTGGGGAACTGAGATCCCACATGCTGCAGGGCAACTAAGCCCGCACGCCGCAACTACTGAGCCCACGTGCTCTGGAGCCCACGCGCCACAACTGGAGAGCCCACGAGCCGCAAGGAAGAGCCCACGCACTGCAACAAAGAGCCCACGTGCTGCAACTAATAAATACCCGACACCTCCAAAAATAAATAAGTTAATTAATTAAATAAATTAAATAAAATAATACGAGTGAATGAACATAATGGATAATGCCTTAAGAGAAACAAACAAGAAGAGGAAAAAATTTTTTTTAATCAAAAAGAAGATAAAAAGAATTTTAGAGAAATGGCAAACATAACAGATAGGCAAAAAAGAGTCAGGACAGCTCTGAAAAGAGAAATATAAATACGTATAAGGGGCTTTCCTGGTGGTGCAGTGGTTAAAACTCCTCCTGCCAATGCAGGGGATATGGGTTCGATCCCTGGCCCAGGAAGATCCCACATGCCATGGAGAAGCTAAGCCCGTGAGACACAACTACTGAGGCTGTGTGCCACAACTACTGAAGCCCACGCGCCTAGAGCCCGTGCTCGGCAACACAAGGAGCCACCGCAATGAGAAGCCCGCTTGCCGCAACTAGAGAAAGCCTGCGCACAGCAACAAAGACCCAAAGCAGCCAAAAATAAATAAATAAATACATTAAAATATATATATATATACGTATAAGAATCTGTTATACCATAAAAGTGACATTTCAAATCAGTGGGACAGATTAGTCAATAAATTGTGATACATAAATGTTGGGGTATAAATATTTCTCTGGAAGGATCCACAGCACGGCCAAAGCAGATGTCTCTGAGGAGGGAAATGTGTGGCTGGGGAACGTGGGGAAAAGGGTCACTTTTCATTGAATACCCTTGTGTACCTTTTCTAGTGTTCTGTCATGTGAATCTATTACCTCTGAAGTTTGCCTGAGTTCAAACCCCAGTTCCCCCAATTGCTAGCTCTTAATCTTGGGCAAACTCTTCACACTCTCCAAGCCTCTTAATCTGTGAAGTAAGGTCAGTAACTCAGCCTGGTGCTGCCTGGCACAGAATAAACTCTCAAAAACTGGACATTATTAGTGAAAAAAACCCAAATGCCCATCAGTGGATGAATGGATTTTTTAAATGTGGTGGATATGTGAAATATTATACAGCCATAAAAAGGAATGAAGTACTAACACATGCTACAACATGGACGAACTTGAAAACATTATGCTAAGTGAAAGAAGCCAGAGACAGCGGTCACATTTGTATTATTTCATGAAATGTCCAGAAAAGGCAAAACCATAGCAACAGAAAGCAAATTAATGGTTGCCAGGACTGAAGGAAGAGGGGATGAAGAGTGCCTGCTGATGCTTAAGGGGGCTTCTTTTTGGGGTGATGAAAACGTGATGGGTTAGATGCTGGTGATGGTTGCATAGGCTTGTGGATGTACTAAATGACACTGAATTTGCAGTTTCAGAAGGTGAATTTTATGGCATGTGAATGACATCTCAAAAAACTAATTTTGAAAATGAAAATTGCCCATTTTCCCATAGTCACTATCCACTGTCTCCATCTCTCCCTTCTCCCCACTGCATTCCTTTTCACGCCCAGCCCTGCCGCTCTCTCCCATCGTCACTCCCTCGAGCTGCCCCACGAGGCCTCCCAGGGAGCCTCTGAACCCCTGGGCGCCTGCGTCCTGTGGCTGTTGGAGCTGCTGCCCAGTGCGCGTGCCCCCACCACTCTCACCCGTGAGAGTGGACGCTTCCGTCGGATTTTTTCTCATGCGTTTCAGTTGATGGTGATGTTTACAAAAGGCGGCACGTGCCCTGCTCAATGGAGGAAGCCCCTCAAGTTAATATTTAGGCGCGTGCAGAAGTTTGATCTCGTCCACCAGTAACCTCAGGATGCTGTGCTCTGAAAGCCAGGTTGGACGCCTACGGCCATCTGCAAATACAGAGGACTTCAGAGGCATTTGGGCCTCAAATTGAGTCCTTGTACCTCCACATGGGATGTGACCTCAGCCCTTTGCTGCACCTCTGTAAGTGAAGTGGCACAGGAATACCGGCCTTGCCTGTCGTTGCCAAGGTTAACTGAATAGTGCATTCGCTCCCCTCGTGCTTAGGTGTTGAGTACATCGTGATTGACATACCAAGCCCTATTCGTGGGCCTCCTGATGCAGCAGTTCCCTTGGCTCTGCCCCTGTCGTCAGCTGCCCCTTGGATAACTCTGAGCCCTAGCCACTTCTCTGGTAGATTTCCCTATTCCCCCACTATAATCACACCTGAATAAGGCAACTCAAACCTTTCAGAGATGTGTCCTGAACCTCTTGTTTTCTGAAACACCTATCTGGTGGTTGTGAGACTTAAGGCCAACGTCCCCAAGAGACTTTTTCTCTTTCTCCTAGTAAACCTAGACTCATCTTCTGTCACCTTCAACTCTACTCAAATTGTGTTCTTTCAACCCAGACCTCTGACCCTGCTTTTTACTTCTGCCATTTCATCCTCACTCCGGCTTCCTTTCCTAAATCCATACATCTCTGTTGGCCTTCCTAGCCCTGGGCCAAGTTCCTTCCTCTTTGCTCAGTTTTTACCCCTTTCCTTCATTCTCCCATCCAACTTTCAGTCCTTCCTTTCTCACGCCCCAGTTAGCAGCATCTCAAAATTCGAAAGGTTTATGACTCATCTATTAATTGTATTCCATTTACTTATTCAGTTCTATACCTATCTTACCTGTGTATGGAAGAACAGCTGGTAGCCAAGGTGGCACCAAGAATCCTAGCAGCTCTCACTTGACGTATCCGTAGTAGACAGCAATTTCCATTTCTTTTTCCCTCTCGGTGAAAAATTGCAGCTTCCCCGAAGAGGTGTATCTGGCAGCATTCTCACGTTGTTGAGCCCGCCTCTTCATGGCCTCTCGCTCTGGCCTCTGCTCTTGTTCGATGGGCTTTGACATGACTGGCTCAGGCACATTGGGTTCCCTCCATGGAACTCGTTGCTTGCTGAAGTCTTGGAGTAGAAATTGGGTTTGGAGCTTGGGTGGGGACTGGCGCTTATTCACAGCAGGGGGAACAGGCTCCCGCTGGAGAGAAGCGCCAGATGAAGTTTTGTAGGGTGCAGGCCTAGGAGCAGCAGACTGAGGGGACACTAGGCTGGGTATGGTTGGTCCAAGCCGGTTGGGTTGGGTTGGTCCCAGTTGGCTGAGCTCGTTTGGCAGGACCTGGCAGAGAGGCAGGAACTGGCTGGGATGAATTGACTGCAGCAGGTTGAGCTGAGTCAGTAGAACCAGGCTGGGCACGGTAAGCCCCAGCAGGCCGATGTGAGGCCAGAGACTGTGGCCTCTGAGGAGCAGGTCGAGCTTGAGGCTTGTCCCAGGCAGAAAAAGGCAGAGGTATCAACTTGACCGTCTCAGGAGGAGGCAGCTCATACTGGGATGAGGATAGACACTCTGTTTCAGCACTGCTGTCTGGTTTCTGGGCTTCGACTTGAGTTTTCTCAGCACTCTTACCCTCACGTGGGGTATGCCGCCATGGCTGGATAGCTGGGGGTGGCTGGGGGTCTTTGGGGTTGCTTGAATTTCCCAAGACCCGACAGGAAGAGAGCCCAGTTTTCTTATCATCCTTCTTCCCCAGCGCATGAAGAACCTTCACAGACTCCAGCATGCGCATGCCTAGGGAGGTTCGAGGCTTTTTAAAGCTCAGTTTGGTGTTTTTTTCGCTTCGTCTCGGGAATTGTTGGCTTCTCTTCTGCCTTGACTTTGTTCCCTGACTGCTTGTTCTCTTCAGCCTTGTTTCTTCCTCTGGTCCTTTTGGTCTTTTCCTGCCCATGGCTCTTAGTTTTGCTGATCTTTCTGGATGCAGCTTTCTGAGGTTTGCCTTGAGAGTGCTTGGCCGTGTTCACAGGAGCCCTGTCACTGACTGCAGCGTTGCATATAACCACTTCTCCCCCTAACAGGCACTCTGGATTCTTTGGCTGGATTTTGGCCTTGGGAGCACCACTGATAGGCTCAGAGGCTTTCTATTTGTTCTTCCTGGGTTGATCAGAGGGAACCTTTATGACACTTGGCTTTTCCTGCACCTGATTCACCTTAAAGGCTCTGGTATCTTTGGCTTTGATCCCGTTGGAACCTTGGGATTGATCAAGATCTTTCAAAGAACTAAAGAGCTGGGGAAGGTGAATATCCTCCGCCAGTGTAGTAATGTCTGCAAAACCACTGCTGGATTCGATCCCATTTTCGAGTGTCCCTAGGTCCTCACGACTCAGGCTGTTCTTTCCCAGATCAGCATTTTCAGAACCAGGCTGCTCTTCTTGGCTGAGGGGATCGGTGCAGGCCAGTGGCTGGTGAATATCAGGGATTTCTAAAGGGAGTAGTGGAGGATCTTGGTTTTTTGTTTGGGATGTGTTAGGCATCCAGAATCTTTGAAAGCTTGGTTTTAATATCATCCACGTTCTTACTCTCTATTTGTCCCTGGCTTGGAGCTGGAGGCAGGGCCAGGAGACGCCTGGCACTCTGGACTGGAGCTGTCACTGGTATGTCTCCAAGTTCAGATGCTGGGTTACTCTCAAATATGTGACTGTTTCTGCTATGGCAGGACTTGGGGAGTTCTTGAGTTTGTGTCACACAAAATGTCTGGCTTGGAGGTTGCAATCCCAGGGAATTTTTCATCACCAGGGATGTCTCCGTCACTACAAAGGAATCAAGGTAAAAGTCAGTCCCTGGTAAGTGAGATGCTCCCGCTAAACTCCAACACAGCAATCATGTACCGTTCAAGGTACATGATTGCTGTGTTGGTGTTTAGGGGCAGGATGGGCGAGGCATTTCTAGTAACTCTTCTTAAGGATCATGGACAATGCCCTGTGCTACGAGATAAGCGGGGACTGTTGTAATTCTTACTGGTGATCATTTCATGTCACTGATTCTTGGCTTTCTTTGTATTTCATAGGATTGTTATAAGTCCAATACAAAATGAGTCTTATTTTTAAAAAACTGAAGTGTTTTACAAAGCCTAGCATTCTCATGTAGAGTCCTTCCAATTCTCCCCACTTTCCTGAGAGGCTAAGAACACTTCACACCATGAACTAGGAGAGGGAGTAGAGCCCTTTCTGATGAAATATATAAACAAAGACAGAGTCTTAGCCTGCTTGCTCTGGACGGGATCTCGGACCACAAGGTCTTATATCCTGGTATAAATTAAGGAAGTGAGGACAGTTAAACTGGCGCTATCATAACAAGAGTTCTGAAACACCTTCCAAAGAGACTGTAGCAGTAGATCAGGGAAGGGAATGCTACAGTGTGGTAGTACAGGGGGAATGATCGGCTACAGCAGTGAAAAATGTGGTACCTATTGGTGTGCTCTCGGGGTTCTTGTACATGTAGCATAGATGACCTCTACAGTGGCCCTCCCACCTTCCCACCTGCATTAGGTGTTCTGTTTTTTTTTTGTTTTGTTTTGTTTATTTATTTTTTGAACTTATTTATTTTACGTATTAATTATTTTGGCTGCACTGGGTCTTCATTGCTGTGCACGGGCTTTCTCTAGTTGCGGCTAGCGGGGGCTACTCTTGGTTGCGGTGTGCGGGTTTCTCATTGCGGTGGCTTCTCTTGTTGCGGAGTATGGGCTCTAGGCGCATGGGCTTCAGTAGTTGTGGCTCCCGGACTCTAGAATGCAGGCTCAGTAGCTGTGGCACATGCGCTTAGTCGCTCCACGGCATCTGGGATCTTCCCTGACCAGGCCTCGAACCCGTGTCCCCTGCCTTGGCAGGCCGATTCTTAACCACGGCGCCACCAGGGAAGCCCTAGGTGTTCTTATATAGAGTCTAAAAACAGAGAGCACTGAGCGAAGGTAGTGCTTATTAAAGGCTCAGGATCTAAATTCTACCTGTCTCTACACCACTTCCCAGCTGTCGATTTGACCCCATTTTTGAATGCTGACCTCATTCTTCAACTTTCTTGCTGTTTGTGGGGCTTGCACTTTGGCATTTTCTTAAAAGCTAAACATAAACTTACCATATGACCCAGCAATTCCAGTCCTACGTATATATGCAAAAGAAATGAAAACATATGTCCACAGAAAAACTTTTACAAAAATGTTCATAGCAGCATGATTCACGTTATCCGGAAAAAAAAAAAAAATGAAACAATCCAAATGTCCAACAACTGGCAACTGGATAAACAAAATGTGGTAGAGCCATACAATGGAATACTAACCAGCAACAAAAAGGAGTACTGGTACACACTATAACAAGGATGAATCTTGAAAACATCATGCTAAGAAGCTAGATGCAAAGACTAGATATTATATAATTCTATTTACATGAAATGTGCAGAAAAGGAAAAAGGCAGATTGGAGGTTGTCTGGGGCTGGGCATGTGGATTGATTGCAAACAGGTATAAGGGACTTTTCTGGGTAACAGAAGTGTTCCAAAACTGGGTTGTGGTGATGATTGCACAGCTCTGTAAATTTACTAAAAATAATTGAATTGTATACTTAAAATGGATGTATTTTATGGTATGTAAATTAAACTTCTATAAAGTGTTTTAAAAATCTCTGTAAAGATATGCAAGAACAAGTCACACTGAGTAGCTCTGGAAAGGAAAGATGGGTGCCTGGGAAACGGGAGAGGGAAGACACTTTATCAAATACTCCTTTATATATTTTTAATTTTGTACCATGTATGGTCAGTTTAAGAAATGAGAATAAAGAAAACAAAAACTTACAAGGAAGAGTGTGGCAATAAAGGTTTAATGGCTTTGGTGAGTTCAATAGGAGTAAAACATATGTTAGGCCATAGAAATGTTCTAGCTTACAGAAAGGAAGATGATAAATCCTCTGTCACCATCTGAAGCACAACATGCTTAGTTCAAAGGGACATGCTTAAAAATAGGATGTCAACAAATAGACCCAGAAGCTGTCAACTTAGGAAAGGGGAGTAGAAAGGATGACCTGTGAGAAATGGTTCAAAGAGTGAAGACCTGAGGGAAAATACTTCAGGGAAGGAAGTGGGGACCTGAGAGGTAGAAGATTAGGTCTCTTTTGTGCCTTCAGAGAGCAGAACTGGAAGCAGAGCCAGGAAATCTAGTACAGGCAGATTTTGGATCTTTTTAAGTTTTAAAACCTTTGCCAGCTGGAGCCTTAGACAAATGGAACAAGTTGCCAATGAGCGGCAAGTGAGTGGTGGAGCTGTTGAAGCAGAGGCTGGAGCACCCTGTGGAGCAGAGGCAGCGGAAGTGTTGACGGTCCCTTCCGAGAACGAGTCTGAGAACCTCTGGCACTTCCAGAGGACATGGTATGCACCGCTGGGTGTAAAGCACACACGTTTACATCTGATTAAATGAGGAGCCTTGGTGTGTGTGTTTCTGCTTCTAGTTTCAATCTTTCTGATTAAGTTCATTCCTGCCTATAAAACGGTAAACATTTAAAAATAGAAAATAGTCTAAAAAATTCTTTCTCAACAAAATGTATCTAGTTAGCCCTCTAGGATGGTGAAAATCAAAAGGACAGACGCCAACAAGTGTTTTCAAGGATGTGGAGAAATGGGAACCTTCATACATTGCTGCTAGGAATGCAAAATGGTAACAATACTTTGCATAACAGTCTGGTAGTTCCTCAAATGGTTAAATATAGAGTTAACTGTATTATCCAGAGTATATCCATTCATCGGCATATGCCCAAAAGAAATGTAAAATACGTCCACACAAAAACTTGTACGTGGATGTTCACAGCAGCTTTGTTAATAGTAGCCAAGCAGTGGAAGAAATGCAAATGTCCAGTAACTGATGAATAGATAAGTGAAATATGTGCATTCATACAGTGGAATATGATTTGGCCATAAAAAGGAATGAATACATGCTACAATGTAGATGAACTCTGAAAATATTAAGTGAAAGAAGCCAGTCACAAAAGATCACATGTTGTATGATTCCATTTACATGAAATGTCCAGAATAATGAAATCTATAGAGACAGAAAGCAGATTAGTAACCACAGCCGGGGCAGGGGCTGGGGCAGGGGTGGGAGATTGGGAGAAATGAGTGACTGCTAATGTACATAGGGTGCTTATGGTAGGTGTTGAAAATGTCTTAAAATTAAATTGGGGTGATGGTTGCACAACTCGGTGAATACACTAAAACACACTTAACTGTACGCTTTAAATAGGTGACTTTTATGGTATGTTAAGGATCTCAAGAAAGCTATAACAATGTGTTTATTCATGTACGCAAACTAAAATACATGTCGATTATGAAGCCTTATTTGGAGAAAAAAGCTTCTCGGGCTCTCTGTTCTTACATCTTCTGTTACTGAATCAGGGGTACAAGAACAATGGAAGGTGACCAACAGCGTCATTTCCATTTAACAGTGGACAGTCCCAACAAAAATGTGGGCGCTGGGTATTGTACGTTTGGTGCAGTGCTACACACACTACGGCTGGCACTAAGTGCAAACCGTCAGAACCGTGCCGTCACGCTAATTTGACTTCCACAGATTCAATCAATAACCACAATTCACAGGTCTGCACTGTGTGTGACAATTTGTGCTGAGGACCCACCATGGGATAGAACATAGAACTGTTGCTGAATTCATTTACAGATGCTGTCGGTAAACCACAACAATCCACTTTCCTTAGTCCGTGGGAGAGTCTCAGGCATTTCCTCTAATGATCTCATCGTCCCTTAGCGCCTGGATGTGAATCAACCCACTCTGTTCTCTGCAACTGGGCTTACACATCAAGATTGAAGTGACTACAAGTCAACTCACATTATCAGCTACCATGATTTAAGCTTTCTGTTGCAGAGAGTCTTGAAAGGAGATACACACTGGCTGGCTTCTTCTGTTATAATTTCTATTATTGTGAGAGTAAACTCACCTGTTCATGCCTTATTACAACTGGGGAAAAAGTAACTGCCACCATCTCAGAGATGTTTCAGGCTTTTTGTAGTACTTTTTAGTTTAATTAAAATCTAGGTGAAATTCATTCCCGTGTTCATTGATCAGACAAACCATCATAGAGACCCAGGGGGGGGGGGGGAAAGCTTTTCAATTAAATAATGACTTTTTAGGTGGAAACTGAACTTAGGAAAACATCTCTAATATAGGAAAAAGGCTGTATTTTCTTACATCACCTTATACAGCTATTCTTCATGTATGAAGATTGTTATTGCTGACCTTCTGCCGGCAAGGTGCCTGCTGAAAGATGCTTTTCTTTCAGAAAAATGGGTTTATGCTCATTTATTTATAACCACTAAAGTTTAGGACCAGAGATACACATTGATAAGACAGAGTCAAAATTAGAAATACAGTCGATGGCACCAAAAGACAGTCTTTTCTTGTGAAAAGTTTTTAGATATGCACAGTTCAAACTGGCAACTGGCGTTTCAGTACAAAAACGTACTAGCTCGTCTGCCCCCAAAATAACATTTTGACGTAGATTTAATTCTGAAAGGCAAGATTAGAACTTCTAAAAGCAGGAACTAAGGTGATAACTGTCTAGTAGTCACCATCAGAAAATCAGAACTGGTCAATTATTTCTGCAAGTATGGTAGATGATAACTCTAATATATCCTCCCCCTCAAATCAAAAATGCATTGCGCCTGCAGAATGGTCCTCAGAAAATTTCTTTTCATACATGAATGAGTAAAGATTGCAGAGACATAACGAATCTGAATAATGCCAAAATTCCAAGTATGGCCATGAGACTGTAGAGTTAAAATGTAATGGAAGTACTTGTCATTAGAACCGAGGTCAAGAAACTAACAGGATGGTAAGGTTCCCAGATAGTGGCTGGGTTTGGGGTAGAAAAGAAAGAAAATCAAGAGCTAAAGTCCTCAATTAATATACAGGAAAAACTGGAAGGTTAGCAAATCATCATTAAAATCTTGTAGAGGGTGGTAGAGCTAGATGACTTAAGTCCCAAAGGATTTTCTATCAGGTTTGAAAAATTATGGTCTGGAAGTGACCCTCTCACTCTCTTTTCTTCTCTGCATTCTCTGAAATCTTTCCTCTTAGCTTTAGTATTTGTGAGGATTATGATCACCTTTTTTTACATGGATGGCTCTAAAATCTTTATTCCACTCATGACATACTCATGAGGTCATACGTAGCTATGTTTTTAGATATTTTCACTTGGATGTTTTGATCTAACTTCAACTGTAATCAATAAAACTCCTTCATATTTCAGTCAGAATTAGTTTCCTCTTCCAATCTCTCCGTTTTGATAAGGTGTTTGCATAGTATTTTAGTTGCTTTGGGTAGAAATTTCAAAAGAACCACGGCTATTAATTACCAAGTCCAAGTGATGAGAGTCCAGCTTAGTTTCTTCTCATAAATTAATTGATGAATATCACTTTCTTATTTAAAAATCTCTGCTGACAATTAGCTAAACATTTGGCAATAAAATTATATCTAGACACACAAAGTAAATTCCATGTGGATTAAGTGTTTAAATGCATTGCCCTCCACCCTAAATAAGTATTAAAAAAAAAAAAAGGAGAGTACTTTTTTCTAATCTTGTGGTTGGGGACATCTTTCTTAGCATGGAAAAAAGAAATAAAGAAGTTGAGTACACAACAATGCTATTACACTATTAATACAATATCAATAATGCTCAAGAATTAATAAGAAAAATTCTTCAGAGAAAAATGGGCAAAGGATATAAGCAGCTAATTCTCAAAACAAGAAATGTAAAGAGCAATCTCTGAAACCTAATATTTTAAAAATGCAATTTAAAGCAATGAGTTTTTTCACACATTAGATTAGCAAATATTAAAAAGACTGATACTACCCATAGTTGGCAAAGGAATGAAGAAACACATCCTCTCATACTTTTGGTGGGCACATATATTTGTACAAAATTCCGGGAGGGCACATAGTTAGAGGTGGGGAGGTCTACAGATTACTGACAGTCTTTTAAATTTCTATTATTAATGATCTACTTAGGATTTAAAACTTCTTGGTCAATTCTGTTAATTTATATTTTCTTAGAAAATCACCCATCTAATTTAGGTTTTAAAATATATCAGCCTAGGGCTTCCCTGGTGGCGCAGTGGTTGAGAATCTGCCTGCCAATGCAGGGGACACGGGTTCGAGCCCTGGTCTGGGAGGATCCCACATGCCGCGGAGCAACTAGGCCCGTGAGCCACAACTACTGAGCCTGCGCGTCTGGAGCCTGTGCCCCGCAACGAGAGAGGCCGCGACAGTGAAAACCCCGCGCACCGCGATGAAGAGTGGCCCCCGCTTGCCACAACTAGAGAAAGCCCTCGCGTAGAAACGAAGACCCAACACAGCCAAAAAAATAAAATAAATAAATAAATAAAATCCAGCCATTCATATTAAAAAAAAAAAAAAAGGAAAAAAATATATATATATCAGCCTAAAGTTGCATACAGTAATCTTTTTTAAAAAAACACTTCTTTGACTGTGGTTATACCCTTCCATACTATTAGTGTTGATCCTTTTCTCATGGTCAGAATAACCAGAGATTTGGTCTATTTTTTTTTTTTTTGAAAGAACCAGATCTTGGTTAAATCGATCAATTCTGGGGACTGATTTATAGAATGCTTATTTCAATTATTTCCTAGTTGAGTTTGTTGAACTAAAATATCATTGAAGGCTATACATATTCCTCTCAATATAGATTTAGTCACATCCCGTAAGTTTTGGATATGTGCTTTTACTGTCATTAATGAAAAAAAATTCTATAATCTCAATTTTTAGTTCTCCTGTAGCCCAAAAGCTTAGAATGTTTTGAAATGTTTATTTAAGGAAAAAGTTATAGTTGTTAAATTCCAACCTTATTGTACTGTGGTTAGAGAATATAAGCTTAGTTAGAAATGTTCTACTTTGCGGATTTATCAACATTTTGCCTAAATGTACAGTTAATTTTTGTAAATATTCCGTGGGCATTTGGAACAACTGTGCATGCTGTGTTTTGGGAATAAAGTTTTCTATAGATACTTTAAATCAAACTTCTTAATATTGCTATTAAAATCTTCCATATCTTTTATCTGTTATATGTCAAAATCTGATAAAAACAATGCAAATATCCCATTCTTGTACTTTTGTCACGTTGTATATTGTAATTATGTCTGGATGAACATATGAATGCACTCTGGTTGAAAGCACAGCAGTAATTTTGGAAGTCTCTGAAAGACTCTTTCTTCCCTTGGAAATTACAGAGTGGAGATAGGGTAGATTCTCAAGACAAGTAACATTTAATTAGAAATGACCCAAAAACCCTACCTTTCCATGGTATAGAAACTTGTATTTCTAATCCGGAAAAACTATAAATTATTGGCAGAAAGGTGGAAGTATAGGAATTTTCATGCATTGCAGGTAGGACTATAGACTGGAAATTAATTTGGTACTAATGTAGAAAATTAAGTATACATATAGCTTATGATCCAAGATTTCCACTTCTGGGTCTGTGCAACAAAGGTAGTCTCACAAGGTCCATAAGGCAATATGGACAAGGATGTGCACTGCTGGTGTTTTGCCTTGTTGGGAATTGACGGCGACCTGGGTGTCCATTACAGGGAAAGTGCATAGGTAAATTGGTAGATGCACTCCATGGAGTACTATGCAGTGATCAGAAACCTGAATTAGATGTATGTATAGCAATGTGATGAATCTTAAAAATACAAGCTTAGTGAAAATAACAAAAGTAATGACATACCTTTTATATAAATTGAAAATACATGACAACACAGAATACACATTTTGTAAGAACTCTTGTAAGCCAAAAGATATTTACATAACAAGGCCAGTTCCGACGGGAGGACAGGAATGAGGATGGGATATGGGAATGAAATTTTAAAAAGAGAGGCCATGAACCTAGGAGTATACTTAACTCAACTCTTGGCAGCTGAAGTTAAAAAAATTTTTTTAACTTTATCTTGGCATAGAAACTGCCTACTAATTCTATGCTTTCGCTCTGCTTCTAGAAGGATTTGTTATGACTAGATTGGAGGTTCAAACAGGTACTTCAGGCAGAAACTAGAACACAACGAAAAGCTTGAGAATTCTCTCTTCCAGCTCATAACTAACGTTTTATGTTTGATCAGTCTGGCTGAGGTCACTTTTTAATTAATGTCACAAAGAAATTTTTATGGTTTCATATTAGAAAAGATGTGCTTCTTGTTTAAAAAAAACATGAAAAATTTTTTTAAAAAAAGTATAATCCCATAATCTTAAAATAATCTGCTAATATTTAATTTTGATCCAGTCATCTAAATACATGTAAATATTATATCTTGCTTTTTACCTCTTAGCATATAATGAAATGTATCCTTGGGTTCCAAGATACTGCTTTGGACTGTTGTTTCTCTCCATATATGTGTGATTGTGAAGAGTGATACGAAATTAGCCTGTTTTATAAAAATGTAAGAAACACTGGTAAACATTTAATTAAATATTACTAAAGCTCTCATTTTATTCTCTCATGGAGGTCTCTTTGTTTGGTAGTTAGTTTGTGTTGTTCATTTGCCCCACTGCTGAAAACGTGGGCAACTGGAAATAACGAGAGGTCAAAAATACAGAGAAATTATTCATCTTCAGCTTTTTCTCTGTAAACAAAAACTGATAAATATGGCTTCTTTTGTACTGACAGTAGTAAACTATCCCTTTTCTTTGATCCCAGTATACACCCAGACATTGAGAGAAAAAGATGGGAAAGGGAGGGGGAAAGAAAGAAAAAACAAGGGGAGAGAGAAAGAGCACAGAGACAAACACAGCAAGAACATGAGAGAAGGAGAGGAGAAAAGGAGTAAGCAGAAGAACAAGAGAGCTACACAGCAGAGACAGTGAGACAAGAGACAGCATGGGGTGGGGTGGAGGAGAGCACAAGTGCACAGAATGCGGGTGCACAGAGGCAGAGAGAAAGAACACAGAAGCAGACAGGGTGCAAAGACACTGTAATAAGAGAAAAGCATGAACTATAGAGCCTGGGGACAGCCTGCATAGACACAGCAGAGAGAGGCACAGAAAGAATGAGTCAAAGAAAGAGTAGGTGTAATCAAAGGAAGAAGGGAAGAACAAGCAGGCAGTTGCACTTATTCCCTTATATTCACTCTTAACCCCTCAAATGTACATGTCCTGGGTACACATGTTCAGGGAAAAAAAGCATTAGCATATCTAAGGAAACCTGGGTTAAAGATAAGATAGGCAGTTCCAAAAAGAAGAAATACGGTCGATCAACACACAAAAGAAACTAAAAACTCCATGTGATTAAAGAAACGTGGATCAGGATAGATACCATATTTCTGGCCTATGTGGCAAGTATTAACAAGGATGCTGTTGGCAGGTATTGACCAAAATATTATTGCACATTACTGGTGAACAAATAATTGAATCAACATTTCAGAAGGACAGTTTAGTAGTGTGGCTTAAACATTTTTAATGTGCCTACTTGGTAACCCAGAAATTCCATGTTTAGAAATGTTTCTCAAGGAAATTGAAAAATTCAGAAAGATGTAACAAGACTACCCATCGAAGTGCAGATTATGATAAAGAAAAATTCCAAAAAAACTTAAATATCTGTCATTAGGAACTAACTAAATATTACATTTATACAATGGAACCCATAAAGCTATTAACAATGACTACATAAATCTTTATTTACTGCATAGAAAGATGTCTATGATATACTAAGTGCAGAGCTTCAAAACAATATACATAGTATGATTTCATTTTTTTGGACTGTTGTTTCTCTCCATATATGAACATGATTTTGAAGACTGGTATGAAATCGGCCTGTTTTATAAAAGTGTAAGAAACACTGGTAAACATTTAATTAAACATTAATAAAGCTCTCATTTTGTGCTCTCATGGAGTTCTTCATTTGATATTTAGCTTCATTAGATTGCAGACCTAATAAAATAGATCCAAGATAGGCAGTAGGTATGTGAATCATAAAATATAAACCTGGAAGCTTATCTGTAATGTTAATCAGGACTATTTCAGGATGGTGAGAATTATGGGTGATTTCCAAGGTCTTTATATTTTATATATTATCTAAACTCTTTATATTTAGTTAGCTTTTTACTTTTATACTCAAAAGTAATAAAATATCTTTTTTGACAAAAGTATTTAGTAATAAAGAGAAGAGAGAGATGTAAAGTGGTAGAAGCATCAACCACAGGCAAGCCCTCCACTCCCCAGTCTATGATAAGGAGAGACATAAGCATGGTTCTAGCTGAGAGGAAGGAGCCTACAGAAAAGGAAGAAATCGAATATAAAAGAGAGAGAGAGAAAACAAAACTGAGAAAACAGATAATGGATTTTAGAAAATATGACAGCACAGAGACCTTAATGAACCTTTTCTTTCATAACTGAAAGACACAAACAAAAAACATCAAAAAGTAAAAAAATAGGGCTTCTCTGGTGGCACAGTGGTTGAGAATCCGCCTGCCAAGGCAGGGGACATGGGTTCGAGCCCTGGTCAGGGAAGATCCCACATGCCGTGGAGCAACTAAGCCCGTGTGCCACAGCTACTGAGCCCATGTGCCACAACTACTGAAGCCCACATGCCTAGAGTCCGTGCTCCACAACAAGAGAAGCCACCACAATGAGAAGCCTGCGCACCACAACGAAGAGTAACCCCCACTCGCCACAACCAGAGAAAGCCCGTGCACAAAGACCCAACGCAGCCAAAATAACTAACTACATAAATAAACAAATTTATTAAAAAAGTAAAAAAATATTCAGAATCTAGGGAACAGACTCAACTCACACCACAAAATCCCAGAAATAATGTCTAAAGAAACAACTGGGAATAAATATAAGGAGCCACCACAAAGCTCTTCCTACACAAAGGACCATACAGCAGAAGGGTAAAAGGTGAGTCAACAATTCAAAATATCCCACTGGTATCTCAGAAAAGGGACTGAGGTAATAAGTGGCCCAGGAGAAAGATAAATGTCCCAATTGGAGACACGTTCCCTGTGAAAAAATAGCTCCTTATGTCCTTGCCAGAATGGTTTACTGTATGCCTACTCTGGCCAGGAAGAAGTCAGAAAAAGGGATGGGAAATAACCTTTTAAGTCTAAATGTCTTAGTTTTATTACTAAGGTTTGCTAGAAAAAAATAAGGCCTCAGCCATATCACTGCCCACACAACAATGCTATGAAAGCAGCTGCCAGGTGACTTTACAGTAGTGTAATAGCAAAACCCCAAGGGCATGTCCTATAGAACAAGATACTTTCCTCACCTCCACACTTGATAAGGTGGCCATCAATTTATGAGTTTCAAAACAATGGCAGAGAAAAATGTCACCTACTGTAGCTGTCCAGAGTCCTAGAATCAATTACTATCTTTCTGCCTTTCCCAAACTCTGAGGGGCAAAAGAAATACAAGCCATACACAATGAGCCTTCAAGTTCATGTCCTAGGAAGGGGACTCAAGCAGTATCTTGTAAATAGGTAATAAGGTCATCAAATGTGATCAAATAAATGGTTGTGATCAAATAAATGGCTTCCACAGAACTGTTTTGAGACAAAGGTCATCTGAAAACAAAAGAGAAGGATTTATGAAAATATTCTATAGCATTAAAGTGGAAGAAAGGGGGCTTCTCTGGTGGCGCAGTGGTTAAGAATCCGCCTACCAATGCAGGGGACACGGGTTCGAGCCCTGGTCTGGGAAGGTCCCAGATGCCGCGGAGCAAAAATGCCAGGGTGCCAGAATTACTGAGCCTGTGCTCTAGAGCCTGCGAGCCACAACTACTGAGCTCCTGTGCCACAACTACTGAAGCCTGTGTGCCTAGAGCCCGTGCACCACAACAAGAGGAGCCACGGCAATGAGAAGCTCCCGCACCACAATGAAGAGTAGCCCTCGCTCACCACAGCTAGAGAAAGCCTGGGCGCAGCAATGAAGGCCCAATGCAGCCAAAAATAAATAAATTTATAAAGAAACAAGTGGAAGAAAGGAAGGAAAAAAAGAAGGGAAAGAGAAAGAATTTATTTTGCCAGAAGGTTTACCCATTTTAGTCAATAAAGAATTTGTACTCTCACTCTAGAGAAAATTTAAAAAGAACATGGACTTAATGAAATGGATCCAAGATAAGCTAGGACAATACAGGGAGACTAAAAGGTAGTTGACAAATTAACACACTTCATCCAAAAATTAATGAATGTCTGCCATGTGTTGGAAAACCAAGGACAGGTACCAAAGGAAAAAAACTGACAGAAATGAAGGGAGACATAGACAATTCAATAGTAATAGCTGGAGACTGCAATAGTACACTTTCAAAATGGATAGAAAAACTCGACAGACCAATAAGGAAATAGAAGGCTTGAACAACACTATAATCCAACTAGACCTAAAGACATATACATAATACTCCAACCAACAGAAGCAGAATACACATTCTTCTGAGGGAACATAATAATGTTCTCCAGGAGAGACCATGTGCTAGGCCATGAAACAAGTCACAATATATTTACAAATTATACAAAGTATGTTTTCTGACCACAATGGAATGAAACTAGAAATCAATAAGGAAATTTGGGAAATTCAAAAATATAGAGAAATTAAATGACACACTCTTAACTACCAATGTTCAAAGAAGAAATCACAAGGGCAATTAGAAAATACTTTGAGATGAATGAAAACGAAAGCAAAACATACCAAAACCTTTGGGATGCAGTGAAGGCAGAGCTTACAGATATTTGTATCTGTAAATGTCCATATTAAAAGAAGAAAGATTTCGAAACTATAACCTCACCTTCAACCTTAAGAAACCAGAAAAAGAAGACCAAATAAAACCCAAAGCAGGCAAAATGAAGGAAATTATATAGATTAGAATGAAAATAAATGAATCAGAGAATCAAAAAAAGAGAAAAATCAAAGAAATCAAAAGTTGGTTCTTGGAAAAGGTCAACAAAAATGGACAAATCTTTAGCTAGAATTCACCAAAAGCAAAAAGGGGAAAACTCAAATCATTTACATTAAGAATGAACCAGGGGATGTTACTACCAATCACACAGAAATTAAAAAGGATCATAAGGGAATATTATGAACAATCACATGTCAACAAATTAGGTAACCCAGATGAAACAGACAAATTCCTAGAAAAACAACCTAGCAAAACTGACTCAAGCAAAAATAGAAAATCTGAACAAACCTATAATAAGGACAGAGGCTGAGTCAGTAATCAGAAAACACCCCCCAAAGAAAAGCCCAGGCCCAAACTGGTGAATTCTAAAAAACATTTAAAGTAGAATTAACAACAACCATTCACAAACTCAAGAAACAACATCATCATCAAAACAAAATGAGAAGAAGGATTACTTCCCAATTCTTTCTATAAGGAGATTATTACCCTGATAAAAAAGGCAACGATACAGTAAAACTACAGACCAATACCCCTTATGAATATAGACGGAAAATCCTCAACAAAATACTAGCAAACTGAATCCAGCAACACAGAAGAGGGATTATACATTAAAACCAAGAGGAATTTATCCCAGGAAGGCAAAGTTGGTTCAATATATGATTATCAATCAACGTAACACACCATCTTCATAAAGAAAACATAGGATCATTTCATTATACATAGAAAAAGCATATGGCAAAACCCAAAACCCTTCCATAATAAAAACACTCAACAAAACAGGAATAGAAGTTCCTCAACCTGATAAAGGGCATTGATAAAAAACACTCACAGCTAACATCATGCTTAATGACCAGAAAGATTTCTCCTTAAAATCAGGAACAAGACAAGGATACTCATTCTTAACACTTCTATTCAACACAGTACTGGAGGTTCTAGCAAGGGCAACTAGGCAAGAAAAAGAGATAAATGACATGATATCGGAAAGAAGAAGGAAAACTATCTCTATTTGCAAATGACACAATATTTTATATAGAAAACACTAAGGAACACACAAACACAAATTACTCAAACTTATAAGCAAGTTCAGCAAAGTTGCAGGAACCAAAATACATACAAAAATCAGTAATATTCCTGTACCACAAGGAAAATTCCCAAAATGAACTTAAGAAACCAATACTAGTTACACTGGTATCAAAAAGAATAAAATACTCAGGGATACTTTTAACAACAGAAGTGCCAAACTACAAAGAAGTGGAACCCACAAATATCGTTGAAGAAATTAAAGATGACCTAAATAAATGGAAAAACACCCCAGTTCATGGATTAGAAGATTTAATATCGTTATGACAGCAGTACTCCCTAAATTTTTCTACAGTTTCAATGCAATCCCTACCCAAGATTCAAGTTGTCTTTTTTTTTTTTTTTCTTTTTGGCAGAAATTGACAAGCTGATCTGAATATTCCTATGACCTAAGAATAGATAAAACAATCTTGAAAAAGAAAAAACAAAGCTGGAGGATTCACACTAATTAGACAGTGTGGTAGTGGCATAAAGAGTGACATATAGATCAATAAAATAGGGTTTATAGTCTAGAATAAACCCTTACATTTATAATCAATCGCTTTCTATTCATTTTTTAAGTTTATTTTTATTTTTCTGATTTTTTTTTTCTTATGATCAATTGATTTTTGCCAAGGGTGCCCAGACAATTCAATGGAAGAAAGAATAGTCTTTGCAACAAATGGTACTAAGACACTGGCTATCCACAGGCAAAAGAATAAAACTGTACTACCTCAATGCCACATACAAAAGTTAACTAAAAAATGATCATAGGGCTTCCCGGGTGGCGCAGTGGTTGGGAATCCGCCTGCCAATGCAGGGGACACGTGTTCGAGCCCTGTCTGGGAGGATCCCACATGCCGCGGAGCAACTGGGCCCGTGAGCCACAGCTGCTGAGCCTGCGCGTCTGGAGCCTGTGCTCCGCAACAAAGAGAGGCCGTGATAGTGAGAGGCCAGCGCACCGCGATGAAGAGTGGCCCCCGCTCGCCGCAACTAGAGAAAGCCCTCGCACAGAAACGAAGACCCAACACAGCCAAAAAATAAATAAATAAATGTAGTCATTAAAAAAAAAAAAAAAAAATCTAGAAAAAAAATGATCATAGAACTAAAAGTAAGAACTAAAATTATAAAACTTTTAGAAGAAAACAAAGAGTCAATATTTTGTAACCTTGGGTTAGACAATAGTTTTAGATATGACATGAAAAGCACAAGTGACAAAAGAAGAAACAGACAAATTGTACTTTGTCAAAATTAAAACTTTTGTACCACAAGTAAAATCATCAAGAAAGTGAAAAGGACGGCACAGAATGAAAGAACATGTTTGCAAAACATATCCTAATAAGGGACTTGTATTCAGAATAGACAAAGAAACAGAACTCAGTAATAAAATGACAAATAAGCCAATTTTAAAATGGGCAAAGGATTGGAATAGACATTTCTCTAAAGGTAAACAAACAGCCAATAAGCATATGAAAAGATGCTCAACATCTTAGTCATTAGCGAAATGCAAATTAAAATCATTAGAAAGTGAGATACCTCTTCACACCCATTAAGATAGCTATTCTCAAAAGACAGACAACAAGTGTTGATGAGGATGTAGACAAACTGAAATATGATCCAGGTGGGAATATAAAATGGTGCAGCCACTTTGGAAAACACTTTGGCAGTTACTCAGAAGCTTAAACAGAGTTACCATATGATCCAGCAATTCTACTCCTAGGTATATACGTAAGAAAATTGAAGGAACATGTCCACACAAAAACCTGTACATTAATGTTTACAGCAGCATTTTTCATAATGGCCAAAAAAGCAGAAACAATCCACATGTCCAACAACTCATGGATAAACATGTTGTATGTGTATTTGAAATACTGTTTGTTACTGTTCATAACAAACAACAAGTACTGATTCCTGCTACAAAATGGATGAACCTTGAAAATATTAAGTAAAAGAAGCCAGACACAAAAGGCCACACATTGCATGATTTGCTTATATAAAATGTGCCCAATGGGCAAATCCATAGATACAGAAAGTAGATTAATGGTTGAAGGCTAGGAAATGACTGTGAAGGGGCACAGGGTTTCTTTTTGGTATGACAAAAAGTTCTGGAATTAGTGGTGACAGTTGTATAACCTCCTCTGAATATACTAAAAACCACGGAATTGTATACTTTACAAGAATGAATTGTAAGGTATGTAAATTTTATTTTTAAAAAATCAATAGAGATTGACCAACGCTGAGACATACCCTGGGAAAGTAAGAAAACTTAAATTTTAAAAACCCAACAACAATCCAGGATCCAATAGGGAAAAAATATTAGGGTTGCCTCTGGCACAGAAATATTAATTGTATGTGCCCAGAAAGGGGGAGCAAATCTGACTGAGTTTTGAATTAAAGATTATTATTCAAAAGTTTTATACCCAAACAAGTTGTTATTCCTATACAAAGGTTACAGAATGATAATCTCAAATTTATAAGAACTGAAGAGATGCTCACTCCTGAACAACTGTTGAAAAATCTAGCTAAACAATAAAATTATTTAAATTAATAAACTCACAAACAGTTACACTGAAAAGACTCATGATATTGACCCTCTTTAAAAAACACATAAAATGGTGATTTTGCTTATAACATGGAAGAAAAATGCTATACTTCTTAAAAATAAAGCTAATCAATACAGTAGTAATACTACCATAATGAACTGAGACAACATTCACAAAATTAACGAATACTGTTATGTTGGGGGAAGTGTGTGTAGGTGGAGAGTGGGGAGAAGTAGGGCAAGTGCAACCAGTTTCTTAATTTTTCATATAATGGAGTCAATAGATACTATTTCATATCTGAGTGGTACATTGAGACAGTGGCTTAAGCATATTTGTTAATTACATGGCTGCTGAGTTAGCAAAAAAACAACTCAAAGAAAATCATATAGCAATAAAGTTGAAAACAATAAGAAATCATTAAAAGTGATAAGAAACCCTGAAGAACCAAAACAATTTTGAAAGAGAACAACAAAGTTGGAGGATTCACACTTCCTGATTTCAAAACAGTAATACAATAACAGTGTGGTACTGGCATAAAGATAAATAGATCAATGGACTAGAATAGAGAGCCCAGAAATAAACCTTTGTGCCACATGGTCAAATGATCTCTGACCCTTGACAAGGGGCCAAGACCATTCAACAGGAAAAGAGCAGTCTCCTTAACAAATGGTGCTGGGAAAACTGGATATGCACATGCTCTTCAAAAGAATGAAATGGGGGAAAAAAAAAAAAAAAGAATGAAGTTGGAGCCTTATCTTACATCGTATACAAAAATTACCTCAAAATGGATTAAAGACCTAAAACCATAACATTCTTGGAAGAACACACAGGGGAAAAGCTTCATGGCATTGGACTTGGTAATGACTTCTTAGATATGACACCAAAAGCACAGGCAGCAAAAGTAAAACTCGACAATTGGGACTACATCAATATTAAAAATTTCTGGGCATCAAAGGACACAATCAACAAAGGTGAGAAGGCAACCCACTGATTGGGAGAAAAATTTATAAATCATATATCTGATAAGAGGTTAATACTCAGAGTATGTAAAGAACTTCTACAACTCAATGACCAAAAAATAACGCGATTCAAGAATGGGCAAAGTACTTGAATAGACATTTCTCCAAAGACGATATACAAATGGCCAAGAAGTATATAAAAAGATGCTCAATATCATCATGAAAGAAATGCAAATCAAAAGCATATCACTTCATACACATTAGGATGCCACTATTAAAAAAAAAACAGAAAATAACAAGTGTTGACAAAGATGTGGAAAAAGTGGAACCATTGTGTGCTGTTGGTGGGACTGTAAAATGGGCAGCTGCTGTGGAAAACAGTAGGGTGGTTCCTCAAATAATTAAAAATAGAACTACCATATAATCCAGCCTTTCCACTTCTGGATATGTAACCCCCAAAATTGAAAGCAGGATCTTGAATGGATATTTGTACACTCATGTTCATAGCAGCATTATTCACAATGGTCTAAAGGTGGAAGCAACACAAGTATCTATTAACGGATGGATGAATGAATGAACAAACAAAATGTGGTATATACATACAACGCAGTATCATCCGGTCTTAAAAAAAAGACAATCCTGTCAGATAGTACAACACTGATGATCCTTGAGGACATTATGCTAAGTGAAGTAATAAACTTGTTACTTAAAGACAAATACTGTATTCCAATTACGTGAGGTACCTAGAGTAGTCAAATTCTTAGAATGGTGGTTGCCAGGGGCTTGAGCATAAAGTGGAATGGGG
This sequence comes from Balaenoptera musculus, assembly GCF_009873245.2. Taxonomy (NCBI): domain Eukaryota; kingdom Metazoa; phylum Chordata; class Mammalia; order Artiodactyla; family Balaenopteridae; genus Balaenoptera; species Balaenoptera musculus. The sequence goes on from NC_045797.1 coordinate 25,495,324, forward strand.
AGTTGCTCTTTGAGTCAGTGTAGAAATTCAGTTTTGCAAGATGAAAAGAGTTCTAGAGATGGGTGACGGTGATGTCTGCACAACAATATGAATGTATTTAATACCATTAAACTACACCATGCACAAAAACAAATTCAAAATGGATTAAAGACTTAAATGTAAGAACTGAAACCACAACCAAAAAAAGAGACAAAACTTCTTGAAGAAAACACAGGCACTAAGCTCTTTGACACTGATCTTAATAATTTTTTTTTGCATATGTCTCCTCAGGCAAGGGAAACAAAACCAAAAATAAACAAATGGGACTACATCAAACTAAAGAGCTTTTCCACAGTGAAGGGAACTATCATCTACTGAATGGGAGAAGATATCTGCAAGCAATCTATCTGATAAGGGGTTAATACCCAGAATATACAAAGAGCTCATACAACTCAACATCAAAAACCCAAACAACCTGATTTTTAAAAATGGGCAAAGGATCTGAATAGACATTTTTGCAAAGAAGACATACAGATGGCCAAGAGGCACATGAAAAGATGCTCAACATCATTAATCATCAGGGAAATGAAAATCAAAACCACAATGAGATATCACCTCCCACTTGTCAGAATGGCTATTAGCAAAATACAACAAGTATTGGCAAGGATGAAGAGAAAAGGGAACACTCGTGCACTGTTGGTGGGAATGTAAATTGGTGCAGCCACTATGGAAAACAGTTTGGAGGCTCCTCACGAAATTAAAAACAGAACTATCACATGATCCAACAATTAACATATGGGTATTTTTCTGAAGAAAACAAAAACACTCATTCGAAAAGGTATATACACCCCTATGGTCACTGCAGCATTATTTACAATAGCCAAGATATGGAAGCAACCTAAATGCCCATGGATAAAGAAAATGTGGTGTATATATTTATGAAATGGAATATTGCTCAGCCATAAAAGAATGAAATCTTGCCATTTGCAACAACATGGATGGACCTAGAGGGTATTATGCTAAGTGAAATCTAAAAACCAAAACAAACAAACATAACAAAACAGAAACAGAGTTATAGATAGAAAACAAACAGGTGGTTGTCAGAGGGGAGGTGGTGAAGGGAGGAAAGAAATAAGTGAGGGAGATTAAGAAGTCCAAACTTCCATTTGTAAAATAAATGAGTCACGGGTATTAAGTGTACAGTGTGGGGAATACAGTCAATAACTATGTAATATCTTTGCATAGTGACATATCGTAACTAGACTTACCGTGGTGTTTGAAATGTATAGAAATATCAAATCACTATTTTGTGCACAGGAACTAACAGAATGTTGTAGATTAATTATACTTCAGAAACAAGATAACAAACTCGTAGAAAGAGATCAGATTTGTGGTTAACAGAGGCAATGGGTGGGGGGAGGGAGTGGGAATTGGTTGAGGGCAGTCAAACTTCCAGTTATAAGGTAAACAACTCTTAGGGATGTAATGTACAACATGATAAATAAAACTAACACTGCTGTATATTATAGAGGAAAGTGGTTAAGAGAGTAAATCCTAAGAGTTCTCATCACAAGGAAAATATTTTTTTCTATGTCTTTAATTTTGTATCTGTATGAGATGATAGATGTTCACTAAACTTACTGTGATAATCATTTCATGATGTATGTAAGTCAAGTCATTATGCTGTACTCAAACAAACAGTGCTGTATGCCAATTAAATCAATAAAACTGGAAGAAAAATAAATAAACTAGAATTACAAAGAAAAAATGGTTAAGATGATAAATTTTGTTATGCATATATTATCACAATTAAAAATAAGAAAGAAAAAGAATGAAAACACGAGAATCAAATACTTAGGAATAAATTTAGACAAGAAGGTATAACACTTGTACATTGGCAACTACAAGACCTTACTGGAAGAAATTAAAGACCTAAATAAATTGAAAAACATCCTGTGTATAGAGTTTCAGTGTTGCAAGATGAAGATGTTCTAGAGATCTGTTGTGCAACAGTGTGAACATACTTAACACTGCTGAACTGTATGCTTAAAAATTGGTTAAGATGGTAAATTTAATCTTCTGTGTTTATCACACACAAAAAAGAATGTGTAAGATGAAAAAACAACATTGCAACTCTGCAGTGGGTAGTCTAGGAGACATAGCTTGGAAAAGAAAGATGGAAATATAACCTGCAGAAGCATACTCTAGCCCAGACCACACAGAGGAGGTGAGCGGCGGGCGGGCGAGCGAGAGAAACTTCATCTGCAGCTCCCTATCGCTCCCCATTCCTCACGTTACCGCCTGAACCATCCCCCCACCCCCCACCCCCGTCTGTGGAAAAATTGTCTTCCATGACACCGGTCCCTGGTGGCAAAAAGGTTGGGGACCGCTGCCCTAGAGGACCCTCAAGGAGAAATGGATAATACAGAACACTAGAGAGCTTGAACACACATACTTAGCCCATGACAGACCATAGAAATGAAATTAAAAAAAAAAAAAAGCAGAGTTAGAGAAACATCTGGAAATATTGAGGTTGATGTGTATAAATGTTTGTATGCTTTTAAAACACAACCTTTCAAATGCTCATAGAACATTTTTTTTCAAACAGCTTTTTTAATATGTAATGCACATATATAATTCTCCCACTTAAAGTGTACCATTTAATGATTTTTACCCTATTCACAGATATGTGCAACCATCAACACAGTTGACTTTAGAACATTTTTATCACCTCAGAAAGAAACCCTATACCCCTTAGCTATCACCCCTCTATTTCCTCATCACCCACCTCCCCCCAAGCCCTAAGTCAACCACTGATCTACTTTGTCTCTATTATAAATTTTCCTATTCTAGACCTTAATACAAATGGAATCATTTAATGTGTGGACTTTTGTGACTGGCTTCTTTTAACTCAGCATGATGTTTTTGGGTTCATCCAAGTTAGGGCTTGTATCATTATTTTATTCCTTCTAATGGCTCAATAATATTTCATCGTATGTATGTATCACAGTTTGTTTATCTGTTTGTTGATGGACATTTGGTTGTTTCCACCTTTTGGCTACTATGAATAATGCTTTTATAAAATAATGATTTTATATTTATAAAATATAAATGCTTTTCTATTCATGTACAGGTTTTTATATGGACAGTATGTTTTCATTTGTCTTGGGTATGTACCCAGGAATGGAATTCCTAGATCATGTGATAACTTTATATTTCATCATCTGAGGAGTTGTCAGACTGTTTGCCAAAGTGGCTGCACCATTTTACATTCCCAGTAGCAATGTATGAGGATTTCAATTTCTCTACTAACTCACCAACACTTATTATCTGACTTTTTCATTGGATCTATTCTAGTGGATGTGAATTTGTATCTCATTTTGCTTTTGATTTGCATTTGCCTCATGATTATGATGTTGAACATCTTTCTGTGTGCTTATTGGCCAGTTGTGTGTTATCCTTGGAGAAATGTGTATTCAGATCCTGGCCTGGTTTTTATTTGGGCTATTTCTCTTTTTTATTGAGTTTTAAGAGTTCTATGTATTCTAGATACACATTCTTATCAAAATTTTGATTTTGATATATTCTCCCATTCTGTGAGTTAAAATTGGGAAGTATGAGTCCTCCAACATTACCTTATTTTTCATGATTGTCTTGGCTATTCTGGGTCCTTGACAATTCCATATGCTTGCAAAATTTCTACTAAGAAATCAGCTAGGATTCTGATAGGGATTGTGTTGAATCTGTGATCACTTTGGTGAGAATTGCTTTCTTAACAGTAAGTCCGTGGACTTGGGATGTTTGATTTAGATAGATATTTATTGATTTAGATATTTATTTAGATATTCTTTAATTTCTTGCAGTCATTTTTTGTAGCTTTCAGAGTAGAAGTTTTTCTCTTCTTATGTTAAATTTACATTAATATTTTAATTTTTTTGAGGCTGTTGTGAACAGAATGGTTTCCTTTTGCTTTTCTTTTTGTTTTTGGCTGTGCTGCTTGACTTGAGGGATCTTAGTTCCGCAACCAGGGATCTAACTTATGCCCTCTTGCAGTGGAATTGCAGAGTCCTAACCACTGGACTGCCAGAGAATTCCCCCAGAATGGTTTTCTTAATTTCATTTTCAGTTTGTTAATTGCAAGTATATCATAATACAATTGATTTTTTTAATATTTAACTTTTATCCTGAAACGATGCTGACTCGTTTATTAGTTCTAAATGGTGAATGGGATTGTTTGCTTAATTGGTCTTTCTTAGCTTTCATTGTTAGTATGTAGAAATGCAGCAGATTTCTGTGTATTAATTTCATATCCTGAAACTTTAGCGAATTCACTGATGAGCTCTAGTAGTTTTCTGGTAGCAGCTTTAGGATTTTATAGTATCATGTCATCTGTAAAAACTGACAGTTTTACTTCTTCTTTTCCAATTTGGATTCGTTTTATTTCTTTTTCTTCTGTGCTTGCCGTGACTAGGACCTTCAAAACTATGTTGAAAAAAAGTGGCGAGAGTGGACATCCTTGTCTTGTTCCTGATCTTAGGGGAAATGCTTTCAACTTTTCACCATTGAGTATAATGTTAGCTGTGGGTTTGTCATATATGGCCTTTATTGTGTTGAGGTATGTTCTCTCTGTGCCCACTTTCTAGAGAGTTTTTATCATAAATGTGTGTTGAAATTTGTCAAAAGCTTTTTCTGCATCTATTGAGATGATCATATGGTTTTTTTTTAATAAATTTATTTTATTTATTTATTTTTGGCTGTGTTGGGTCTTCATTACTGTGTGCGGGCTTTCTCTAGTTGCAACGAGCGGGGGCTACTCTTTGTTGCGGTGTGCGGGCTTCTCATTGCGGTGGCTTCTCTTTGTTGCGGAGCACAGGCTCTAGGCGCACAGGCTTCAGTAGTTGTAGCACGCGGGCTCAGTAGTTGTGGCTCACAGGCTCTAGAGCACAGGCTCAGCAGTTGTGGCACACGGGCTTAGTTGCTTCACGGCATGTGGGATCTTCCGGGACCAGGGCTCGAATCCGTGTCCCCTGCAGTGGCAGGTGGATTCTTAACCACGGTGCCACCAGGGAAGCCCGATCATATGGTTTTTATTCTTCAGTTTGTTAATGCGGTGTATCACACTGATTGATTTGCAGATATTGAAAAATCCTTGCATCCCTGGGATGAATCCCACGTGATCATGGTGTATGATCCTGTTAATTTATTAGTGGATTCGGTTTGCTAGTATTTTGTAGAGGATTTTTGCATCTATGTTCATCAGTGGTATTGGTCTGTAGTTTTCTTTTGTGTAATATCTTTGTCTGGTTTTGGTATCAGGGTGATGGTGGCCTCCTAGAATGAGTTCAGAAGTTTTCTTTCCTCTGCAAACTTTTGGAACGGTCTCAGAAGGATGGGTGTTAACTCTTCTCAATGTTTGGTAGAATTCACCTGTGAAGCCATTTGGTCCTGGACTTTTCTTTGTTGGGAATTTTTAAATTGCTGATTCAATTTCAGTTCTGGTAATTGGTCTGTTCATATTTTCTGTGTCTTCCTGATTCAGTCTTGGGAGGTTGTACCTTTCTAAGAATTCATCAGTTCCTTCTAGGTTGTCCGTTTTATTGGCATGTAGTTGCTCATAGTAGTCTCTTATGATCCTTTGTATTTCTGTGGTGTCGGTTGTAACTTCTCCTTTTTCATTTCTGATTTTATTGATTGGGGCCCTCTCCCTTTTTTTCTTGATGAGTCTTCCTAAAGGTTTATCAATTTTGTTTATATTTTCAAAGAGCCAGCTTTTAGTTTCATTGATCTTTCCTATTGTTTTTTTCGTCTCTATTTCATTTATTTCTGCTCTGATATTTATGATTTCTTTCCTTCTACTAACTTTGGTTTTTATTTATTCTTCTTTCTCTACTTGCTTTAGATGTAAGTTTAGGTTGTTAATTTGAGATTTTTCTTGTTTCCTGAGGTAAGCCTGTATCACTATAAACTTCCCTCTTAGAACTGCTTTGTCTGCGTCCCATAGGTCTTGGATCATCGTGCTTTCATTTTCATTTGTCTCTAGGTAGTTTTTGATTTCCTCTTTGATTTCTTCAGTGATCCATTGGTTGTTTAGTAGCATATTGTTTAGCCTCCACGTGTTTCTGGTTTTTGCAGGGTTTTTTTCTTGTAGGTGATTTCTAGTTCCATAGAGTTGTGGTTGGAAAAGAAGCTTGATATGATTTCAGTTTTCTTAAATTTACCAAGGCTTGTTTTGTGGCCGAACATGTGATCTATCCTGGAGAATGTTCCATGTGCACTTGAAAAGAATGTGCATTCTGCTGCTTTTGGGTGGAATGCTCTATAAATATCAGTTAAGTCCCTTTGGTCTAATGTGTTATTTAAGGCCTGTGTTTCCCTATTGATTTTCTCTCTGGATGATCTGTCCATTGATGTAAGTCAGGTGTTAAAGTCCTTACTATTATTGTGCTGCTGTTGATTTCTCCTTTTATGTCTATTAATATTTTGCCTTCTGTATTCAGGTGCTCCTATGTTGGGTGCATATATATTTACAGTTGTTATATCTTCTTCTTGGATTGATCCCTTGATCATTCTGTAGTGTCCTTCTTTGTCTCCTGTGACAGTTTTTATTTTAAAGTTGATTTCATCTAATATAAATATTGCTACTCTGGCTTTCTTTCGATTTTCATTTGTGTGGACTACCTTTTCCATCCCCTCACTTTTAGTCTGTATGTGTCTCTAGATCTGTAGTGAGTCTCTTGTAGGCAGCAAATACATGGGTCTTGTTTTTGTATCCATTCAGCCAGTTTGTGTCTTTTGGTTGGAGCATTCAGTCTGTTTACGTTTAAGGTAATTATCGATATGTATGTTCATACTGTCATTTTGTTAATTGTTTTGGATTTGTTTCTGTAGGTCTTTTTTTCCCCCTTCTTTTGTTCTCTTCTCTTGTGATTTGATGACTATCTTCAGTGTTATGTTTAGATTCCTTTTTTGTGTATGTGTGTATCTGTTACAGATTTTTGGCTTGTGGTTACCTTGAGGTTATTGTATAGCAGTCTCTGTATACATATGGTGATTCTTCTAAATTGCTGATGTCTTAATTTCAAATGCATTTGCAATTACCCTCCATGTGTACTCTCCTCCCCTCATGATTACTGTTTTTTATGTCATGTTTTACATCAAATTGTTTTGTGTATCCCTTAACTGCTTATCGTGGATACAGATGATTTTACTACTTTCGTCTTTTAATCTTCCTGCTAGCTTTGTTTGTGAATGATTTCCTACCTTTACTGTATGTTTACTGGTGAGCTTTTTTGTTCCATAGTTTTCTTATATCTAGTTGTGGCCTTTTCTTTTGCACCTGGAGAAGTTCCTTTAACATTTGTTGTAAAGCTGGTTTAGTGGTGCTGAATTCTTTTAGCCTTTGCTTGTCTATACAGCTTTTGATTTCTCTGTCAAATCTGAACAAGAGCCTTGCTGAGTAGAGTATTCTTGGATGTAGGTTCTTCCCTTTCATCACTTTAAATATATCATGCCAGTCCCTTCCGACCTGCAGAGTGCCTGCTGAAAAGTCAACTGATAGTCTTATGGGAGTTCCTTTGTATGTTATTTGCTGCTTTCCCCTTGCTGCTTTTAGTATTCTCTGTGTCTTTAATTCTTGACATTTTGATTACAGCGTGTCTTGGTGTGTTCCTCTTTGGGTTATCCTGTATGGGATTTTCTGCGCTTCCTGGACTTGGATGACTATTTCCTTTCCCAGGTTAGGGAGGTTTTCAGCTATTATCTCTTCAAATATTTTCCTGAGCTCTTTCTTTCAAATATTTTCCCGGGCTCTTTCTCTCTTCTTCTGGGACCCCTGTAGTGCGAATATTAGTGCTCTTGATGTTGTCTCAGAGATCTTTTAAACCATTCTCATTTCTTTTCTTTTTTAAATCTTTTTTCTGTTCAGTGGCAGTGATTTCCACTACTCTGTCTTCCAGCTCACTGATCCATTCTTCTGAATCCTTTAGTCTACTTTGATTCCTTGCACTGTATTTTTCATTTCAGTTATTGTATTCTTCATCTCTGGTTGTTCTTTATATTTTCTAACTCTTTTCTTAAAACTTATAACTTCTCGTTCTGTGCATCCATTCTCCTCCTGAGTTCTTTGATCATCTGTATGATCATTACTCTGAACTATTTCTTGTGTAGATTGCCTATTTCCACTTCACTTAGTTCTTCTTCTGGGATTTTATCTTGTTCCTTCATCTGAAACATATTGCTCTGCCATCTCATTTTGTCAATAAGTTGCTATTTGTATTTTTATGTATGTAGTAGGTAAGTTACATCTGTCAACCTTGGAGAAGTGGCCCTCTGTAGGAGGCGTCCTGTGCATTTCAGCAGCACACTCCCCTCTCATTACCCAAGCTGTGTGCTCTAGGGGTTCACCCTAAGAGGGCTACTTGGGCCTTCTGTTGTGGTGGGCTAACTATGTGGGCAGTCTGGTAGGCCCCTAGTCTGGTTGGTTGCCAGGTCCTGCCTTGTGTGGATGCTGCTGGCTGCTGTTTAGCAGGGCCTGGTCACAACGTGGCTGGTTGCAGAATGCTAGGGGCCCCGGGGCTAATGCTGGCTCACTGGTGGGTGGAGTCAGGGTCCTGAAGACCCTAGGGTTGTTGCCTACCCACTGGTAGTTGAAGCCAGATCATGGGGTTAGTGCTGGTCTACTGGCAGGCAGAGCTGGTCCCTGGAGTCCAGCTGCAGGGTCCTGGGATCCCAGAGCTCATTTCAGATTGTTGAGGGGGTGGTGTCGGTTCCTGACACAGTTGGGTACAGGGTCTGGAGTGTCCTGAAGGTTTCCTTGGCCTGCTAGTGGGCCAGTCCAAGGCCCAGCTGGTCCCAGGGTAGGCTCTGGCCTGCATTGAGGAATCATAGTTTTCTTGCTTTTGGTGCCTGCATCCTGGTGAATGAGACTGGTCCAGAAGCTTGGCCTGGCTTCCTGGTGGGAGAGTCCTGTGCTTGTCTACTGGTGGGTGGTGCTGGGTCTTGGCCCTCTGGTGGGCTGGGCCATGTCTAGGGGCTAGTCCAAAGGCAGCTGTGAGCTTTTTTGTCTTTAGGCAGCCTGTCTGCTAATGGGTGGAGCTGTGTCCTGACCCAGTTAGTTCTTTGGCCTGAGGCGTCCCAGCACTGTTGCCTGCAGGCTGTTGGGTGGGGCCAGGTTTTGGAGCTAATGAGCCAATATGTCATCCACCAACAGTATTCCCCAATATGTCTGCCACCAGTGTCTATGTCCCCAGGGTGAGCCGCAGCCACCCTCCCCCAACCCCTGCCGCTCCAGGAGACTCTCCAAGACCAGCACGTAGGTCTGGCCCAGGCTCCTATCAAATTACTTCTTTGGCCCTGTGTCCCAGGGTATATGAGATTTCATGTGCACCCTTTAAGGGTGATATCTCTATTTTCCCCAGTCCTGTGGGGCTCCTGCAATTAAGCCTTTCTGGCCTTCAAAGCCAAATGCTCTGTGGGCTCATCTCAACAATGCCAGACCCCCAACCTGGGAGAACCTCTGGAATATATTTACTCTCCAGTTTTCGTTGCCTACATAGGGGTTATGGAATTTGATTATATTGTGAGTCTCCCCCTACTACCGGTTTTGTTGTGGTTCCTTCTTTATGTCTTTTGGTGTAGGAGATCTTTTCTGGTGGGTTCCAGTGTTTTGTGTGTGTGCGTTTTTTTAATGGTTGCTCTGCGGATAGTTGTGATTTTGGTGTGCTTGTGAGAGGAGGTGAGCTCAAGGTCTTTTTACTCTGCCATCTTGCCCACTTTCCTCTATACCACATTTTCTTTTTGTTTGTTTTGTTTTAATTTTTATTGGAGTATAGTTGCTTTACAGTGTTGTGTTAGTTTCTACTGTACAGCAAAGTGAATCAGCTATATGTATATATATATCCCCTCTTTTTTGGATTTCCTTCCCATTTAGGTCACCACAGAGCATTGAGTAGAATTCCCTGTGCTATATACAGTAGGTTCTCATCAGTTATCTATTTTATACATAGTATCAATAGTGTATATATGTCAGTCCCAATCTCCCAATTCCTCCCACCCACCATACCACACTTTCCTTATCTATTCATCCATCAGTGGACACTTAGGTGGTTTCCATGTCTTGGCTATTTTAAATAATGCTGCAGTGAGCACAGATCTACGAATATCGCTCCAAGACCAAGCTTTCAATTGTTTTGTGTATAGACCCAGAAGCAGAATTGCTGGATCGTATGGTAGTTGCATTTTAACTCTTTGGGTAACCTCCATACTGATTTCCATAGTGGCAACACCAATTACATTCTCACTAACAGTGCACAGAAAAAGGAACCTTTAGCTCCATAACCTCACTAATGCTTGTTATTTCTTGTCTTTTTGATGATAGCCATTCTAACAGGTGTGAGGTGATATCTCATTGTGGTTTTGGTTTACATTTCCCTGATGATTATTGGTGCTGAGCATCTTTTCCTGTATTTGTTAGCCATTCGTATGTCTTCTTTACAAAAATGTCTATTAAGATCCTGTGCCCATTTTTTAATTGGGTTGTTTGTTTGTTTGTTTTTATTTGAGTTGAATTCTTTGTCTATTTTGGATGTTAACCCCTTGTCAGATATGTCATTTGCAAATATCTTCTTCCATTCAGTAGTCTGATGGTTTCTTTTGCTGTGCAGAAGCCTTTCAGTTGGATGTACTCCTACTATTTACTTTTGCTTTTGTTGTCTTTGCTTTGGGCGTCAAATTCAAAAAATTATTGCTAACACCAGTGTCAAAGCTCTTACTGCCTATGTTTTCTTCTAGGAATTTTATGGTTTCAGACCTTACATTTAAACCTTCAATCCATTTAGAATTGATTTTTGTGTATGGTGTAAGATAACGCTTCAGTTTCATTCTTTTGCATGTGGCTATCGAGTTTTCCCAGTACCATTTATTGAAGAGACTATCCTTTCCCCATTGTATATTCTTGGCTGCTTTGTCATAAGGTAATTGACCTTATATGTGTGAGTTTATTTCTGGTCTCTCTATTCTTTTCCATTGATCTACATGTCTGTTTTTATGTCAGTACTATACCATTTTGATTACTGTAGCTTTGTAATATAGTTTGAAATCAGGAAGTGTGATGCCTACAGTTTTCTTCTACTTTTTAAAGATTGCTTTGGCTATTTGGAGTCTTTTGTGGTTACATACAAATTTTAGGATTGTTCAATTTTTGTGAAAAATGCCATTGGAATTTTGATAGGGATTGCATTGAATCTGTAGATTGTTTTGAGTAGTATGGACATTTTAACAATATTAATTCTTCCAATCTGTGAGCACAGAATATTTTCCCATTTGTTCATGTCTTTTTCAGCTTTTTTCATCAATGTTTTCAGTATACAGGTCTTTTACCTCCTTGGTTAAATTTATTCCTAGGTATTTTATTCTTTTGATGCAATTATGAACAGGATTGTTTTAATTTCTTTTTCTGGCAGTTTATTATTAATGTATAGAAATGCAACAGATTTTTGTCTGTTAAATAATTTTGTATACTGCAACTTTACTGAATGTTTTAGTTGTAACAGTTTTTTTGGTGGCGTCTTTAGGGTTTTCTATATCTAAAACCATGTCATTTTCACATAGTGACAATTTTGCTTCTCTTCTGATTTGGGTGCCTTTTGTTTCTTTTTCTTGCCTAATTGCTCTGGCTAGAACTTCCAATACTGTGTTCAATAAACGTGATGCCGGTGGATATCCTTGTCTTGTTCCTGATCTTAGAGGAAATGCTTTCCATTTTTCACCATTGAGTATGTTAGCTATGGTCTTGTCAGAAATGGTCGTTGAGCTATGTTTCCTGTATACCTACTTTGTTGAGAGTTTTTATCATGAATGGATTTTGAGTTTTCTCAAATGCTTTTTCTACATCTATTGACTATATGATTTTTGTCCTTTATTTGGTTAGTGTCATGTACCACATTGATTGATTTGTAAGATGTTGAATCATCCTTGCATTCCTGGAATAAATCCCACTTGATCATAGTGTATAATCCTTTTAATATATTATTGAATTTGGTGTGCTAATGTTTTGTTTGGTTTCTTTTTGCATCTATGTTCATCAGGGATATTGGCTTGTAATTTTTTTGTAGTGTATCTACACTGGGTATCTAGGTAACGTCTGGATAACAGGGTAATGTGGGCCTTATAAAATAAGTTTGGAAGTGTTCTCTCCTGTTCTGTTTATTGGAAGAGTTTGAGAATCTTTCATATTAATTCTTCCTTAAATGTTCGGTAGAATTCAGCAGTGAAGCCACCTGGTCCTGGACTTTTGTTCATTGGGAGGTTTGAGAGTCTTTTTATCCTTTAGATATAAAAGCAGACTCCATGCATCCCACTATATTTTCGGGAAATTGTCTTAGGGATTCCCAGAGTATTTTGTGAAAATTCTGATTACCAATAATCTATAGAGAAGGTAAAATGGATCCCATAGTTACAAGTGATACTGTGTTTCATATGTATGTCTGTTTCTTCCATGACTTAGAACTCTAAAAATGTGTATGGAAACTGAATTAACGTTTGCAATTATGGTTTATAGTTGTTAAGATGTTCTACATCTTAAAATGCCTATTTTGATATAGAATGACTGTCAAACTGTGAAGATGGAAGATGGTAAATTATATTAGGTGTATTTTACCACAATAAAAAAAATGGAGGGGGTGTGAAGATGGTTCAGAAAAAAGAATTTTTCAAGGCTCTAAAACATATAAAGAGTTGGAGTTTTAAAAATTCCATCCATTTAATTACTGATGATAAAAATAAAGTCTCAGGTTTCTTAGCTGAAAATGAGATTAATAATACCTCTCTCTCAGTTTGATAAGAGGGGAAAAAAACAGATATAGAGCATATATCATAATAGCCCACACATAGCAAGCAGTAATACATAGCAGCTGCTGTTACAATCTCAAGAACCTAAATGCCCTCCTCAAGGTCATACAGCCAGTCTGTGGCAGAATCCAGCCCAGAATCTGGGTCTTTTGATCCTGAGTCTCTTAAACTATTACCATGCCAATCTAGCCACTAGGCACAAGGCTTGAATCCTTTGTCCAGGCAGTGAATTTTCTGAATCTTTATATAGACCATTCTTTCCTTCAGTCTTTGTTTTGTATCTAAAGAATTAAATGTGAATACTATTTCTAAAGGGAATGCAAATATTTTGAAAGTCCTTCAAAATCTTTTTTTTTTTTCACCTTTTCAGAGTCCAGATGTCATTCAGAATTTGAAAATACCACCCATTCTGTCTTCAGGTCAGCTAAGTTTTACTTTCATCATCCAGTGCACCTACCAAGTGATCAAGATTTTTGCCATGAATCCTTAGGAAGAAGAGTTTTCATGAGGCATTCTTGGAAAGATTCCTTTCAGCATCATCCAGACAAACAAAGAGAACACACTTGTCTTCCTTCCTCTTATCAACATGTGGCAAAGACAAAGTCAGATTATACCAGAATAGAGAGCCTCAGTATCAATGTAAGCTTGGAAAACAAAGAAGTACAGCATACTACTAAAAGTCAGGCTAGAGATTTTCCAAAATATGACAAACAAGTTAATGACCTAAAAAGGGATCATAAGGCCACCCCAGAGTTAACAACTCAGCACACTGTGAGTTTAAATGAACTCTGGAACAGGTATCAGGAGCGACAGAGGCAACAGAAACCTCCTGAGTTCAGTGCCAAGAAGGAACTTTCCTTGGTGGAGCGACTTGATCGTTTGGCTAAACTTCTTCAGCGTCCCATCACACATTCTCTCCAGCCCTCAGAAAGTACACAGGATGATAGCAAGGGGGAACAAGATGTGAAGGAATGGAGTGGTAGACAGCAACAGCAGAACAACAAGCTTCAGAAAAAGAAACGGTATAAAAGCCTGGAGAAATGCCGTAAAAACACAGGCGATCTTAAAAAAAAAACAAGGTTCTTTCTACTCATCAAGCTGGGAGGGCCAATCAGATTACAATTGAACAGATTAAATTTGATAAATATATTCTGAGAAAACAGCCAGGTTTTCATTATATAAATAACACTTCTTCAGATTCTAGACACTCAGAGGAGAGTGAGCTGCTCACAGATACTGCCGCCAACATCCTTTCCACCACCACTTCTGTGGAATCAGATATATTGACCCAAACAGATAAGGAAGTGACTCTGCATGAGAGGGGCAGCTCTATTTCCACCATTGATACTGCCCGACTGACTGAGCCATGCTTTTGGCCATGAAAGAGTTTGTTTGTCACCCAGGCGAATTAAACTAGACAGCAGCATCACCGACCATCAGAGGAGATACCTTGGGAAGCGGAGCGAGAAAAACAAGAAACCATTGAATACAGGTTACCCCCAAATTACTTCAGAGCACACCAGAAGGAAACACATCCAGGTACATGGCTACAAATTCCATCTGGCAATGTGACTGCATTTTTCATGGACTTCTTAGTTAAGCTTTGCACACAGGTGAAAAATAGCCAATTGCCCTTTCCTCACTATAACATTTCTTACCGGCTGGAAAAGAGTGAGAAAGTGTAGTACAGTGCTGTTTGAGTCGTCATTCTTTTCATCAACTCTCATTTACGAATTACCCTTTGGATGAAAGGCTTTGCTGCTAAATGCTTCAAAATCTGCAAAGTCTATACCTTTGGTACAGGGGAGCTTCAAGATTAGAATGACCTCCATTCTGAACAATATTGCCTGGTTTTTTTGCCTGTTGGTTTTTGTTTATTCATTCCTTCCTGTCTTTTAAGAAATTTTGAGGTGCTTTTAAGCGCGCACACACACACACAGACACATACATATATAAGTAATATGATATGATTGATTTTTAAGTAAATGAAGAATTGGAATGATGGAAAATTAGACTGAAGCCAGGGAGGGGTGAGCTACAACATGATTTGAAAAATAAATACATGAAGAATTAAGAGTGACGGGAAGGCAAGTTGATACCTTGTGGATGTGGTTGCTAAAAATGAGCCACAAATTTTGCTTTATGTTTTCTAGCAATTAGTGTTGCTAGAATTTTGTGATCACTTACATAACTCGAATATAAAAGCAAGCGAAATTTTCAAAAGCATTACAGATATTTCTGGTACTGAGACTTCTTAAATTTCTCTCGTCTGTCCTCATAAAGAAGGCGTTGTGGTGTAACAAAATCCTCAACGGCGTCCTTACAGTACATTCTCAGTAACAACAATCATGTAAGGCTAATAGGGCCTTAGTTTAGGGAATTCCATAAAGGCAGATTTCAAGGGGTCAGTAAATGCAGACCATTACTTTAACCCAAGATAAAATTGATTTGGAGAGGTGCTCTCCAAATAGGGATACTTGCAAAATGGTTCATTGGAGTATGAACCTTTTAAAATTTATATTTTTGTATATGTTTTACAGTGCATGAGTACAGCAATAATACATAATTTATAAATAAATATCTACTTTAGTATTGTACTCAAAAATATTTTATCAGTGGGACCCTATGATCAAAACAATTTGGAGACCACTAGTTTAGCTGAAAGAAGGCACAAAACATTCAGACATTTAACCATAAATATTATTTCTCAATTGAGTTTTTGGTAGGTATTAAATGACAGTAATTACACATATAAATAGTACAATAAGACTCTTTTTTAAAGTAAGCCAAAAATTGGGACAGACACAGATTGAGGCTTTTTGTTCCATAGAGGAGGTAGGGGGAAAGGATGCAGATAGAGGGTTTTTTGGTGTGTGTACTAAAATACATATACATAACAAAGTTTACAGTTTTATCATTTTAAAGTATGCAGTTCAGTGGCGCTGAGTATATTCACAGTGTCTTACAACTATCACCACTATCTAGTTCCAGAGCTTTTTCATCACCCTAGTGGAAACCTCATACCCATTAAGCAGTTACTCTCTATTCCCCCTTCCTACCAGCCCCTGTCAATCACTAATCTACTTTTTGCCTCTGTGACCTTGCCTATTCTGGTTATTTCATTTAATTGGAATCATATCATATGTGGCCTTTGTGTCAGTCTTCTTTGACTCTAGAATAATCTTTCTGAGATTTATCCATGTCCCAGCATCTGTCAGTACTTCATTGCTTTTTATGGCTGAATAATATTTCATTATATGTTTAGACACATTTTGTTTATGTGTTCATCCATTCATGAACATTTAGGTTGTTTCTACCTTTTGGCTATTGTGAATAGACCTGATATGAACATTTGTGTACAAGTTTTTATTTGAACAGCTACATACAGTTCTTTTGGGTATACATGTAAGAGTTGAAAATGCTGGGTCATTTGGTAGTTTTATTTTAAGCTTATTTAGGAACCATCAAACTGTTTTTCACAGTGGCCACACCATTTGACATTCCCAGCAGCAATTTCTAAGGGTTCCAATTTCTCCACATTCACCAACACTCTTTGTTTACTTTTTTTTTTTTTTTTTGCCATCCCAGTAGGTACAAAGTGGTATCTCACACTCATTGTCATTTTGATTGTGGTTGGTTTTGCCTTTCCCTTTGCATAATGACTAATGATGTTAAGTATCTTTTTATGTGCTTGTTGGCCATTTTAAAAATTTAATTAATTAATTAATTAATTAATTTTTGGCTGCATTTGGTCTTCGTTGCTGTGCATAGGCTTTCTCTAGTTGTGGCGAGCGGGGGCTACTCTTCGTTGTGGCGTGTGGGCTTCTCATTGCGGTGGCATCTCTCGTTGCAGAGCACGGGCCCTAGGTGCGTGGGCTTCAGTAGTTGTGGCTTGCTGGCTCAGTAGTGGTGGCTAGTGGGCTCTAGAGCGCAGGCTCAGTAGTGTGGCGCCTGGGCTTAGTTGCTCTGTGGCATGTGGGATCTTCCTGGACCAGGGCTTGAACCCTGTGTTGTCAGGTGGATTCTTAACCACTGCGCCACCAGGGAAGTCCCTGCCCACTTTTTAATTAAGTTGTTTGGCCTTTTTGTTTTTGAGTTGTAAGAGTTCTTTATATATTCTGGATTGTGGAATCTTATCAGATGTGTAATTTGCAAATATTTGCTTCCACTCTCTGGGTTGTGTTTTCACTCACTTACTACTGTTTTGTGAAGCACAGCAGTTTACTTTCAGTGAAGCCCCAGTGTACCTATTTTTTCTTTTGTTGCCTGTGCTTTTGGTGTCATATTTAAGAAACCATTGCCAAATCCAAAGTCATGAAGATTTGTCCGTATATTTTCTTTCAAGAATTTTATACTTTTAGTTCTTTCATTTGCATCTTGGATGTATATTGAGTTAATTTATTTATATGGTATGAGGTAGGGGTCAAACATTCTTTCCACATGGAATTGTCCCAAAATCAGCTGTTGAGACTGTTCTTTCTCCATTGAATGGTCTTGGCACCCTTGTCAAAAATCAGTTGACCATAGATGTGAGGGTTTATTTCTAGGCTCTCAGTTCTGTTCCATTGATCTATATGCCGATCTGTATGCCATTACTGCACTGATCTGGTTACTGGAGCTTTGTTGTAAGTTTTAAAATTGAGAAGTATGAGTCTTCCAACTTTGTTCTTTTTAAAGACTCTTTTGGCCAATCAGGGCCCTTGTGTCTCCATATGAATTTTAGGATCAGCTTTTTTTCATTTCTGCTGAAAAGGTTGTTGGGAATTTTATGTTAACTGCATTTAATATGTAGCTTGCTTTGGGGTTTATTGCCATCTTAACAACATTGTCTTCCAGCCGATGAACACAGGATGTTTTTCAATTTATTTAGGTCTTTAATTTCTTCCAGTAAGGTCTTGTAGTTGCCAATGTACAAGTGTTATACCTTCTTGTCTAAATTCATTCCTAAGTATTTGATTCTCGTGTTTTCTTTCTTTTTCTTTCTTATTTTTAATTGTGATAATATATGCATAACAAAATTTATCATCTTAACCATTTTTTCTTTGTAATTCTAGTTTATTTATTTTTCTTCCAGTTTTATCAATTTAATTGACATACAGCACTGTTTGTTTGAGTACAGCATAATGATTTGACTTACATACATCATGAAATGATTATCACAGTAAGTTTAGTGAACATCTATCATCTCATACAGATACAAAATTAAAGACATAGAAAAAAATATTTTCCTTGTGATGAGAACTCTTAGGATTTACTCTCTTAACCACTTTCATCTATAATATACAGCAGTGTTAGTTTTATTTATCGTGTTGTACATTACATCCCTAAGAGTTGTTTACCTTATAACTGGAAGTTTGACTGCCCTCAACCAATTCCCACTCCCTCCCCCCACCCATTGCCTCTGTTAACCACAAATCTGATCTCTTTCTACGAGTTTGTTATCTTGTTTCTGAAGTATAATTAATCTACAACATTCTGTTAGTTCCTGTGCACAAAATAGTGATTTGATATTTCTATACATTTCAAACACCACGGTAAGTCTAGTTACGATATGTCACTATGCAAAGATATTACATAGTTATTGACCGTATTCCCCACACTGTACACTTAATACCCGTGACTCATTTATTTTACAAATGGAAGTTTGGACTTCTTAATCTCCCTCACTTATTTCTTTCCTCCCTTCACCACCTCCCCCCTGACAACCACCTGTTTGTTTTCTATCTATAACTCTGTTTCTGTTTTGTTATGTTTGTTTGTTTTGGTTTTTAGATTTCACTTAGCATAATACCCTCTAGGTCCATCCATGTTGTTGCAAATGGCAAGATTTCATTCTTTTTATGGCTGAGCAATATTCCATTTCATAAATATATACACCACATTTTCTTTATCCATGGGCATTTAGGTTGCTTCCATATCTTGGCTATTGTAAATAATGCTGCAGTGACCATAGGGGTGTATATACCTTTTCGAATGAGTGTTTTTGTTTTCTTCAGAAAAATACCCATATGTTAATTGTTGGATCATGTGATAGTTCTGTTTTTAATTTTGTGAGGAGCCTCCAAACTGTTTTCCATAGTGGCTGCACCAATTTACATTCCCACCAACAGTGCACGAGTGTTCCCTTTTCTCTTCATCCTTGCCAGTACTTGCTGTAGTTTGCTAATAGCCATTCTGACAAGTGGGAGGTGATATCTCATTGTGGTTTTGATTTTCATTTCCCTGATGATTAATGATGTTGAGCATCTTTTCATGTGCCTCTTGGCCATCTGTATGTCTTCTTTGCAAAAATGTCTATTCAGATCCTTTGCCCATTTTTAAAAATCAGGTGGTTTGGGTTTTTGATGTTGAGTTGTATGAGTTCTTTGTATATTCTGGGTATTAACCCCTTATCAGATAGATTGCTTGCAGATATCTTCTCCCATTCAGTAGATGATAGTTCCCTTCACTGTGGAAAAGCTCTTTAGTTTGATGTAGTCCCATTTGTTTATTTTTGGTTTTGTTTCCCTTGCCTGAGGAGACATATGCAAAAAAAAATTATTAAGATCAGTGTCAAAGAGCTTAGTGCCTATGTTTTCTTCAAGAAGCTTTGTCTCTTTTTTTGGTTGTGGTTTCAGTTCTTACATTTAAGTCTTTAATCCATTTTGAATTTGTTTTTGTGCATGGTGTAGTTTAATGGTATTAAATACATTCATATTGTTGTGCAGACATCACCGTCACCCATCTCTAGAACTCTTTTCATCTTGCAAAACTGAATTTCTACACTGACTCAAATAGCAACTCCCCATTCCACCTTATGCTCAAGCCCCTGGCAACCACCATTCTAAGAATTTGACTACTCTAGGTACCTCACGTAATTGGAATACAGTATTTGTCTTTAAGTAACAAGTTTACTTCACTTAGCATAATGTCCTCAAGGATCATCAGTGTTGTACTATCTGACAGGATTGTCTTTTTTTTAAGACTGAGTGATACTGCACTGTATGTATATACCACATTTTGTTTGTTCATTCATTCATCCATCCGTTAATAGATACTTGTGTTGCTTCCACCTTTAGACCATTGTGAATAATGCTGCTATGAACATGAGTGTACAAATATCCATTCAAGATCCTACTTTCAATTTTGGGGGTTACATATCCAGAAGTGGAATGGCTGGATTATATGGTAGTTCTATTTTTAATTATTTGAGGAACCACCCTACTGTTTTCCACAGCAGCTGCCCATTTTACAGTCCCACCAACAGCACACAATGGTTCCACTTTTTCCACATCTTTGTCAACACTTGTTATTTTCTGTTTTTTTTTTTTATAGTGGCATCCTAGCGTGTATGAAGTGATATATTTTTGATTTGCATTTCTTTCATGATTATATTGAGCATCTTTTTATATACTTCTTGACCATTTGTATATCATCTTTGGAGAAATGTCTATTCAAGTACTTTGCCCATTCTTGAATCGCGTTATTTTTTGGTCATTGAGTTGTAGAAGTTCTTTACATATTCTGAGTATTAACCTCTTATCATATATATGATTTATAAATTTTTCTCCCAATCAGTGGGTTGCCTTCTCAGCTTTGTTGATTGTGTCCTTTGATGCCCAGAAATTTTTAATATTGATGTAGTCCCAATTGTCGAGTTTTACTTTTGCTGCCTGTGCTTTTGGTGTCATATCTAAGAAGTCATTACCAAGTCCAATGCCATGAAGCTTTTCCCCTGTGTGTTCTTCCAAGAATGTTATGGTTTTCGGTCTTTAATCCATTTTGAGGTAATTTTTGTATACGATGTAAGATAAGGCTCCAACTTCATTCTTTTTTTTTTCCCCATTTCATTCTTTTTAAGAGCATGTGCATATCCAGTTTTCCCAGCACCATTTGTTAAGGAGACTGCTGTTTTCCTGTTGAATGGTCTTGGCCCCTTGTCAAGGGTCAGAGATCATTTGACCATGTGGCACAAAGGTTTATTTCTGGGCTCTCTATTCTAGTCCATTGATCTATTTATCTTTATGCCAGTACCACAGTGTTATTGTATTACTGTTTTGAAATCAGGAAGTGTGAATCCTCCAACTTTGTTGTTCTCTTTCAAAGTTGTTTTGGTTCTTCAGGGTTTCTTATCATTTTTAATGATTTCTTATTGTTTTCCATTTTTTTTATTGCTATATGATTTTCTTTGAGTTGTTTTTTTGCTAACTTAGCAGCCATGTAATTAACAAATATGCTTAAGCCACTGTCTCAATGTACCACTCAGATATGAAATAGTATCTATTGACTCCATTATATAAAAAATTAAGAAACTGGTTGCACTTGCCCTACTTCTCCCCACTCTCCACCTACACACACTTCCCCCAACATAACAATATTCGTTAATTTTGTGAATGTTGTCTCAGTTCATTATGGTAGTATTACTACTGTATTGATTAGCTTTATTTTTAAGAAGTATAACATTTTTCTTCCATGTTATAAGCAAAATCACCATTTTATGTGTTTTTTAAAGGGGGTCAATATCATCAGTCTTTTCAGTGTAACTGTGAGTTTATTAATTTAAATAATTTTATTGTTTAGCTAGATTTTTCAACAGTTGTTCAGGAGTGAGCATCTCTTCAGTTCTTATAAATTGGAGATTATCATTCTGTAACCTTTGTATAGGAATAACAACTTGTTTGGGTATAAAACTTTTGAATAATAATCTTTAATTCAAAACTCAGTCAGATTTGCTCCCTGTTTCTGGGTACATACATTTAATATTTCTGTGCCAGAGGCAACCCTAATAATTTTTCCCTATTTGATCCTGGATTGTTGTTGGGTTTTTAAAATCTAAGTTTTCTTACTTTCCCAGGGTATGTCTCAGTGTTGGTCAATCTCTATTGATTTTTTAAAAATAAGATTTACATACCTTACAATTCATTCTTGTAAAGTATACAATTCCGTGGTTTTTAGTATATTCAGAGGAGGTTATACAACTGTCACCACTAATTCCAGAACTTTTTGTCATACCAAAAAGAAACCCTGTGCCCCTTCACAGTCATTTCCTAGCCTTCAACCATTAATCTACTTTCTGTATCTATGGATTTGCCCATTGGGCACATTTTATATAAGCAAATCATGCAATGTGTGGCCTTTTGTGTCTGGCTTCTTTTACTTAATATTTTCAAGGTTCATCCATTTTGTAGCAGGAATCAGTACTTGTTGTTTGTTATGAACAGTAACAAACAGTATTTCAAATACATATACAACATGTTTATTCATGAGTTGTTGGACATGTGGATTGTTTTGCTTTTTTGGCCATGATGAAAAATGCTGCTATAAACATTAATGTACAGGTTTTTGTGTGGACATGTTCCTTCAATTTTCTTACGTATATACCTAGGAGTAGAATTGCTGGATCATATGGTAACTGTTTAAGCTTCTGAGTAACTGCCAAAGTGTTTTCCGAAGTGGCTGCACCATTTTATATTCCCACCTGGATCAAATTTCAGTTTGTCTACATCCTGATCAACACTTGTTGTCTGTCTTTTGATAATAGCTATCTTAATGGGTGTGAAGAGGTATCTCACTTTTTAATGATTTTAATTTGCATTTCGCTAATGACTAAGATGTTGAACATCTTTTCATATGCTTATTGGCCATTTGTTTACCTTTAGAGAAATGTCTATTCCGATCCTTTGCCCATTCTAAAATTGGCTTATTTGTCATTTTATTACTGAATTGTGTTTCTTTGTCTATTCTGAATACAAGTCCCTTATTAGGATATGTTTTGCAAACATGTTCTTTCATTCTGTGCCATTCTTTTCACTTTCTTGATGATTTTATTTGTGGTACAAAAGTTTTAATTTTGACAAAGTACAATTTGTCTGTTTCTTCTTTTGTCACTTGTGCTTTTCATGTCATATCTAAAACTATTGTCTAACCCAAGGTTACAAAATATTGACTCTTTTTTTTCTTCTAAAAGTTTTATAATTTTAGTTCTTACTTTTAGTTCTATGATCATTTTTTAGTTAACTTTTGTATGTGGCGTTGAGGTAGTACAGTTTTATTCTTTTGCCTGTAGATATCCAGTGTCTTAGTACCATTTGTTGCAAAGACTACCCTTTCTTCCATTGAATTGTCTGGGCGCCCTTGGCAAAAATCAATTGATCATAAGAAAAAAAAAATCAGAAAAATAATAATAAATTTAAAAAATGAAAAAAAAGCAATTGATTATAAATGTAAGGGTTTATTCTAGACTATAAACCCTATTTTATGGATCTATATGTCAGTCTTTTCTGCCACTACCACACTGTCTAATTAGTGTGAATCCTCCAGCTTTGTTTTTTCTTTTTCAAGATTGTTTTATCTATTCTCAGGTCATAGGAATATTCAGATCAGCTTGTCAATTTCTGCCAAAAAGAAAAAAAAGAAAAGACAACTTGAATCTTGGGTAGGGATTGCATTGAAACTGTAGAAAAATTTAGGGAGTACTGCTGTCATAACGATATTAAATCTTCTAATCCATGAACTGGGGTGTTTTTCCATTTATTTAGGTCATCTTTAGTTTCTTCAACGATGTTTGTGGGTTCCACTTCTTTGTAGTTTGGCACTTCTGTTGTTAAAAGTATCCCTGAGTATTTTATTCTTTTTGATACCATTGTAACTAGTATTGTTTTCTTAAGTTCATTTTGGGAATTTTCCTTGTTGTACAGGAATATTACTGATTTTTGTATTTATTTTGGTTCGTGCAACTTTGCTGAACTTGCTTATAAGTTTGAGTAATTTGTGTTTGTGTGTTCCTTAGTGTTTTCTGTATAAAATATTGTGTCATTTACAAATAGAGATAGTTTTCCTTCTTCTTTCCAATGTCATGTCATTTATCTCTTTTTCTTGCCTAGTTGCCCTTGCTAGAACCTCCAGTACTGTGTTGAATCGAAGTGTTACGAATGAATATCCTTGTCTTGTTCCTGATTTTAAGGAGAAATCTTTCTGGTCATTAAGCATGATGTTAGCTGTGAGGTTTGTTTTTTTTTTTTTTTAAAGATTTATTTATTGATTGATTGATTCCTATGTTGGGTCTTTGTTTCTGTGCTAGGGCTTTCTCTAGTTGCAGCAAGTGGGGGCCACTATTCATCGCGGTGCGCGGGCCTCTCACTATGGTGGCCTCTCTTGTTGCGGAGCACAGGCTCCAGACGCACAGGCTCAGTAGTTGTGCCTCACGGGCCCAGTTGCTCCGCGGCATGTGAGATCTTCCCAGACCAGGGCTCGAACCGGTTTCCTCTGC
The DNA here is from genome assembly GCF_009873245.2 of Balaenoptera musculus. NCBI lineage: Eukaryota > Metazoa > Chordata > Mammalia > Artiodactyla > Balaenopteridae > Balaenoptera > Balaenoptera musculus. Next base: position 25,519,397 of record NC_045797.1, read on the forward strand.
ATTAGCAGGCAGATTCTCAACCACTGCGCCACCAGGGAAGCCCCTGTGAGTTTTTTTATAAATGCCCTTTATCAGGTTGAGGAAGTTCTCTTCTATTCCTGTTTTGTTGAGTGTTTTTATTATGGAAGGTTTTTGGGTTTTGCCATATGCTTTTTCTATGTATAATGAAATGATCCTATGTTTTCTTTATGAAGATGGTGTGTTACGTTGATTGATAATCATATATTGAACCAACTTTGCCTTCCTGGGATAAATTCCTCTTGGTTTTGATGTATAATCCCTCTTCTGTGTTGCTGGATTCAGTTTGCTAGTATTTTGTTGAGGATTTTCCTTCTATATTCATAAGGGGTATTGGTCTGTAGTTTTACTGTATCTTTGCCTTTTTTATCAGGGTAATACTCTCCTTATAGAAAGAATTGGGAAGTGATCCTTCTTCTCATTTTGTTTTGATGATGATGTTGTTTTTTGAGTTTGTGAATGGTTGTTGTTAATTCTACTTTAAATGTTTTTTAGAATTCACCAGTTTGGGCCTGGGCTTTTGTTTGGGGGGTGTTTTCTGATTACTGACTCAGCCTCTGTCCTTATTATAGGTCTGTTCAGATTTTCTATTTTTGCTTGAGTCAGTTTTGGTAGGTTGTTTTTCTAGGAATTTGTCTTATTTCATCTAGGTTACCTAATTTGTTGACATGTGATTTGTCATAATATTCCCTTATGATCCTTTTTAATTTCTGTGTGATTGGTAGTAACATCCCCTGGTTCATTCTTAATGTAAATGATTTGAGTTTTCCCCTTTTTTCCTTTGGTGAGTTCTAGCTAAAGATTTGTCCATTTTTGTTGACCGTTTCAAAGAACCAACTTTTGATTTCTTTGATTTTTAGCTTTTTTTGATTCTCTGATTCATTTATTTTCATTCTAATCTATATAATTTCCTTCATTTTGCCTGCTTTGGGTTTTATTTGGTCTTCTTTTTCTGGTTTCTTAAGGTTGAAGGTGAGGTTATAGTTTCGAAATCTTTCTTCTTTTAATATGGACATTTACAGATACAAATATCTGTAAGCTCTGCCTTCACTGTATCCCATAAGTTTTGGTATGTTTTGCTTTCATTTTCATTCATCTCAAAGTATTTTCTAATTGCCCTTGTGATTTCTTCTTTGAACATTGGTAGTTAAGAGTGTGTCGTTTAATTTCTCTGTATTTTTTAAAATCCCAAATTTCCTTATTGATTTCTAGTTTCATTCCATTGTGGTCAGAAAACATACTTTGTATAATTTGTAAATGTATTGTGACTTGTTTTATGGCCTAGCATATGGTCTCTCCTGGAGAACATTATACGTGCCCTCAGAAGAATGTGTATTCTGCTTCTGTTGGTTGGAGTATTATGTATATGTCTTTAGGTCTAGTTGGATTATAGTGTTGTTCAAGCCTTCTATTTCCTTATTGGTCTGTCGAGTTTTTCTATCCATTTTGAAAGTGTACTATTGCAGTCTCCAGCTATTACTATTGAATTGTCTATGTCTCCCTTCATTTCTGTCAGTTTTTTTCCTTTGGTACCTGTCCTTGGTTTTCCAACACATGGCAGACATTCATTAATTTTTGGATGAAGTGTGTTAATTTGTCAGCTACCTTTTAGTCTCCCTGTATTGTCCTAGCTTATCTTGGATCCATTTCATTAAGTCCATGTTCTTTTAAAATTTTTGTCTAGAGTGAGAGTACAAATTTCTTTATTGACTAAAATGGGTAAACCTTCTGGCAAAATAAATTCTTTCCCTTCTTTTTTTCCTTCCTTTCTTCCACTTTTTTCTTTATAAATTTATTTATTTTATTTATTTAGTTTTGGCTGCGTTGGGTCTTCATTGCTGCGCCCGGGCTTTCTCTAGTTGCGGTGAGCAGGGGCTACTCTTCATTGTGGTGCGCGAGCTTCTCATTGCCGTGGCTCCTCTTGTTGTGGCGCACGGGCTCTAGGCACGCAGGCTTCAGTAGTTGTGGCGCATGAGCTCAGTACTTGTGGCTCGCGGGCCCTAGAGCACAGGCTCAGTAATTGTGGCACCCTGGCTTTGTTGCTCTGCAGCATATGGGATCTTCCCGGACCAGGGCTTGAACCTGTGTCCCCTACATTGGCAGGCGGATTCTTAACCACTGCGCCACCAGGGAAGCCCCCTTTCTTCCACTTTAATGCTATAGAATATTTTCATAAATCCTTCTCTTTTGTTTTCAGATGACCTTTATCTCAAAACAGTTCTGTGGAAACCATTTATTTGATCACATCCATTTATTTGATCACATTTGACAACCTTATTACGTATTTACAAGATACTGCTTGAGTCCCCTTCCTAGGACATGAACTTGAAGGCTCATTGTGTATGGCTTGTATTTCTTTTGCCCCTCAGAGTTTGGGAAAGGCAGAAAGATAGTAATTGATTCTAGGACTCGGGACAGCTACAGTAGGTGACATTTTTCTCTGCCATTGTTTTGAAACTCATAAATTGATGGCCACCTTATCAAGTGTGGAGGTGAGGAAAGTATCTTGTTCTATAGGACATGCCCTTGGAGTTTTGCTATTACACTACTGTAAAGTCACCTGGCAGCTGCTTTCATAGCATTGTTGTGTGGGCAGTGATATGGCTGAGGCCTTATTTTTTTTCTAGCAAATGTTAGTAATAAAACTAAGACATTTAGACTTAAAAGGTTATTTCCCATCCCTTTTTCTGACTTCTTCCTGGCCAGAGCAGGCATACAGTAAACCATTCTGGCAAGGACATAAGGAGCTATTTTTTCACAGGGAACGTGTCTCCAATTGGGACATTTATCTTTCTCCTGGGCCACTTATTACCTCAGTCCCTTTTCTGAGATACCAGTGGGGTATTTTGAATTGTTGACTCACCTTTTACCCTTCTGTATGGTCCTTTGTGTAGGGAGAGCTTTGTGGTGGCTCCTTATATTTATTCCCAGTTGTTTCTTTAGATATTATTTCTGGAATTTTGTAGTGTGAGTTGAGTCTGTTCCCTAGATTCTGAATATTTTTTTACTTTTTAAATAAATTTGTTTATTTATTTATTTATTTATTTTGGCTGCGTTGGGTCTTTGTGCATGGGCTTTCTCTGGTTGTGGCAAGCGGGGGCTACTCTTCGTTGTGGTGTGCAGGCTTCTCATTGTGGTGGCTTCTCATTGTAGAGCACGGGCTCTAGGCATGTGGGCTTCAGTAGTTGTGGCACATGGGCTCAGTATTTATGGCTCGTGGGCTCTAGAGCACAGGCTCAGTAGCTGTGGCACACAGGATTAGTTGCTCCACGGCATGTGGGATCTTCCTTGACCAGGGCTCGAAGCCATGTCCCCTGCCTTGGCAGGCAGATTCTCAACCACTGCGCCTTCAGGGAAACCCTGTTTTTTTACTTTTTGATGCTTTTTGTTTGTGTCTTTCAGTTATGAAAGAAAAGGTTCATTAAGGCCTCTGTGCTGTCATATTTTCTAAAATCCATTATCTGTTTTCTCAGTTTTGTTTTCTCTCTCTCTTTTATATTCGATTTCTTCCTTTTCTGTAGGCTCCTTCCTCTCAGCTAGAACCATGCTTATGTCTCTCCTTATCATAGACTGTGGAGTGAAGGGCTGATCTCCCTGTGCTATGCGGCTGCTTCCCACTAGCTACCTATTTTACGTTTGGTAATGTATATATGTCCATGCCACTCTCTCTCTTTGTCACAGCTTACCCTTCCCCCTCCCCATATCCTCAAGTCCATTCTCTAGTAGGTCTGTGTATTTATTCCTGTCTTACCCCTAGGTTCTTCATGACCGTTTATTTTTCTTTCTTAGATTCCATATATATGTGTTAACATACTGTATTTCTTTTTCTCTTTCTGACTTACTTCACTCTGTATGACAGACTCTAGGTCTATCCACCTCACTACAAATAACTCAATTTCGTTTCTTTTTATGGCTGAGTAATATTCCATTGTATATATGTGCCACATCTTCTTTATCCATTCATCTGTCGATGGACACTTAGGTTGCTTCCATGTCCTGGCTATTGTAAATAGAGCTGCAATGAACATTTTGGTACATGACTTTTTTTGAATTATGGTTTTCTCAGGGTATATGCCCAGTAGTGGGATTGCTGGGTCGTATGGTAATTCTATTTTTAGATTTTTAAGGAACCTCCATACTGTTCTCCATAGCGGCTGTATCAATTTGCATTCCCACCAACAGTGCAAGAGTGTTCCCTTTTCACCACACCCTCTCCAGCATTTATTGTTTCTACATTTTTTGATGGCCATTCTGACTGGTGTGACATGATATCTCATTGTAGTTTTGATTTGCATTTCTCTAATGATTAATGCTGTTGAGCATTCTTTCATGTGTTTGTTGGCAATCTGTATATCTTCTTTGGAGAATTGTCTATTTAGGTCTTCTGCCCATTTTTGGATTGGGTTGTTTGGTTTTTTGTTATTGAGCTGCATGAGCTGCTTGTAAATCTTGGAGATTAATCCTCTGTCACTTGCTTCATTTGCAAATATTTTCTCCCATTCTGAGGGTTGTCTTTTGGTCTTGTTTATGGTTTCCTTTGCTGTGCAAAAGCTTTTAAGTTTCATTAGGTCCCATTTGTTTATTTGTGTTCTTATTTCCATTTCTCTGGGAGCTGGGTCAAAAAGAATCTTGCTGTGATGTATGTCATAGAGTGTTCTGCCTATGTTTTCCTCTAAGAGTTTGATAGTGTCTGGCCTTACATTTAGGTCTTTAATCCATTTTGAGTTTATTTTTGTGTATGGTGTTAGGGAGTGTTCTAATTTCATACTTTTACATATACCTGTCCAGTTTTCCCAGCACCACTTATTGAAGAGGCTGTCTTTTCTCCACTGTATATATTCTTGCCTCCTTTATCAAAGATAAGGTGTCCATATGTGCGTGGGTTTATCTCTGGGCTTTCTATCCTGTTCCATTGATCTATATTTCTGTTTTTGTGCCAGTACCATACTGTCTTGATTACTGTAGCTTTGTAGTATAGTCTGAAGTTAGGGAGCCTGATTCCTCCAGCTCCGTTTTTCATTCTAAAGATTGCTTTGGCTATTCGGGGTCTTTTGTGTTTCTATGCAAATTGTGAAATTTTTTGTTCTAGTTCTGTGAAAAATGCCAGTGGTAGTTTGATAGGGATTGCATTGAATCTGTAGATTGCTTTGGGTAATAGAGTCATTTTCACAATGTTGATTCTTCCAATCCAAGAACACGGTCTATCTCTCCATCTATTTGTATCATCTTTAATTTCTTTCATCAGTGTCCTATAATTTTCTGCATACAGGTCTTTTGTCTCCTTAGGTAGGTTTATTCCTAGATATTTTATTCTTTTTTTTTGCAATGGTAAACGGGAGTGTTTTCTTAATTTCACTTTCAGATTTTTCATCATTAGTGTATAGGAATGCAAGAGATTTCTGTGCATTAATCTTGTATCCTGCTACTTTACCAAATTCATTGATTAGCTCTAGTAGTTTTCCGGTGGCAGTTTTAGGATTCTCTATGTATAGTATCATGTCATCTGCAAACAGTGACAGCTTTACTACTTCTTTTCCGATTTGGATTCCTTTTATTTCTTTTTCTTCTCTGATTGCCGTGGCTAAAACTTCCAAAACTATGTTGAATAATAGTGGTGAGAGTGGGCAACCTTGTCTTGTTCCTGATCTTAGTGGAAATGGTTTCAGTTTTTCACCATTGGGGACAATGTTGGCTGTGGGTTTGTCATATATGGCCTTTATTATGTTGAGGAAAGTTCCCTCTATGCCTACTTTCTGCAGGGCTTTTATCATAAATGGGTGTTGAATTTTGTCGAAAGCTTTCTCTGCATCTATTGAGATGATCATATGGTTTTTCTCCTTCAATTTGTTAATATGGTGTATCACATTGATTGATTTGCGTATGTTGAAGAATCCTTGCATTCCTGGGATAAACCCCACTTGATCATGGTGTATAATCCTTTTAATGTGCTGTTGGATTCTGTTTGCTAGTATTCTGTTGAGGATTTTTGCATCTATGCTCATCAGTGATATTGGCCTGTAGTTTTCTTTCTTTGTGACATCTTTGTCTGGTTTTGGTATCAGGGTGATTGTGGCCTCGTAGAATGAGTTGGGGAGTGTTCCTCCCTCTGCAATATTTTGGAAGAGTTTGAGAAGGATAGGTGTTAGATCTTCTCTAAATGTTTGATAGAATTCGCCTGTGAAGCCACCTGGTCCTGGGCTTTTGTTTGTTGGAAGATTTTGAATCACAGTTTCAATTTCAGTGCTTGTGATTGGTCTGTTCATATTTTCTATTTCTCCCTGGTTCAGTCTCGGTGGGTTGTGCATTTCTAAGAATCTGTCCATTTCTTCCAGGTTGTCCATTTTATTGGCATAGAGATGCTTGTAGTAATCTCTCATGATCGTTTGTATTTCTGCAGTGTCAGTGGTTACTTCTCCTTTTTCATTTCTAATTCTATTGATTTGAGTCTTCTCCCTTTTTCTCTTGATGAGTCTGGCTAATGGTTTATCAATTTTGTTTATCTTCTCGAAGAACCAGCTTTTAGTTTCATTGATTTTTGCTATTGTTTCCTTCATTTCTTTTTCATTTATTTCTGATCTGATCTTTATGATTTCTTTCCTTCTGCTAGCTTTGGGTTTTTTTGTTCTTCTTTCTCTAATTGCTTTAGATGCAAGGTTAGGTTGTTTATTCGAGATGTTTCCTGTTTCTTGATGTAGGCTTGTATTGCTATAAACTTCCCTCTTAGCACTGCTTTTGCTGCATCCCATAGGTTTTGGGTCGTCGTGTCTCCATTGTCATTTGTTTCTAGGTATCTTTTGATTTCCTCTTTGATTTCTTCAGTGATCACTTCGTTATTAAGTAGTGTATTGTGTAGCCTCCATGTGTTTATATTTTTTACAGATCTTTTCCTGTAATTGATATCTAGTCTCATAGCGTTGTTGTCGGAAAAGATACTTGATACGATTTCAATTTTCTTAAATTTACCAAGGCTTGATTTGTGACCCAAGATATGATCTATCCTGGAGAATGTTCCATGAGCACTTGAGAAAAATGTGTATTCTGTTGTTTTTGGGTGGAATGTCCTATAAATATCAATTAAGTCCATCTTGTTTAATGTATCATTTAAAGCTTGTGTTTCCTTATTTATTTTCATTTTGGATGATCTGTCCATTGGTGAAAGTGGGGTGTTAAAGTCCCCTACTATGGGGCTTCCCTGGTGGCTCAGTGGTTGAGAATCTGCCTGCCAATGCAGGGGACACGGGTTCGAGCCCTGGTCTGGGAAGATCCCACATGCCGCGGAGCAACTGGGCCCGTGAGCCACAACTACTGAGCCTGAGCGTCTGGAGCCTCTGCTCCGCAACAAGAGAGGCCGCGATAGTGACAGGCCCGCGCACCGTGATGAAGAGTGGCCCCCACTCGCCGCAACTGGAGAAAGCCCTCACACAGAAACGAAGACCCAACACAGCCAAAAATAAACATAATAAATAAATAATAAATAAAAATTAAAAAAAAAAAGTCCCCTACTATGATTGTGTTACTGTCTATTTCCCTTTTTATGGCTGTTAGTATTTGCCTTATGTATTGAGGTGCTCCTATGTTGGGTGCATAAATATTTACAATTGTTATACTTTCCTCTTGGATTGATCCCTTGATCGTTATATAGTGTCCTTCTTTGTCTCTTGTAATAGTCTTTATTTTAAAGTCTATTTTGTCTGATATGAGAATTGCTACTCCAGCTTTCTTTTGATTTCCATTTGCATGGAATATCTTTTTCCATCCCCTCACTTTCAGTCTGTATGTGTCTCTAGGTCTGAAGTGGGTCTCTTGTAGACAGCATATATATGGATCTTGCTTTTGTATCCATTCAGCCAGTCTGTGTCTTTTGGTGGGAGCATTTAATCCATTTACATTTAAGGTAATTATTGATATGTATGTTCCTATTCCCATTTTCTTAGATATTTTGTGTTTGTTATTGTAGGTATTTTCCTTCTCTTGTGTTTCTTGCCTAGAGAAGTTCCTTTAGCATTTGTTGTAAAGCTGGTTTGGTGGTGCTGAACTCTCTCAGCTTTTGCTTGTCTGTAAAGGTTTTAATTTCTCCATCACATCTGAATGAGATCCTTGCTGGGTAGAGTAACCTTGGTTGTAGGTTTTTCTCCTTCATGACTTTAAGTATATCCTGCCACTCCCTTCTGGCTTGCAGAGTTTCTGCTGAAAGATCAGCTGTTAACCTTATGGGGATTCCCTTGTGTGTTATTTGTTGTTTTTCCCTTGCTGCTTTTAATATGTTTTCTTTGTATTTAATTTTTGCTAGTTTGATTAATATGTGTCTTGGCGTGTTTCTTCTTGGATTTATCCTCTATGGGATTCTCTGTGCTTCCTGGACTTGATTAACTATTTCCTTTCCCATGTTAGGGAAGTTTTCAACTATAATCTCTTCAAATATTTTCTCAGTCCCTTTTTCTCTTCTTCTTCTGGGACCCCTATAATTTGAATATTGGTGCATTTAATGTTGTCCCAGAGGTCTCTGAGACTGTCCTCAGTTCTTTTCATCCTTTTTTCTTTTTTCTGCTCTGCAGTAATTTCCACTATTTTATCTTCCACGTCACTTATCCGTTCTTCTGCCTCAGTTATTCTGCTATTGATCCCTTCTAGAGTATTTTTAATTTCATTTATTGTGTTCATCATTGCTTGTTTCCTCTTTAGTTCTTCTAGGTCCTTGTTAAACGTTTCTTGCATTTTCTCTATTCTATTGCCAAGATTTTGGATCATCTTTACTATCATTATTCTGAATTCTTTTTCAGGTAGACTGCCTATTTCCTCTTCATTTGTTAGGTCTGGTGGGTTTTTACCTTGCTCTTTCATCTTCTGTGTGTTTTTCTGTCTTCTCATTTTGCTTATCTTACTGTGTTTGAGGTTTCCTTTTTGCAGGCTGCAGGTTCGTAGTTCCCGTTGTTTTTGGTGTCTGTCCCCAGTAGCTAAGGTTGGTTCAGTGGGTTGTGTAGGCTTCCTGGTGGAGGGGACTAGTGCCTGTGTTCTGGTGGATGAGGCTGGATCTTGTCTTTCTGGTGGGCAGGTCCACGTCTGGTGGTGTGTTTTGGTGTGTCTGTGGCCTTATTATGATTTTAGGCAGCCTCTCTGCTAATGGATGGGGCTGTGTTCCTGTCTTCCTAGTTGTTTGGCATAGGGTGTCCTGCACTGTAGCTTGCTGGTCGTTGAGTGAAGCTGGGTCTTGGTGTTGAGATGGAGATCTCTGGGAGATTTTCGCCATTTGATATTATGTGGAGCTGGGAGTTCTCTTGTGTACCAGTGTCCTGAAGTTGGCTCTCCCACCTCAGAGGCACAGCAATGACTCCTGGCTGAAGCAGCAAGAGCCTTTCATCCACACAGCTCAGAATAAAAGAGAGAAAAAAAGAAAGAAAGAAACAAAGAAAGGAAAGAGAGAAAGAAAGGAAGAAAGAGAAAAAGAAAAAAGGAAGGAAGGAAGGGAGAAAGAAAGAGAAAGAGGATAAAATAAAATCAAATCAAAGTAGGATAAAATAAAATAGTTATTAAAATATAAAATAAAAAATAATTATTATGAAAAAAATTTTTGAAGTAAAAAAATAAGAATGGACGGACAGAATCCTAGGACAAATGGTGAAAGCAAAGCTATACAGACAAAATCTCACACAGAAGCATACACATACACACTCACAAAAAGAGGAAAAGGGGGAAAAATAATATATCTTGCTCCCAAAGTTCACCTCCTCAATTTGGGATGATTCGTTGTCTATTCAGGTATTCCACAGATGCAGGGTACATCAAGTTGATTGTGGAGATTTAATCCGCTGCTCCTGAGGCTGCTGGGAGAGATTTCCCTTTCTCTTCTTTGTTCGCACAGCTCCTGGGCTTCAGCTTTGGATTTGGACCGGCCTCTGCGTGTAGGTCGCCTGAGGCCGTCTGTTCTTTGCTCAGACAGGACGGGGTTAAAGGAGCAGCTGCTTCGGGGGCTGTGGCTCACTCAGGCCGTGGGGAGGGAGGGGTACGGATGGGCGAGCCTGCGGCGGCAGAGGCCAGTGTGATGTTGCACCAGTCTGAGGCACCGTGTGTTCTCCCAGGGAAGTTGTCCCTGGATCGCGGGATCCTGGCAGTTGCGGGCTGTACAGGCTCCCGGGAGGGGGGGGGGTGTGGATAGTGACCTGTGCTGGCACACAGGCTTCTTGGTGGCGGCAGCAGCAGCCTTAGCGTCTCACGCCCGTCTCTGGGGTCCGAGCTGATAGCCGCAGCTCGCGCCCGTCTCTGGAGCTCCTTTAAGCAGTGCTCTTAATCCCCTCTCCTTGTGCACCAGAAAAGAAAGAGGGAAGAAAAAGTCTCTTGTCTCTTCGGCAGCTCCAGACTTTTTCCCAGACTCCCTCTCGGCTAGCTGTGGCACACTATCCCCCTTCAGGCTGTGTTCACGCTGCCAACCCCAGTCCTCTCCCTGCAATCCGACCGACTGAAGCCCGAGCCTCAGCTCCCAGCCCCCGCCCTTCCCGGCGGGTGAGCAGACAAGCCTCTCGGGCTGGTGAGTGCTGGTCGGCACCGATCCTCTGTGCGGGAATCTCTCTGCTTTGCCCTCCGCACCCCTGTTGCTGCGCTCTCCTCCGTGGCTCCGAAGCTTCCCCCCTCCGCCACCTGCAGTCTCCACCCGTGAAGGGGCTTCCTAGTGTGTGGAGACCTTTCCTCCTTCACAGCTCCCTCTCACTGGTGCAGGTCCCGTCCCTATTATTTTGTCTCTTTTTTTTCTTTTTTCTTTTGCCCTACCCAGGTACATGGGGAGTTTCTTGCCTTTTGGGAGGTCTGAGGTCTTCTGCCAGTGTTCAGTAGGTGTTCTATAGGAGCAGTTCCACGTGTAGATGTATTTCTGATGTATCTGTGGGGAGGAAGGTGATCTCCGCATCTTACTCTTCCACCATCTTCTCCTGGTCCCTAAGGCATCCATGGCCTCTCTTTTTAAAATTTTATTCCCATATCCCATCCTTATTCCTGTCCTCCCATCGGAACTGGCCTTGTTATGTAAATATCTTTTGGCTTACAAGAGTTCTTACAAAATATGTATTCTGTGTCATGTATTTTCAATTTATATAAAAGGTATATCATTATTTTTGTTATTTTCACTAAGCTTGTATTTTTAAGATTCATCACATTGCTATACATACATCTAATTCAGGTTTCTGATCACTGCATAGTACTCCATGGAGTGCATCTACCAATTTACCTATGCACTTTCCCTGTAATGGACACCCAGGTCGCCGTCAATTCCCAACAAGGCAAAACACCAGCAGTGCACATCCTTGTCCATATTGCCTTATGGACCTTGTGAGACTACCTTTGTTGCACAGACCCAGAAGTGGAAATCTTGGATCATAAGCTATATGTATACTTAATTTTCTACATTAGTACCAAATTAATTTCCAGTCTATAGTCCTACCTGCAATGCATGAAAATTCCTATACTTCCACCTTTCTGCCAATAATTTATAGTTTTTCCAGATTAGAAATACAAGTTTCTGTACCATGGAAAGGTAGGGTTTTTTGGTCGTTTTTAATTAAATGTTACTTGTCTTGAGAATCTACCCTATCTCCACTCTGTAATTTCCAAGGGAAGAAAGAGTCTTTCAGAGACTTCCAAAATTACTGCTGTGCTTTCAACTAGAGTGCATTCATATGTTCATCCAGACATAATTACAATATACAACGTGACAAAAGTACAAGAATGGGATATTTTCATTGTTTTTATCAGATTTTGACATATAACAGATAAAAGATATGGAAGATTTTAATAGCAATATTAAGAAGTTTGATTTAAAGTATCTATATTAAACTTTATTCCCAAAACACAGCATCCACAGTTGTTCCAAATGCCCATGGAATATTTACAAAAATTAACTGTACATTTAGGCAAAATGTTGATAAATCCCCAAAGTAGAACATTTCTAACTAAGCTTATATTCTCTAACCACAATACAATAAGGTTGGAATTTAACAACTATAACTTTTTCCTTAAATAAACATTTTAAAACATTCTAAACTTTTGGGCTATAGGAGAACTCAAAATTGAGATTATAGAATTTTTTTTCATTAATGACAGTAAAAGCACATATCCAAAACTTAACGGGATGTGACTAAATCTATATTGAGAGGAAAATGTATAGCCTTCAATGATATTTTAGTTCAACAAACTCAACTAGGAAATAATTGAAATAAGCATTCTATAAATCAGTCCCCAGAATTGATCGATTTAACCAAGATCTGGTTCTTTCAAAAAAAAAAAAAAAATAGACCAAATCGCTGGTTATTCTGACCATGAGGAAAAGGATCAACACTAATAGTATGGAAGAGTATAACCACAGTCAAAGAAGTGATTTTTTTAAAAAAAGATGACTGTATGCAACTTTAGGCTGATATATTTTAAAACCTAAATTAGATGGGTGATTTTTTAAGAAAATATAAATTAACAGAATTGACCAAGAAGTTTTAAATCCTAAGTAGATCATTAATAATAGAAATTTAAGAGACTGTCAGTAATCTGTAGACCTCCCCACCTCTAACTATGTGCCCTCCAGGAATTTTGTACAAATATATATGTCCACCAAAAGTATGAGAGGATGTGTTTCTTCATTCTTTTGCCAACTATGGGTAGTATCAGTCTTTTTAATATTTGCTACTCTGATGTGTGAGAAAACTCATTGCTTTAAATTGCATTTTTTAAACATTAGGTTTCAGAGATTGCTCTTTACATTTCTTGTTTTGAGAATTAGCTGCTTATATCCTTTGCCCATTTTTCTCTGAAGAATTTTTCTTATTAATTCTTGAGCATTATTGATATTGTATTAATAGTGTAATAGCATTGTTGTGTATTCAACTTCTTTATTTATTTTTTCCACGCTAAGAAAGTTGTCCCCAACCATAAGATTATAAAAAAGTATTCTCTTTTTTTTTTTATACTTATTTAGGGTGGAGGGCAATGCATTTAAACACTTAATCCACATGGAATTTATTTTGTGTGTCTAGATATAATTTTATTGCCAAATGTTTAGCTAATTGTCAGTAGAGATTTTTAAATAAGAAAGTGATATTCATCAATTAATTTATGAGAAGAAACTAAGCTGGACTCTCATCACTTGGACTTGGTAATTAATAGCCGTGGTTCTTTTGAAATTTCTACCCAAAGCAACTAAAATACTATGCAAACACCTTATCAAAACGGAGAGATTGGAAGAGGAAACTAATTCTGACTGAAATATGAAGGAGTTTTATTTATTAAACTTGAAGTTAGATCAAAACATCCAAGTGAAAATATCTAAAAACATAGATACATATGACCTCATGAGTATGTCGTGAGTGGAATAAAGATTTTAGAGCCATCCATGTAAAAAAGGTGATCATAATCCTCATAAATACTAAAGCTAAGAGGAAAGATTTCAGAGAATGCAGAGAAGAAAAGAGAGTGAGAGGTCACTTCCAGACCATAATTTTTCAAACCTGATAGAAAATCTTTTGGGACTTATGTCATCTAGCTCTACGACCCTCTACAAGATTTTAATGATCATTTGCTAACCTTCCAGTTTTTCCTGTATATTAATTGAGGACTTTAGCTCTTGATTTTCTTTCTTTTCTACTGCAAACCCAGCCATTATCTGGGAAACCTTACCATCCTGTTAGTTTCTTGACCTCGGTTCTAATGACAAGTACTTCTATTACATTTTAACTCTACAGTCTCATGGCCATACTTGGAATTTTGGCATTATTCAGATTCGTTATGTCTCTGCAATCTTTACTCATTCATGTATGAAAAGAAATTTTCTGAGGACCATTCTGCAGGCGCAATGCATTTTTGATTTGAGGGGGAGGATATATTAGAGTTATCATCTACCATACTTGCAGAAATAATTGACCAGTTCTGATTTTCTGATGGTGACTACTAGACAGTTATCACCTTAGTTCCTGCTTTTAGAAGTTCTAATCTTGCCTTTCAGAATTAAATCTACGTCAAAATGTTATTTTGGGGGCAGACGAGCTAGTACGTTTTCGTACTGAAACGCCAGTTGCCAGTTTGAACTGTGCATATCTAAAAACTTTTCACAAGAAAAGACTGTCTTTTGGTGCCATCGACTGTATTTCTAATTTTGACTCTGTCTTATCAATGTGTATCTCTGGTCCTAAACTTTAGTGGTTATAAATAAATGAGCATAAACCCATTTTTCTGAAAGAAAAGCATCTTTCAGCAGGCACCTTGCCGGCAGAAGGTCAGCAATAACAATCTTCATACATGAAGAGTAGCTGTATAAGGTGATGTAAGAAAACACAGCCTTTTTCCTATATTAGAGATGTTTTCCTAAGCTCAGTTTCCACCTAAGAAGTCATTATTTAATTGAAAAGCTTTTTTTTTCCCCCCTGGGTCTCTATGATGGTTTGTCTGATCAATGAACACGGGAATGAATTTCACCTAGATTTTAATTAAACTAAAAAGTACTACAAAAAGCCTGAAACATCTCTGAGACGGTGGCAGTTACTTTTTCCCCAGTTGTAATAAGGCATGAACAGGTGAGTTTACTCTCACAATAATAGAAATTAAAACAGAAGAAGCCAGCCAGTGTGTATCTCCTTTTAAGACTCTCTGCAACAGAAAGCTTAAACCATGGTAGCTGATAATGTGAGTTGACTTGTAGTCACTTCAATCTTTATGTGTAAGCCCAGTTGCAGAGAACTGAGTGGGTTGATTCACATCCAGGCGCTAAGGGATGATGAGATCATTAGAGGAAATGCCTGAGACTCTCCCACGGACTAAGGAAAGTGGATTGTTGTGGTTTACCGACAGCATCTGTAAATGAATTCAGCAACAATTATTTTCTATCCCATGGTGGGTCCTCAGCACAAATTGTCAGACACAGTGCAGGCCTGTGAATTGTGGTTATTGATTGAATCTGTGGAAGTCAAAATAGCGTGACGGCACGGTTCTGACGGTTTGCACTTAGCGCTAGCCATAGTGTGTGTAGCAGTGCACCAAACGTACAATACCCAGCGCCCACATTTTTGTTCGGACTGTCCACTGTTAAATGGAAATGACGCTGTTGGTCACCTTCCATTGTTCTTGTACCCCTGATTCAGTAATAGAAGATATAAGAACAGAGAGCACGAGCAGCTTTTTTCTCCAAATAAGTCTTCATAATCGACATGTATTTCAGTTTGCGTACATGAATAAACACATTGTTATAGCTTTCTTGAGATCTTTAACATACCATAAAAGTCACCTATTTAAAGTGTACTGTTAAGTGTGTTTTGGTATATTCACAGAGTTGTGCAACCATCACCCCAATTTAATTTTAAGACATTTTCAACACCTACCATAAGCACCCTATATACATTAGCAGTCACTCATTTCTCCCAATCTCCCACCCCTGCCCCAGCCCCTGCCCCGGCTGTGGTTACTAAGTTGCTTTCTGTCGCTATAGATTTCTTTATTCTGGACATTTCATGTAAATGGAATCATACAATATGTGATCTTTTGTGACTGGCTTCTTTCACTTAATATTTTCAGAGTTCATCTACATTGTAACATGTATTCTTTCCTTTTTATGGCCAAATAATATTCCATTGTATGAATATACGTATTTCACTTATCTATTCATCAGTTACTGGACATTTGGATTTCTTCCACTGCTTGGCTACTATTAACAAAGCTGCTGTGAACATCCATGTACAAGTTTTTGTGTGGACGTACTTTACATTTCTTTTCGGCATATGCCTACGAAAGGATATACTCTGGATAATACAGTTAACTCTATATTTAACCATTTGAGGAACTACCAGACTGTTATGCAAAGTATTGTTACCATTTTGCATTCCTAGCAGCAATGTGTGAAGGTTCCCATTTCTCCACATCCTTGAAAACACTTGTTGTCGTCTGTCCTTTTGATTTTCAGCATCCTAGAGGGCTAACTAGATACATTTTGTTGAGAAAGAATTTATTTTTAGAGTATTTTCTATTTTTAAATGTTTACCGTTTTATAGGCAGGAATGAACTTAATCAGAAAGATTGAAACTAGAAGCAGAAACACACACACCAAGGCTCCTCATTTAATCAGATGTAAACGTGTGTGCTTTACACCCAGCGGTGCATACCATGTCCTCTGGAAGTGCCAGAGGTTCTCAGACTCGTTCTCGGAAGGGACCGTCAACACTTCCGCTGCCTCTGCTCCACAGGGTGCTCCAGTCTCTGCTTCAACAGCTCCACCACCCACTTGCCGCTCATTGGCAACTTGTTTCATTTGTCTAAGGCTCCAGCTGGCAAAGGTTTTAAAACTTAAAAAGATCCAAAATCTGCCTGTACTAGATTTCCTGGCTCTGCTTCCAGTTCTGCTCTCTGAAGGCACAAAAGAGACCTAATCTTCTACCTCTCAGGTCCCCACTTCCTTCCCTGAAGTATTTTCCCTCAGGTCTTCACTCTTTGAACCATTTCTCACAGGTCATCCTTTCCACTCCCCTTTCCTAAGTTGACAGCTTCTGGGCCTATTTGTTGACATCCTGTTTTTAAGCATGTCCCTTTGAACTAAGCATGTTGTGCTTCAGATGGTGACAGAGGATTTATCATCTTCCTTTCTGTAAGCTAGAACATTTCTATGGCCTAACATATGTTTTACTCCTATTGAACTCACCAAAGCCATTAAACCTTTATTGCCACACTCTTCCTTATAAGTTTTTGTTTTGTTTATTCTCATTTCTTAAACTGATAATACATGGTACAAAATTAAAAATATATAAAGGAGTATTTGATAAAGTGTCTTCCCTCTCCCGTTTCCCAGGCACCCATCTTTCCTTTCCAGAGCTACTCAGTGTGACTTGTTCTTGCATATCTTTACAGAGATTTTTAAAACACTTTATAGAAGTTTAATTTACATACCATAAAATACATCCATTTTAAGTATACAATTCAATTATTTTTAGTAAATTTACAGAGCTGTGCAATCATCACCATAATGCAGTTTTAGAACACTTCTGTTACCCAGAAATGTCCCTTATACCTGTTTGCAATCAATCCACATTCCCAGCCCCAGACAACCTCCAATCTGCCTTTTTCCTTTTCTGCACATTTCATGTAAATAGAATTATATAATATCTAGTCTTTTGCATCTAGCTTCTTAGCATGATGTTTTCAAGATTCATCCTTGTTATAGTGTGTACCAGTACTCCTTTTTATTGCTGGTTAGTATTCCATTGTATGGCTCTACCACATTTTGTTTATCCAGTTGCCAGTTGTTGGACATTTGGATTGTTTGATTTTTTTTTTTTTTTTTCGGATAATGTGAATCATGCTGCTATGAACATTTTTGTAAAAGTTTTTGTGTGGACATATGTTTTCATTTCTTTTGCATATATATGTAGGACTGGAATTGCTGTGTCATATGGTAAGTTTATGTTTAGCTTTTAAGAAAATGCCAAAGTGTTTTCCAAAGTAGCTGTACCATTTTACATTCTCAGCAGCAGTTTGTGAAGGTTCCAGTTTCTCCACTTCCTTGTCAACACTTAGTACTGCCCATCTTTCTTATTATAGCCATCCTAGTGGGTGTGAAGTAGTATCTCATTGTGATTTTAATTTGTATTTCCCTAATGACTGATAATGTTGAACATCTTTTCATATGTTTATTGGCCACTGTTATATCTTCTTTGGTGAAATGTCTATTCAAATCTTTTGTCCATTTTTAAATTACATATGTGGAATGTCTCACAATTTATTTAAACCTTTAATTTCTCCCACCAATGTTTTATAGTTTTCAGTGTGCAAGCCTTGCACTTATGTTGTTAAATTTATTCCCTGATTTTGTTTCCTTAATTTTATTTTCAGATTGCACATTGCTAGAATATAGAAATACAATTGATTTTTTATCTTGTTGATCTTGTATTCTGCAGTCTGGCTAAACTTATTTATTAGTTCTAATACTTCGGATTCCTTAGTATTTTCTACTGATAGCATCATGTCATCTGCAAATAGAAAGTTTTACTTCTTCCTTTCCAATCTGGGTTCTGTTCTTTCACAGATATTTTATACATAAAAAAGTAACTGCATATGTTTTCTTCCCTTTTCACAAAAATGGCAGCAATCTTTGTTTTTTGTACTTGACAGTCTATATTGAAAGTCCATTTTAGTGCATAAAGTGTTCTCTCTCTTTTTTTTTAAAACAGCTGCAGAAAAATTATAGTATATTGCCAGTCAGATCTTCCTCACCACCCTTTCATACATACTGATTTAACAGCATCATAGTCTCATAGTTTTATATTAGTAGCTTTTTACATTTTTTAATCTAAATCATTTGTTCTTTGTAACACTTCTATAATTTCAGAAATTTAGGTGTTCCCTTTTCTAGATGGGGAAACTGGCACAGAGATTATGGCTTGCTCAAGTAGAGACAGCTAGTAAAGGGAAGATCTGAGACTGGTTTAGGTCTTTGGACACCCGACTCAGAGCTTTTTCTACTGCATCGGAGTTGCTGCTATTCCTCCTGCCTGCTGCGTAGGGCCTTACAGTTATCCCTTGTTTGATTTGGCCTATCATTCCTGTTATTATTTGGGATCTTGACAGCCCTTTCGGCCCTCCCAGATGTGCATTATATGGGAAAGCTGGTTCCACCAACTTATCCTTCAACCCGTATAACTCCATCTTGCCCTCAAGTATGTAATGAGAAAGTTTGTTGTTTTATTCAAATCTAGTTGTGACCATGTCTACTAGGAAAAACAAGGCTAACCTGGCAGGGCTTGTTCTGCCAGCCTTAACGAACCTTGGCTAAAATTTTCTCATCTTTTCTTTAACCTCCAAATGCTTGCAAATTATCAAATTTGTGATCCATGCTAGAATTTTACAGGTCATCATTATTAAACCCCACAGTTTGCATTGCTTATCTTTTTGAAAATTGAAGTATTTCCTGTCCCCAGACATGTAACTTAGCCAGCCCCGTCTCCTCCAGGATCTGTTGCAAATTCCCTGAAGACCCTGAAATATAGTTTATCTAGTTCAGGGAAGCAGATACTCTGTTTCCTTTCCTGACTTGGGCTTCAATTTACTCTACCAAATGTGCTTAAGTAGACAAGCACCTGACATTTATTCAAAATATAGATGCCCAGAGCCCTCACCTAGAAACTCCCAATTCATTGTTCTGGGTTAGGACCCTTCCTCAGGAGATTGTTCTGATGAACAAGTTTAAGAAATACTATTTTATATCATATTTGTTCGACTATATTTTGGTAATCTTTTTGTCATCCACTAACACTCCACCATCAACTCCCTTTATTGCTCTACTTGCTAAAAACAACCTTTTGGGCTCAAATCTTTAAGTGCTTTTTGCAGTATTCCACTCATTCAGGACTTCTCATGGCGCCTCTCAGGTCTTTGGCATTTACCCTTTAAGTTTCTAAGTCGGATCTTATTGGAAAGCACTCTCTGCAGTTCATCACTCACTCTCTTTAGTTATCCCCTGCCTTCTTTATCTCTCATCAAAATTTTATGCTGGTGTCAACTCAGAATTTCACTCTGAAGGCACACCAGGCTAATCTTTGTCTCGCATCCTCTTCAGAGTTTTTTCAAGTCCTGGGAACATAGCCAGTCTGTCCTGCCTTCTTAAAACAGCTCAGGCCCGCGTCCAACTGCAGCAGCATCCCCTCCCCATCCCGAAGTGTGCAGTAGCATGTTCACATCGCCACAAGCTTCCTGGCAACCTCATCTCAACAGTTTGAACTGAATTAGAAAGGGCTCTTGGTGATAGTATTTTCTTATCCCTTGGGTAACTGTGCCATTGACTACAGGTAATGATGACAGGATCTCTTGTTTTTCCAGGTGACAGACCATATTTCTTCTGACTCTGTTTCGTCTTCTACCAGCAGTTTCTGGAGCTCGAGCTCTACCCTTTGCAACAAGCAAAATGTACATATGTTAAATAAGGGCATACAAGCAGGTAAATTAATTTAAATATTTCCATTGAAATACAGGAAGCACTTAAAACTATGGTAAGATACTTAACCTCACAATAAAAGAAATGAAGATTAAAACTATGCTTAAATGCCATTTGTCACCTATCAGATTGACAAAAATCTAAGTTTGATAGTAAGTTTGTGGGCAAGCCTGTAAGGAAATAGGTACATTCTAGTAGGAATATAAGTTGGGAGTACAACCCCTATTTGGCAGTTTCTATCAAAATTACTTTGACCCAGCACTTTTACTTTAGGAGTTTAGCCTATAAATATACAGTGCATATGTGTAAAATGGCAAGTGTACAGAATTAACCACTGGAGTATTGTTTATTATAAGCAGAAATGTAAAATCAACTTAGATGTCCATCAGTAGCCAAATTGTTAAATAAATTATTGTATATCCATATAATGAAGGCCTACATGGGATGAGGAAGCTCTTGCTAGTAATAGGTCAAGATCTCCAAGATATATAGTTAAAAAGAAAAAGCAAGGTACAAAATAGTGTATAGCATGCTACTACATGTATTTAAAAAATAAAGGGAGGAAGAGAATTGCTTGAATGTGTGCAAAAAATTCTCTGGAATCACAGGGTTATAAACTTAATGAATGGAGAACAAGAGTGGGAAGGAGGCTTTTCACTTTATGACTTCCTATATCTTTTGACTTTATAACACAGAAATAAACTTGCCCCTTGATTATTTTTCCCTTCGAGTCACGTCTTTACATCTGTTAACCTCTTCCTTACCTGGGTAACTGCCAGTAGGACTATAAGCACTTACTGTCTCTCTCAGTTGGGACCAGAACTGAAATCCTTTTCCCATTGACTCCATATTAGTAGTTCTTTCCCTCTAATATCTAAACTGACAAATGAAAACCCTTTCTCCCTCTCTCTCTCTGTCACAGACACACACACCCTCCATCTCTCTATCTCTACCCTCGTCTTCCCTCTCTTCTTCTCTCTCCCTCATACCCCTTCACCCCACCCAAGAGGAAGCAGTAGCCTGCGATTTTGAAGGCTTAAATTTTTTTCATTTACTGAAGTGGAATAAAAAAATCCAACTCTAATGGTAATAGTGAAACTACCCTTCCTTATTCAGGTATCATAATAAGAAAAACATGTATATTACCTATCATAGTTAGAGTACTTTCTGATGACAATAAGAGAAAATACAACTCAAACTTGTTCTAAAAAATAAGGAAATATAAAATCTCACATACCGAAATTACAATAAAACTTTGAAGAGGCTTGATGTAGTAAGTACAATAATATGATTCCAAAACAGTTTATATCACCTTTCAACTCTGCTTGCATTGTCTTTTGCATTCATTCAGAGCACTATCTTCAACAAATATTTTTACATAACGATACTTGTTAAAAATGTGTCTCAATGATTGTTTTGAATATTTTACCAGATTTATTTATTTATTTTATTTATTTATTTATTTTTGCCACACTGCGCGGCACGTGGGATCTTAGTTCCCCAACCAGGAATCGAACCTGTGCCCCCTGCAGTGGAAGTGTGGAGTCCTAACCACAGGACAGCCAGGAATTCCCTATTTTACCAGATTTAGATATGAAAATTATAGATCTTCTCAATTCCTTTTCTTTGCAGAATAGAAAATAAATGATTAATTTTTTTTTTTAAGTTTTCATTTACTGACTTGAATATACCTGCCAACCAAGTCTCAAGGCTCTTCCCAGAGATAGCTGTGATCTTTCCCCTTAGGTACCTTGGAGATTGTGAATGGTGTCAGAAAACACACTCGAGATGTTGGAATGACTTTCCCAACTCCAAGTTCTAGCGAGGCTAGAGTAGAAGAGGACAGTGATGTGACTTCTTGGTCAGAAGAAAAGATAGAAGAGAAAAGGCTCCTTACCAATTATCTTGGGGACAGAAAGTTAAGGAAGAATAAGCAGAGCTGCTGGGAAGGTCAGTTTCTAATTCTGCTTTCTTAGTAGAAAAACTAGTGAATTTCAAGTCTTTTGCAAAGCTAAGATTCTTTGTTTCTAAATGACTTAATGTTGACCCTATCTTTCCCCAGCACCACCTTGGCAAATTTTCAAAGTACAGTCATCCCTCCGTATCTGCAGGGGATTGGTTCCAGGACCACTCATGGATACCAAAATCCATGGATGCTCAAGTCCTTTATATAAAATGGCATAGTACTGCCCCCTGAATCCAAGGATTCCGTGTACATGGATACAGAGGGCTGACTGCATCCAACACTACAATTACTGAGTCCCACCTGCAGTTAAGCAGACTCCAGGGCATCCTGGTGGCCGCTGACAGCTGAGTCCCTGAGAGCCTATATTATGCACGTCTCTGATGAAAAAAGTGAAAAATCTTTTTTTTTTTCTTAAAAATAATTCCTATAGGAGTTTCATGGTTTGTTCCTGTGGAAAATGTGAAGTCTGGTCCTAAGAAGGAAAACCTGCCCAAGTTTCATGGCCCTGGTGTCTCCTGGTTTGCACCAATAACCAGCACCACACCTTGGAGGGAGCCACTACAGGAACAGAACTGGCAAGGACAGCACACGGACAGCCGCAGTTCACTAGCAGGCCCAGGCAGAGATCCACTGAAGCCATTTGTGAGAGCAACCCTACAGGTACAATGACATTGAGTTAATTTTAGCCACATGTTTAAGGAGGAGGAAGGGGCAGGATACAAAAGAGTTAAACCTGTGACTTGGCTTTCTGAAGTGCAGTCAAGTGATCCTCGTTTCTAGCACCTCCACAGTTCATCTGTTCTCACACTCATTAATCAAAGGCTGCCTTACTGTTAGCCGTTATAAATCGTGCATCACCCTCAGTATCTGGGGGCAAGGCAACAGAAGGGAGGATGTTGTGTAGCTGCTTATTGGGTTTGTAGACAGATACCAGCACGTGGAGTGCAGTAGAGGCCTCATGTTTGCGTCAGCCTTATATTTGTTCCTGCATTTACATAACTCCTATTTCTGCTTAACACAGGGTTTTAAAGGCACCGGCTCTCTTCTTTATAAGTACCTGGGGAGCTAAAGAAAATGTTTTTGTTTTGGTTTTTAAATTTATTTATTTATTTATTTTATTTTTGGCCGCATTGGTTCTTCATTGCTGCGCGCAGGCTTCCTCTAGTTACGGCGAGCGGGGGCTACTCTTCCTTGTGGTGCACAGGCTTCTCATTACGGTGGCTTCTCTTGTTGCGGAGCACAGGCCCTAGGCGCGCAGGCTTCAGTAGTTGTGGCACGAGGGCTTAGTGGCTCCGCGGCCTGTAGGATCTTCCCAGACCAGGGATCGAACCTGTGTCCCCTGCATTGGCAGGTGGATTCTTAACCACTGCACCACCAAGGAAGTCCAGAAAATTTTTTTTTTAATGATGTATTTCTTTGAAGGGAAATTAAAAATAGCACAATGGGCCAAGCTTTATCCCATCAACACTGGGGAGAGCTGTAATTGCCACAGTCTTAGTTCCTGGCTTATTCCAAAGGCATTTCTTTGATCCCTCTGATTTTCCTACTGGAGCTTTCCCGCACAGGGAGTTGTTAGATAATTCTTCAACTCTAGATATTTTCTATAAGTTACAAACAGGCTTTCCAAACCTGTTAGGCAGGTACTGTTTTTTCTAGGCCCTTGGAGAAAAGCCTACATCATTAATGTGAGGTTGGGGGCTTTTTCTCCTCCTCAGGAATCACTGCAACTTCACAGACCTGACTTCATCTCCAGCTCTGGGGAACGGATAAAGCGCCTGAAGTTTATAGTCCAGGAGAGGAAGCTGCAGAACATGTTACAGAGTGAACGGGAGGCACTGTTCAACACTGTGCGAGGATGGCAGGGCCACCAGGACGCCACGCACCTGCTCCCTAAGAGAGGTATACTCTTCCTGTTCACTTTCCTATTACTTGGTAGAGAGGGCAAGGTCTGCTTCATGCAAGGCAGCACCGCTCAGTGCCAGGCTAGTTACAGGCCAGAAAGTGACCTTTTGCTTGTTGAGACTCAAATCTCCTTAGGCAGCAGAACCTGCCCAATTTAGCTCTCAGCACCTTCACAATCCAAATAAGCCCAGTTACTCTTGCCCTGTCACTACACTTTAAAAATGAGAGTGTGCAGTGAGAATGGTGTTTGGGTTTGTTTTTGTTTTGGGGGCGCCACGTGGCTTGTGGAATCTTAGTTCCCTGACCAGGGATTGAACCCGGGCCCTCAGCAGTGAAAGCACGGAATCCTAACCACTGTACCGCCAGGGAATTCCCAAGAATGGTGTTTTTAAAAACCAGCTCTGTCACCATGAGCAAGTTAGTTCCAAAAGTACAGTGTTTTGAGGGGCTTGGGGCTGATTCCAGGCTTGCCTTCCTCATAGGGTAGCAATAATAATAATAATAATAATAATAATAATAAATACTTATATAGCCCTTATGTTTTGCCCAGACATTGTTCTTGTTTAATGCTTACAGAACCTCTCTGAGGTGATACTGTTAATATCCCTGCTTCACAGATGAGAAAACTGGGCCAAAGAGAGATTAAGTACCTTGCCCAAGATTTACACACCTGTTAAACTGGGATTTGAACCCTGGTGGGCTGGCGCTAGAGTCTGTTCTCTTAACAATTATGCTAGATGTAAGATCTCAATAAAATAATATGTGAAATCTGTGAAAACTATAAAGTACTACCTAATGCTTTCATCACAGCCTTACCTGTAAACTGGTCAGTGTTTTAATGCACACTGTCTAGTCTGTGCCACAGTGTTGTGTCTTCAGAAGCCTCAGGCTGCTATCATAGTCATCACAGTCTAACCCTGGCCTTGGCCTTGGCCATTACTCACCACCCAGCACTGCCAGCTCAGGGTAGGGGCGCAAAGTCCTAGCAGCTCCCTCTCACAGTTCTTGAGCAACACACCCTTCCTTACTAAGACACTATCCCGTTACTGATCCCCTAAGTGTCGGGGACCCCTCAATGGGTCCTCTGCCTAGAGTCACAAATGTCAATTGAATGAGACCAGGTTCAACATAGCAGAGCATAGACTTTATTCATTGATCAAGGAATGGAGAAAGGAGAGCTCATGTTCTAAAGATACTTTCTCCCTGAAGGGAGCAGAGTAAGGGATTTTAAGGGTTAGGAGGCAGATAGATCATTAGGGCTTAAGGAAAGGGGTGGAGATTTTCAGGGGCAGCCGGGGGCAGCCAAGGCATGCACAATCTTCCATGGTCCTTCGCACATGGCACAGATTGTGCCTAGCAGAGTACAAATGCCCCCTTTGAGCAGAGATCATAGCATGGTAATGAAGCAGAGGTAACTTTTGGACACTTCCAGGTTTCATCCGTGCACGCTTGTTCTTATGGTCAAGTCAGAACCGGTTTGGGGGAGTTCACCACTATATATCTCTCAAAGCATGTATCTCTCAAAGTACAGCTGCAAAACTTCTCTGCCAAATGCCAGGTACTTTTGAAACAAACACAAAGATAAATCAGGGCAAGTGTCCTTCAGCCCTCAGGGGCTGGTATGGAAACAGAGAGATAAATCAAGTCACAGGTCCTTCAGTTTTTAGGGGCTGGTATGGGTGACACCACTGCTACTCAGCCATAAAAAACAATGAAATTTTGCCACTTGCAACAGCATGGATTAACCTGGAGGGTATTATGCTTAGTGAAATAAGTCAGACAGAGAAAGACAAATACTGTATTACATCACTTACATGTGGAATCTAAAAACTACAACAAACCAGTAAATATAACAAAAAGAAATAGACTCACAGATATTGAGAACAAACTAGTGGTTACCAATGGGGAGAGGGAAGGGGGGAGGGCCAAGATAGGGGTAGGGGATTCAGAGATAAAATAAATAAGCTACAAGGACATATTGTACAGCATAGGGAGTATAGCCAATATTTTATAATAACTATAAATGGAGTATAACCTTTAAAAATTGTGAATCACTATGTTGTACACCTGAAAGTTATGTAATATTGTAAATCAACTATACCTCAATTAAAAAAAAAAAAAAGACACAATCCATTAAAAAAACCTGTTCTTCTTTTGCTTAGGCTTCCTGGCTGCCCAAAAGAAAAGGCCTGTTGGAAAGAAGGAAATGATTCAGCGGTCTAAATGGTAAGGCCAAAAGAATAAGTAACTATAAAAATATAAATCAGGCCACCAAATGGTCAGGAGCTATAGCTTGGCCCCAGAATAAAGGCATTATGCTCTAGTTAAAGCATTATGAGAGGTAAAAAAAAACCAAAAACAATACATTATGAGAAAATTAGTTATAAAAATAGTTTCTCACTTATGGCACTAAAAATGAAATGAAAAATAGCAGATCATGGTATGGATGCCTCATATATAAAAAATACAAAGAATCGCCACTAATTTGCTTGCCTTAATCAGGCTTGTGTTTGTTAGAAACAAATATAAATAAAAAATATTTTTTTTTTTTTTTTTTTTAATGTCTGAAACATTTATATTAACATATTTCCATACAAATAACCCAATGAAAGTTTAGTATTAGTTGTTTTGTTTGTTTTTTTATACTGCAGGTTCTTATTAGGCATCAGTTTTATACACATCAGTGTATACATGTCAATCCCAATTGCCCAATTCAGCACACCACCATCCCCACCTCACCGCAGTTTTCCCCCCTTGGTGTCCATATGACCATTCTCTACATTTGTGTCTCAACTTCTGCCCTGCAAACTGGCTCATCTGTACCATTTTTCTAGGTTCCGCATACATGCATTAATATACGATATTTGTTTTTCTCTTTCTGACTTACTTCACTCTGTATGACAGTCTCTAGATCCATCCATGTCTCAACAAATGACTCAATTTCGTTCCTTTTTATGGCTGAGTAATATTCCATTGTATATATGTACCACAACTTCTTTATCCATTCGTCTGTTGATGGGCATTTAGGTTGCTTCCATGACCTGGCTATTGTAAATAGTGCTGCAATGAACATTCGGGTGCATGTGTCTTTTTGAATTACGGTTTTCTCTGGGTATATGCCCAGTAGTGGGATTGCTGGGTCATATGGTAATTCTATTTTTAGTTTTTTAAGGAACCTCCATATTGTTCTCCATAGTGGCTGTATCAATTTACATTCCCACCAACAGTGCAAGAGGGTTCCCTTTTCTCCACACCCTCTCCAGCATTTGTTGTTTGTAGATTTTCTGATGATGCCCATTCTAACAGGAGTGAGGTGATACCTCACTGTAGTTTTGATTTGCATTTCTCTAATAATTAGTGATGTTGAGCATCTTTTCATGTGCTTCTTGGCCATCTGTATGTCTTCTTTGGAGAAATGTCTATTTAGGTCTTCTGCCCATTTTTGGATTGGGGTGTTTGTTTCTTTGATATTGAGCTGAATGAGCTGTTTATATATTTTGGAGATTAATCCTTTGTCCGTTGATTCATTTGCAAATATTTTCTCCCATTCTGAGGGTTGTCTTTTCGTCTTGTTTATGGTTTCCTTTGCTGTGCAAAAGCTTTGAAGTTTCATTAGGTCCCATTTGTTTATTTTTGTTTTTATTTCCATTACTCTAGGAGGTGGATCAAAAAAGATCTTGCTGTGATTTATGTCAAAGAGTGTTCTTCCTATGTTTTCCTCTAAGAGTTTTATAGTGTCCAGTCTTATATTTAGGTCTCTAATCCATTTTGAGTTTATTTTTGTGTATGGTGTTAGGGAGTATTCTAATTTCATTCTTTTACATGTAGCTGTCCAGTTTTCCCAGCACCACTTATTGAAGAGACTGTCTTTTCTCCATTGTATATCTTTGCCTCCTTTGTCATAGATTAGTTGACCATAGGTGCGTGGGTTAATCTCTGGGCTTTCTATCTTGTTCCATTGATCTATGTTTCTGTTTTTGTGCCAGTACCATACTGTCTTGATTACTGTAGCTTTGTAGTATAGTCTGAAGTCAGGGAGTCTGATTCCTCCAGCTCCATTTTTTTCCCTCAAGACTGCTTTGGCTATTCGGGGTCTTTTGTGTCTCCATACAAATTTTAAGATGATTTTTTCTAGCTCCGTAAAAAATGCCATTGGTAATTTGATAGGGATTGCATTGAATCTGTAGATTGCTTTGGGTAGTATACTCATTTTCACAATGTTGATTCTTCCAATCCAAGAACATGGTATATCTCTCCATCTGTTGGTATCATCTTTAATTTCTTTCATCAGTGTCTTATAGTTTTCTGCATACAGGTCTTTCGTCTCCCTAGGTAGGTTTATTCCTAGGTATTTTATTCTTTTTGTTGCAATGGTAAATGGGAGTGTTTCCATAATTTCTCTTTCAGATTTTTCATCATTAGTGTATAGGAATGCAAGAGATTTCTGTGCATTAATTTTGTATCCTGCAACTTTACCATATTCATTAATTAGCTCTAGCAGTTTTCTGGTGGCAGTTTTAGGATTCTCTATGTATAGTATCATGTCATCCGCAAACAGTGACAGTTTTACTTCTTCTTTTCCAATTTGTATTCCTTTTATTTCTTTTTCTTCTCTGATTGCCGTGGCTAGGACTTCCAGAACTATGTTGAATAATAGTGGTGAGAGTGGACATCCTTGTCTCGTTCCTGATCTTAGAGGAAATGCTTTCAGTTTTTCACCATTGAGAATGATGTTTGCTGTGGGTTTGTCATATATGGCCTTTATTATGTTGAGGTAGGTTCCCTCTATGCCCACTTTCTGGAGAGTTTTTATCAGAAATGGGTGTTGAATTTTGTCAAAAGCTTTTTCTGCATCTATTGAGATGATCATATGGTTTTTATTCTTCAATTTGTTAATATGGTGTATCACATTGATTGATTTGCGTATATTGAAGAATCCTTGCATCCCTGGGATAAATCCCACTTGATCGTGGTGTATGATCCTTTTAATGTGTTGCTGGATTCTGTTTGCTAGTATTTTGTTGAGGATTTTTGCATCTATATTCATCAGTGATATTGGTCTGTAATTTTCTTTTTTGTAGTGTCTTTGTCTGGTTTTGGTATCAGGGTGATGGTGGCCTCATAGAATGAGTTTGGGAGTGTTCCTTCCTCTGCAATTTTTTGGAAGAGTTTGAGAAGGATGGGTGTTAGCTCTTCTCTAAATGCTTGATAGAATTCACCTGTGAAGCCATCTGGTCCTGGACTTTTGTTTGTTGGAAGATTTTTAATCACAGTTTCAATTTCATTACTTGTGATTGGTCTGTTCATATTTTCTGTTTCTTCCTGATTCAGTCTGGGAAGGTTATACCTTTCTAAGAATTTGTCCATTTCTTCCAGGTTGTCCATTTTATTGGCATAAAGTTGCTTGTAGTAGTCTCTTAGGATGCTGTGTATTTCTGTGGTGTCTGTTGTAACTTCTCCTTTTTCATTTCTGATTTTATTGATTTGAGTCCTCTCCCTCTTTTTCTTGATGAGTCTGGCTAATGGCTTATCAATTTTGTTTATCTTCTCAAAGAACCAACTTTTAGTTTTATTGATCTTTGCTATTGTTTTCTTTGTTTCTATTTCATTTATTTCTGCTCTGATCTTTATGATTTCTTTCCTTCTGCTAACTTTGGGTTTTGTTTGTTCTTCTTTCTCTAGTTTCTTTAGGTGTAAGGTTAGATTGTTTACTTGAGATTTTTCTTGTTTCTTTAGGTAGGCTTGTATAGCTATAAACTTCCCTCTTAGAACCGCTTTTGCTGCATCCCATAGGTTTTGGGTCGTCGTGTTTTCATTGTCATTTGTCTCTAGGTATTTTTTGATTTCCTCTTTGATTTCTTCAGTGATCTCTTGGTTATTTAGTAACGTATTGTTTAGCCTCCATGTGTTTGTCCTTTTTACGTTTTTTTCCCTGTAATTCATTTCTAATCTCATAGCGTTGTGGTCAGAAAAGATGCTTGATATGATTTCAATTTTCTTAAATTTACTGAGGCTTGATTTGTGACCCAAGATGTGATCTATCCTGGAGAATGTTCCGTGCGCACTTGAGAAGAACGTGTAATCTGCTGTTTTTGGATGGAATGTCCTATATATATCAATTAAATCTATCTGGTCTATTGTGTCATTTAAAGCTTCTGTTTCCTTATTTATTTTCATTTTGGATGATCTGTCCATTGGTGTAAGTGAGGTGTTAAAGTCCCCCACTATGATTGTGTTACTGTCGATTTCCTCTTTTATAGCTGTTAGCAGTTGCCTTATGTATTGAGGTGCTCCTATGTTGGGTGCATATATATTTATAATTGTTATATCTTCTTCTTGGATTGATCCCTGGATCATTATGTAGTGTCCTTCCTTGTCTCTTGTAACATTCTTTATTTTAAAGTCTATTTTATCTGATATGAGTATAGCTACTCCAGCTTTCTTTTGATTTCCATTTGCATGGAATATCTTTTTCCATCCCCTCACTTTCAGTCTGTATGTGTCCCTAGGTCTAAAGTGGGTCTCTTGTAGACAGCATATATATGGGTCTTGTTTTTGTATCCATTCAGCCAGTCTATGTCTTTTGGTTGGGGCATTTAATCCATTCACGTTTAAGGTAATTATCGATATGTATGTTCCTATGACCATTTTCTTAATTGTTTTGGGTTTGTTTTTGTAGGTCCTTTTCTTCTCTTGTGTTTCCCACTTAGAGAAGTTCCTTTAGCATTTGTTGTAGAGCTGGTTTGGTGGTGCTGAATTCTCTTAGCTTTTGCTTGTCTGCAAAGCTTTTGATTTCTCCATCAAATCTAAATGAGATCCTTGCCGGGTAGAGTAATCTTGGTTGTAGGTTCTTCCCTTTCATCACTTTAAGTATATCGTGCCACTCCCTTCTGGCTTGCAGAGTTTCTGCTGAGAAATCAGCTGTTAACCTTATGGGAGTTCCCTTGTATGTTATTTGTCGTTTTTCCCTTGCTGCTTTCAATAATTTTTCTTTGTCTTTAATTTTTGCCACTTTGATTACTATGTGTCTCGGCGTGTTTCTCCTTGGGTTTATTCTGTATGGGACTCTCTGCGCTTCCTGGACTTGGGTGGCTATTTCCTTTCCTATGTTAGGGAAGTTTTCGACTATAATCTCTTCAAATATTTTCTCTGGTCCTTTCTCTCTCTCTTCTCCTTCTGGGACCCCTATAATGCGAATGTTGTTGCGTTTAATGTTGTCCCAGAGGTCTCTTAGGCTGTCTTCATTTCTTTTCATTCTTTTTTCTTTAGTCTGTTCTGCAGCAGTGAATTCCACCATTCTGTCTTCCAGGTCACTTATCCGTTCTTCTGCCTCAGTTATTCTGCTATTGATTCCTTCTAGTGTAGTTTTCATTTCAGTTATTGTATTGGTGATCTCTGTTTGTTTGTTCTTTAATTCTTCTAGGTCTTTGTTAATCATTTCTTGCATCTTCTCAATCTTTGCCTCCATTCTTATTCCGAGGTCCTGGATCATCTTCACTATCATTATTCTGAATTCTTTTTCTGGAAGGTTGCCTATCTCCACTTCATTTAGTTGTTTTTCTGGGGTTTTTTCTTGTTCCTTCATCTGGTGCATAGCCCTCTGCCTTTTAATCTTCTCTATCTTTCTGTAACTGTGGTTTTTGGTCCACAGGCTGCAGGATCGTAGTTTTTCTTGCTTCTGTTGTCTGCCCTCTGGTGGTTGAGGCTATCTAAGAGGCTTGATGGGAGGCTCTGGTGGTGGGTAGAGCTGACTGTTGCTGTGGCGGTCAGAGCTCAGTAAAACCTTAATCCACTTGACTGTTGATGGGTGGGGCTGGGTTCCCTCCCTGTTGGTTGTTTTGCCTGAGGCAACCCAACACTGGAGCCTACCGGTGCTCTTTGGTGGGGTTAATGGCAGACTCTGGGAGGGCTCACGCCAAGGAGAACTTCCCAGAACCTCTGCTGCCAGTGTCCTTATCCCCACGGTGAAACAGAGCCACTACTCGCCTCTGCAGGAGACCCCCCAACACCAGCAGGTAGGTCTGGTTCAGTCTCCCCCAGGGTCACTGCTCCTTCCCCTGGGTCCCGATGCACACATTACTTTGTGTGTGCCCTCCAAGAGTGGGGTCTCTGTTTCCCCCAGTCCTGTCAAAGTCCTGCAATCAATTCCCACTAGGCTTCAAAGTCTGATTCTCTAGGAATTCCTCCTCCCGTTGCCGGACCCCCAGGTTGGGAAGCCTGACGTGGGGCTCAGAACCTTCACTCCAGTGGGTGGAATTCTGTGGTATAAGTGTTCGCCAGTCTGTGAGTCACCCACCCAGCAGTTATGGGATTTGATTTTACTCTGATTGCGCCCCTCCTACCGTCTCACTGTGGCTTCTCCTCTGTCCTTGGACGTGGGGTATCCTCCTTGGTGAAGTCCAGGGTCTTCCTGTCAATGATTGTCCAGCAGCCAGTGGTGATTCTGGTGCTCTCGCAAGAGGGAGTGAGAGCACGTCCTTCTACTCCCAAAAATATTTTTAAATAAAAGTAAATATCTGAGACCTTACATCTAGGCAATCCTTTTACTAGGAATTGTATCCAGTACAATGAGAGATAGGGGAATGGTTTCCAAGACACAGTAAATTAGGCTTAAAAAATCAAGTTTCAGAAGCATGTGTACACTGCCACCATTTATAGTCTTTAACAAAAAAGTATTTGTGCTTACATAGATGCATATACTTGTACATGCATAGACTATCTCTGGAAGGATACACAAAAAATTGGTAATAGTTGTTGCCTTTGGGACAAGGAACTGAGTGACTGGGGTACAGAGGTTGGAAAAAGACTAATTTTTTACCTTTTTAAATTTCGTGCCTTTGCATTCATTAGCAATTAATTAATTAGAGATATGCATATATTGCTCATGAGACTGCCATAGAATAACTAAGTTAATGGTTGGTTACCTCTTAGGGGTTCACTGGAGACTTCCTTTAATAAGAACAGTTTTATAGTTGGCATAGTGCTTGAAAACAATTTATCTTAGGTAATTAAAGCATTCCTCTTGAAATCTTTTTACTCTCCATTTAGTAAACCATTTCCTTATAGGTATTTCAAAGGGATGCTTTAATCAAGTGGTTCTCCAAGTGTGGTCCATGGGCCTCTGGAAGCTGCTGAGACCCTTTCAGGGGATTTGCCAGGTCAAAACAAATTTCAAAATAATACTAGGATATTATGTGTCTTTTTATCTATATTGACATTTGTACAGATGATGCAAAAGTAATGAAGGGAGGACTGAAACTGCTGATGCCTTAGCACTATTTGAGACAGTGGACCAAACTGTGCTAGTCTAGTTGGCATTTTATTCTTCACAGCCACATGGCAGCAGTGTAATGGAAGTACACATAAAGCACTTCTGCTGCATATCAAGATACGATGATTGGTTCAAGGAAAAGCCTTGGTTTGTGTAGTGAGCTGAACTAGCTACCTTTTTCATGGAACATAGCTTTTACTTGAAAGAATGACTGATAAACTAATTATTCCAAATTGGGTATATGACAGATATTTTCTTGAAAATGAGGAAGTGAATCTGTCACTTCTCCAGGAAAACAGCTGACAGTATTTATTGCCAAAGAGAAAATTTGAGCTTTCAAGCAAAGAATAGAATTCTAGAAAACTTGTGTCTACCACTCTGAGATTGACTATCTCCCAGTACTTAGACTTTTCTGATGAGATCAGCAGTGACATAAATAATTGTAATATTTTTCATATTATATAAGTAAATATGTCAACATTTAAACTACCACTTGTCAAGATTTGGTATAGTATCAAGAAAATCAGGGAATTCCCTGGTGGTCCAGTGGTTAAGA
Source organism: Balaenoptera musculus (assembly GCF_009873245.2). NCBI lineage: Eukaryota > Metazoa > Chordata > Mammalia > Artiodactyla > Balaenopteridae > Balaenoptera > Balaenoptera musculus. The sequence continues at coordinate 25,553,049 of NC_045797.1, forward strand.
CTTGGCGCTTTCACTGCTGAGGGCGCAGTTTCAGTCCCTGGTCGGGAAACTAAGATCCTGCATCCCGAAAGCTGAGCAGCCAAAAAAAAAAAGAAAATCAGCAATTATCTGAAAAGAATATTAAAATACTCTTTTCTTTTCCAATTACATATGTGTGTAAACTGGATTTTTGTTAATGTACCCTTTAACCAGAACAACATATAACAGCAAACTTAATACAGAAGCAAATATAAGAATTCAGCTGTCTTCTATGAAACCAGACATTAAAGAGATTTGCAAAATATGTATAACATGCCACTCTTCTTATTTTTGTTTTGGAAAGTATATTTATTTTATATGTTAGCATGTAACAGGCTTATTTTTTTTAATAAATTAAGAAACAAGTTTTTTTTATTGAAGTATAGTTGACTTACAATATTATATTAGTTTCAGGCATAAAACATAGTGATTCAATATTTTTATAGGTTATACTCCATTTAAAATTATTACAAACTAATGGCTATATTTCCCTGTGCTATACAATATATATCCTTGTTGCTTATTTATTTTATACATAGTTTGTATCTCCTAATCCTATACCCCTATTTTGCCCCTCCCTCCTTCCTTCTCCCCACTAGTAACCAGTGGTTTGTTCTCTGTATCTGTGAGTCTGTTTCTGGTTTGTTATATGCATTCATTTGTTTTATTTTCTGGACTCCACACATCAGTGATGTAATACAGTATTTGTCTTTCTCTGTCTGACTTGTTTCACTAAGCATAATACCTTCTAGGTCCATCCATGTTGTTGCAAATGGCAGAATTTCATTCTTTTTATGGCTGAGTAGTATTCCATTGTATATACATACCACACCTTCTTTATCCATTCATCTGTTGATGGACACTTAGGTTGTGAAATAAGTATTTTTTAAATTCTTTTTAAATGTTTTAATTTCTAATACAGTAAGTATCAATAGATAAAATCCACATGCACCAAAATTGCCCTCAATTTTTAGGAGTATAAAGGTGTCGAAAGTCCAAAAACGTTGAGAATTATTGCTTCATTCTGAATGTCACAAAATTTAATTAATGGCAGTTACATAGTGTTCATTGTGTGGCAGCTAATAGCACTCTAACCTCAGCAAGAGGAGTCCTTGCTATATGGGACTATGAAGCTCGCCTGCAAGAGGTAGGGCATCTTCTGAAAGGTATCTGTGCTTTAAAATATAAGTATAGTTGTAGGGGTGGATTAAATACCCATCTTCTAGGAAGAGACAGGTTTTAAATTGATACATTTTCATTAGAGTACTTCTGTTCCATTTTATTTCTGATATGGCCCCCTTTCAAAGAAGCCATCTACTTCCATGTGAGAATCATAGAGTTGAATGGGATCTTAAAGATCATCTAGTCTACCTTTAACTTTTAGGAAACTGTAACCCAGAGAGAGGTTGCCAGCAAGTCAGGGCCAGAGCTGGGGTTAGAGTCCGGCAGCAGGCTCCCCACCCAGCACTCCTTCAACTGTATCATGTGGAGGACTTGGAGCTCTGGATCTCTGTGTTACTCATCATCTTTTCCCATCACCTACCTCTACCAAAGATGTTTAAACGTTTCTGGTAAGAGAAAAGATTTGGAGAAGAGAGAACCTGACTCTCTTAACTTGAAGCGTTTCTTCCAATGTGTCCTTTAATAGAAGTGTTTTCACTAACTTATTAATGCATATATTTGGGTATGTGCCAGGCACTGGACTAGGTACTACAAATGAAAGATAGTTGACTCCAGACCATGAACAGACAGACAGTTCCAATAGTATGTAGTAATTGCTTTCAAGGATCCATTTACAAAATGCAATTTCTGGCTACTCTGATTAGCCTGACTCCCAGCTTTCCAGCCCTAGAATACAACATTTCCTGGCCCAAGCAGATTTTCTCTTCACATCACATGTTCTCCTTGGGATAACTCGTCTTTTTTCCAATGGCCTTTGTTATCCCTTCTCTAACTGTGACTTTTTTTCCAGCTTTACTGTGATATAATTGACATTTAACATTGTATAAGTTTAAGCTATGTAATGTGATGATTTGACATACATTTGTATTGCAAAATGTTTACCACAATAAAGTTAGTTAGCACATCCTTCACCTCACATAATTACCATTTTATTTTTCTTGTTGTTGTTATAGTGAGAACATTAAAGCTCTACTGTCATAGCAACTTTCAAGTATACAATGCAGTGTTGTTAACTACAGTCACTGTGCTGCGTATTCGCTCCCCAGAGCTTATTCATCCTAAAACTGCAAGTTTATACTCTTTGACCAGCATCTCTCCACTCCCCCATCCCTCAGCTCCTGGCAACCACCATTCTGTTCTCTGTTTCTATGAGTTTGATGTTTTTAGATTCCATGTATAAGTGAGATCATACAGTTTTGTCTTTCTCTGTCTGACTTATTTCATTTAGCACATTGCCTTCACGGTCCATACATGTTGTTGCAAATGGCAGGATTTTCTTCTTTTTTTATGGTGATTCCATTATATGTATATATATCACATTTTCCATTGTATGTATTCCATTATATGTAGATATATATATCACATTTTCTTTATCCATTCATCCGTCGATGGACACGTATGTTGTTTCCATGTCTTCACTATTGTAAATAGTGCTGCAATGAACGTGGGGGTGCAGATATCTTTTTGAGATCATGATTTCATCTCCTTCAGTGGGATTGCTGGATCATACAGCAGTTCTATTTTTAATGTTTTGAGGAACCTCCACACTGTTTTCCATAATGGCTGCACCAGTTTACATTCCCCCCAACAGAGCACATTCTCCGCCTCCTCACCAGCATTTGTTATCTCTTATTTTTTTGATAATAGCCATTCTAACAGATTTGATGTGCTATCTCAGTGTGGTTTTCATCAACAGTGACTTTTTAAAATATATGTTTGTTCTTCTTTGGTCTCTTTCCTGACCTCCACTTTTGTGTTTTCAGTTAGTGATTATCCTCACTGTGTCCAAAGTGGAACTACCCATTTTCCTCTCCCACACTTACCTGGGCCACCCACTCACCCGCTAGAAAAGCTGGGGAGCTATTGCCTCCAGCTCCGTGACCCCGCACTGCACATGCAGCCGGCTAGTGCGTCCCGGAGACTCGCCTTCACGATTGCTCTGCAGCCCATTCTCCTCGCTGCCTTGCTGCGGGCTTGGCCTCTGCTCTTGGAGGACTGCTCTTCTCCCACTTCTGCTCTTTATCTTCTCTAATCTCTTTCCCACAGAGCCTCTACATCATTAGCAATGATTTTTTTTTCAGATTATAGAAAACTTCGGAAAATATAGAAAAAATTAGAAAGAAGAAAACAAATGTCACTCATAATTCTTCCATCTAAACATAACTAACCCTAGTCCTGTTTCTATGGGGATTTTGCAGAGACCTGTGTTAACACACTTCTTTCTCCCCAGATTGTTTATCATACTATATATATATACAGGTTTGTAGCCTGCTTTATTTTGCTTAACATTGTATTGTGAACATTTTCCCATAGCATAAAAACTATTATTTGAAACATTTTATGCTTTGTAATAATTTTATTATAGCCCATAATTTGTTTAACTGTTCTTTTTTTGTTGGAGATTTACATTATTTCCAGTTAGAGTGTATTTATCAAATGCATGTTTGATCATGTTCCTCCCTACTTAAAATCAGTGGCATCCAGTCCCCGATAGGACAGAGCCCAAGGTTGTCACATGGCTACGAGACCTTCACCCCATCTGCTTCCCTCCTGTTCCCCTACACTCTCTCCGTGAAGCCTTGACTCCATTCTTACCAACACTCCCTTCTCCCCACCTCCCCTTTCTGCTCCTAACTATTCTTCAAGACCTACCTCAAGCTTAGTCTCCTCTCTGGTCTTCCTTGACCTCCTTCAATCAGAATAAGTTTTGTTTCTTTTCCTATAACTCTATGTAGCATTTTGTAGATATGATGATTATTTTCTTTTGCATTATTTTTCATGCTTAAAAATATGGTAGTAATACAAAGTCATTATCTTATATTGAAACCATACATTTTTCCATATAGAGTGAAAAGAAGTTCATCTCCACCCCTTATTCCACTTCTTTCCCATAAGTAACCACTATTAGCAGGATTTTGTTATGTTTTTATCTGTATCCCTTTTCAGATCATGAGCACTCCAGGCCAGGGTTCTGTGTGTCCAAGTGTCTAACAGGAAGCTGGGCACACAACAGGCCCACAGCCTGTCTGAGGGACTGAGTGCCTGGAGAGCAGTAGAGCTTACGGAGATGTGGGGAGGAGTGATCGTGTGCCTCTGTGGTCAGGTGACCTCACTGCTTTCTGTCTTTCCATCGGTGCCATTTCTAAGGGTTTATGAACAGCTTCCAGAAGTACAGAAAAAGAGAGAAGAGGAAAAGAGGAGATCGGAATATAAGTCATACCGGCTGCGAGCCCAGCTATATAAAAAGGTCAGTCAGTCCTAGAGCAGGATTGATGAGATTTATCAGGGGAAAGAGAAATTGAGAAAAACACATCTGACCTGTTTGAATTAACCACATTTGGAGAGTGAACTTAAGCTCATAATGCATTGTACCACTACTAAAATTTACAAGATAAAAGCACCTGTAACTAGACTTCAAATCTGAAAATCTAGAAAGGCAAATCTAAAAAAGGCATCTTCCAGGGACTTCTGTGGTGGTCCAGTGGTTAAGACTCAATGCTTCCACTGCAGGGGGCACAGGTTTGATCCCTGGCCAGAGAACTAAGATCCCACATGCCGCACGGCACGGCCAAAAAACAAATTGTTTTAATGTTTTAAAATTGTTTAATAAATAAATAAATAAGGCACCTTCCAGGCATACATTTGGAATGAAACCAAATTTCATACTTGGGTGTCAGTTTAGATGCCATGCTGGAAATGCCCACATCTTTCAGAACTGATGAGTTTTCATCCAGAGTCCCAAATGATGGTTTTATGCCCCTTATGGGTGAATCATATACCACTAGAACTTTTTAAATAAATTGGAAAATGTCCAAGTGTAGCATACAAGTTGGCAGTTTGGGTACTCAGAGCCTTGAAGCCACTACCATTTCCTGCCCACAGCCCCAGTAGAATCAGTGGTACTGCAAGTCCCAGAACCTCACAGGCCAGGGGACTTGCTACCAATTAATTCCTTGAGAAAGCAGATGGGCTACGATGCCTGAAGGTCCAGATCCTCCAGTGTTCTCATTTCTTTCCCAACCCCCTCACTTCACCCCCAGAGGACTCTGAAAGTCAGAAACCAAGAGACGAGTTCATACCAGACCGATGTGGGATTGGAGAGCTGCTTCTGGAGCGCATACCGCAGCTCAGGCTGGGCTCCCTCAAGTGGGGACGCCCCAGGCACTACATGACCTGTCTGGTGTGTCAGCATCACAAGGCCAGGCCTCTTATTGTGCTTGTGTGTTTGTGAACTGATGGATGGATTAGTCTATTAGGATTATATTAATATTATATTTCTGTATAGACTATAATAGACTACAGATCATCTTCCCTAAACACTTCAGGAAGTATTTTTTGTATAATTACCATAGCTTCTGTAGCTGGGAAAGATAAAGAAGATTTGGGGAGAACAACACTGGTCTCTTCAGCAGCATGTCTGGGGTGAGGAGTGGCTGTCTGCCTCTAGGGGCAAGAGTATCTAACTTCTTTCCTGCCCTTCTTTTCTTCCACAGAAAGTGACCAATCAACTCTTGGGGAGAAAAGTTCCTTGGAACTGACTGACATAAGAGTATTTTCCTCAGAGCCTTGGAATTATTTTTTATCAGCCTGGAGGAGCACAATCCTTACTTTTATGAGTCTGGTTTAATAAAACTTATCTTGTTGTCCATGTGTAATTTAGAAGTAGTAACCTTCTAAAGAGTCTTGGGTAGAATGATGACTAGATTAGGTTAGAGCAATACTTTCTCCACAGTGGCCTTGCCCACAGGGATGTTTGTTACAATGGTATTATCTTAATTCTAGGCAAGAGTAAGTCCCTTTTTGTATGTGTTTTTATACAAAATGACTTCTGATTGACTCATAGTAAAGCAAGCAGCAGAGGGTTATTTATTTCCCATCTGTAGAGGTGCAGGGAGCTATGCAGTGTCTCCCTGAGGTGTGTGGGGAACTTCAATCTAAAAGCACCAATCAAGGAAAAGAAATGCAGCATAACACGGTGAGAGCCCTTTTGTTGACTTGGTGTCAGACAGTGTCTGGTTAGGGTAGCCATCAGGTGGGCCCAGAGACTCTCAGCAGACACAGGTGCCTTGGGTCCAGAGCTACCTCCTAGCCTCATTCCAGCTTCCTTTGGAGCCATTAGCCTTTAGTAGACACAACTCAAGAGGCAACAGAAGCTTGATTTAAATCATGACCTGGCCCTGGCCAGTGGGATGTGGGTTGTGCCACTTCTAGGTCTAGTCCATGTCAAATCCCACACTCTGTCCCTGGCTGCCTTCTTCCCCTTCAGCAGAGACCTTGGGGGCCATAGCAGATTGATGGCATCATTGGCCCTGATCCTCCTTACGTGGATTCTTCTCACACTCCTTCTCCACGCCCTTTCCACATGACTTTGCATTTCCTCTCACTGAAGAGGCAGAGCATGACACCTGGAGATCTAAGGGGCAGCCCAGCCGAGCTCAGCCCAAGCTGCCGACCCACAGACTCATGAGCTAAAAAAATGTTTATCATTATTTTGTGGTGGTTTTTTATGCAACATTCTCGTGGCACTAGATAAATGAAACAGTAGCAACCCCAAAAACTGAATGGAGCAGAGCCCCCCCACCACCCAGGCCATTGGGTTCCAATGTGAACAAGCAGTAAGCTTTTACTGTGCCGTCACAGTGAGACTTCAGGGTTTGCTTGTTACTGCAGCAGAGCCGATCCCTCCTAACTAATCCACAACGAAACGGATCATAGGCCCCCTCCTTGCTCCAGTGCCTGAGAGACCTGAGCAGAGGGGAGACGGTAGGTAAATTGAATTGCAGGGACAGCAACTAGCCTATAGCTTGTGGAGAAGAAAAACTAGCCCATCTTCCAGAAGCCGAGGCGCTTTTAAAGGGCCAGGGCAGAGTACTGCAGTGTGCTGGTGCTGAGGACCACTTCGCTGTAGCCCTGGTCCCACGCAGACTCGGACAGTCCTGACCAGGGCTTTTACTTATCCCCTGACCACGGTGCTCCAGGGCCACACGTAGGTGAAGCAGCTGCAACTGCTCATTCCACAGGGCGGGCTTCTTAACGGGCAGCGCTCCCACCATGCCCACCACCTGCCCCTCAGACTCAACCACCCAGAAGCAGAAGCCACTCTCACTGAAGTAGGATTTGGTGATGTCAGACATGTCTGTGTGCAAAGACATGATCTCAAACTGGATCCAGGGGTATTTGGCAAGAAACCTCAGGGCAGCAAGGAGGGGGGGGCTGGCCACGAAGGCCAGGACCCAGGAGCCAGAGACCAGGAATAGGGCAAGGGGCCCCCGCAAGCAAGAGCACAAGGGTTCGGGGCAGCTTTAGGATGAGGTGGAAGGTGGTGGGAAGGTGCTCGGTCATCACCTTGGAGAACAAGCCCACGACCCATTTGCAATAATTTTCCTGGTATTTGTGGATTTGATAAGGAGCCATGGAAGACTTCTGTGTCTGGATCTCAAAGTTCAAGAGAGAGGTAGGAGTCCCTGTGTGACTTCCTGGCAGCCCTGGGGGAGAGAGAAGAGGCCATGTGAGTGGCTTATCCTCCCACCCACCAGAACCGGGGATGACCCTGCTCAAGGATGTGTCTTTCTGCTTCTACCCAAGAGGAAATAGGCCACAACCACTGGGAGAAGGTGTAGAGTCAGAAAGGTCTGCATTTGATCCTGTCTCCATGCATGACCTTGGGCATGTTACATAATCTTCTCTAAGAGCCTGCCTTCTGAAGTTGTGTAGAGGATTTAATAAAATAACACATACAAATCTCTGGTTATAAGTCCCCTCCCCTCCCCCTCTTTCCCCTTTCCCTGGCTCTCTCAGCTTCTCCATACGTTGGGGTGGCACCATGCAGCAGCCAAGTGTGTGTCCCTCTCCCAGGGACCATACACTGCAGTAGTCCTGTGTTTCCAAGTACAGGTTTCAACAAAGGCTTCTTCCCACTTGCTTGCAAATTTTCAGGCTGTTGAGGTGGCATAAGAGCCAAACAAACACCAAAAATAGACCAGCCTTGAGAGCCAGAGGAGGGTCCAGAGCTCCAGGCCACACCTAAGAACACTGTCCTTCCACCCATGGCCTCTCACCCGCTATCACAAGAGCCTTGAGTGTCCAGGGCAGCCTCTGCCCTCAGCCTCCAACTGGCATCCAGGAGAGACTGCAAGGGCATTCTCCACTTCCAGGGACCAGGTCCTGGATGGCACCTCATTGGCCAGCTCCTGGATATTTGTTAATCATAAATCCCAGGCTCAAGTAGCTGGGCTATGATGGAGCAGGGAGTCCATTCTCTGATCACTGGGGAATTAGCCTGGAGTGGGTACGCAGGGTCTGGAACAGCTCAGGAGTCCTTGCCCTTGTAGACGGCCTACACCCCATACCATGGCAGTCCACCAAGCACCTTGGTGCTCTCTGATGTCCACCCTCAGCCCCTCCACACAGCTGCTATGACCCTGGGGAATTTGCCCCTCACCCTGTGCTCTGTCATCACAGACCAGAGTCCAAGTCCCCTGGCTCAGCATACAAGGTGCTTCACAGCCGGATGAGGGCAGCAGGGACCTGGCCATGCAGGGCCTATCATCTAGGTTAAGAAGTTTGGACTCTATTCCAAGAACACCAGGAGGCCATTGCTATGCTTTTAGCTGGGGAGTAACATAACCAGAGGTGGGGTGTGTGTGTGTGTGTGTGTGTGTGTGTGTGTGGTGTGTGTCTATTACTCTGGCTACATGTGGAAAATGGATTGGAAGAGCCAGGAATGGAAGCATATATCCCCCTGCCCCCAGAGGCTAGCACAGCAGTCCAGGCAAAAGAAGGGCCTCCAGATACAGATATGCAGGCTGCTCACTGTAAAAGAGCACCTCGTCCAAGAAGGCTAGTGGGAACTAAAATCCATGAGCCCTGGCACAGAGCTGCGTCTGACCAAAGAAAAGGCACCTCTTTCTTATTTGCTCAAAGGTGTCACTGCTCACTGAACTGTGTTTCCAATAGGTTGTGTCTTTGTGAAGGGGGTGCCTTGTTCTATGTTCACAAAGGAGCCATCTAGGCTAGCAGGGGTCCTACGAGAGAAAGCAGTGACTTAGACCAGAGTTGGGCCATGGGTGTGACCTGGCCCACTTGGAGGTGCACCTTGGGGGCAGAAATGGCAGGAGTTGATGATCTGAGGATGAAGAAGTTGTCAGCGATGACAGCCAGATTTCTGGCAAGAGCATCTAGGAAGACGCTGGAGAGAGACCAGACTTGGAGAGAAAGATCATAACCACCCCAAAGGTGCCATCCTGGCAGCTGGAATCCAGGGCTGGTGATGCAGGCTGCTGAGGCTCCAGATCTTTGGCACGCAAAAAGGCCACAAGGGTTTAACTAACATGAAGGCAGGGTGGTGAGCCATGGGTATGTTACATTGTTTTCAGTACATTTTAATATTTTTTTAAATGTTAAGCAAAACTTGAACTAAGAATCAAAAGCGAATAGAAGGCTCCAAAATACAGCTGAGTATCCCTAATGAGTCTATCTAATAATAATCAGTCAGAAACCTAATAGTCAAGCTGAGGGGCCAGAGGTCCTTGATCTGTCCCTGCCCTCTCTTTCCTGTATTCTCACCGGCTTCTGTGGCTTCCTCAACACCCAATGGCCTTGGTTTACATTCAGGCTTTTCAACCTTCCTCATAGCCATGAATAATGAGGAGGATTTATTGACATGAAAAATAATTGTCAAAATATAGCACCAAGCTATAAAGGTTATAAAACAGTATGTTTTCATTCATTTTTGGAAAAATATAACAAAAATAATTTATACACACAAGCATGCAGAGAGAAAAGTCTGAATGGTTACACCAAACATTGGCAGCATTTGTCTCTGGATAGAGGAATTATGGGTAATTCTCTGTGTAAGAAATGAAGTCTGGAAGTCTCAGCACATTCCAGACTCTTGGCCCTGCATGCAGATGATGAAACTGAGGTTTGGCCTACATCAAGAAACAGGAAACATCTCGAATAAACAACCTAACCTTGCACCTAAAGCAATTAGAGAACGAAGAACAAAAAAATCCCAAAGCTAACAGAAGGAAAGAAATAAAGATCAGATCAGAAATAAATGAAAAAGAAATGAAGGAAACAACAGCAAAGATCAAAAAAACTAAAAGCTGGTTCTTTGAGAAGATAAACAAAATTGATAAACCATTAGCCAGACTCATCAAGAAAAAAGGGAAACGAGTCAAATCAATAGAATTACAAATGTAAAAGGAGAAGTAACAACTGACACTGCAGACATACAAAAGATCATGAGAGATTACTACAAGCAACTCTATGCCAATAAAATGGACAACCTGGAAGAAATGGACAGATTCTTAGAAATGCACAAACTGCCGAGACTGAACCAGGAAGAAATAGAAAATATGAACAGACCAATCACAAGCACTGAAATTGAAACTGTGATTAAAAACCTTCCAACAAACAAAAGCCCAGGACCAGATGGCTTCACAGGCGAATTCTATCAAACATTTAGAGAAGAGCTAACACCTATCCTTCTCAAACTCTTCCAAAATATTGCAGAGGGAGGAACACTCCCCAACTCATTCTACGAGGCCACCATCACCCTGATACCAAAACCAGACAAAGATGTCACAAAGAAAGAAAACTACAGGCCAGTATCACTGACGGACATAGATGCAAAAATCCTCAACAAAATACTAGCAAACAGAATCCAACAGCACATTAAAAGGATCATACACCATGATCAAGTGGGGTTTATTCCAGGAATGCAAGGATTCTTCAACATACGCAAATCAATCAATGTGATACACCATATTAACAAACTGAAGGAGAAAAACCATATGATCATCTCAATAGATGCAGAGAAAGCTTTCGACAAAATTCAACACCCATTTATGATAAAAGCCCTGCAGAAAGTAGGCATAGAGGGAACTTTCCTCAACATAATAAAGGCTATATATGACAAACCCACAGCCAACATTGTCCTCAATGGTGAAAAACTGAAACCATTTCCACTAAGATCAGGAACAAGACAAGGTTGCCCACTCTCACCACTATTAGTCAACGTAGTTTTGGAAGTTTTAGCCACAGCAATCAGAGAAGAAAAAGAAATAAAAGGAACCCAAATCAGAAAAGAAGAAGTAAAGCTGTCACTGTTTGCAGATGACATGATACTATACATAGAGAATCCTAAAGATGCTACCAGAAAACTACTAGAGCTAATCAATGAATTTGGTAAAGTAGCAGGATACAAAATTAATGCACAGAAATCTCTTGCATTCCTATACACTAATGATGAAAAATCTGAAAGTGAATTTAAGAAAACACTCCCGTTTACCATTGCAACAAAAAGAATAAAATATCTAGGAATAAACCTACCTAAAGAGACAAAAGACCTGTATGCAGAAAATTATAAGACACTGATGAAAGAAATTAAAGATGATACAAATAGATGGAGAGATAGACCATGTTCTTGGATTGGAAGAATCAACATTGTGAAAATGACTCTACTACCCAAAGCAATCTACAGATTCAATGCAATCCCTATCAAACTACCACTGGCATTTTTCACAGAACTAGAACAAAAAAATTTCACAATTTGTATGAAAACACAAAAGACCCCGAATAGCCAAAGCAATCTTGAGAACGAAAAATGGAGCTGGAGGAATCAGGCTCCCTGACTTCAGACTATACTACAAAGCTACAGTAATCAAGACAGTTTGGTACTGGCACAAAAACAGAAACATAGATCAATGGAACAGGATAGAAAGCCCAGAGATAAACCACGCACATATGGTCACCTTATCTTTGATAAAGGAGGCAAGAATATACAGTGGAGAAAAGACAGCCTCTTCAATAAGTGGTGCTGGGAAAACTGGACAGGTACATGTAAAAGTATGAAATTAGAACACTCCCTAACACCATACACAAAAATAAACTCAAAATGGATTAAAGACCTAAATGTAAGGCCAGACACTATCAAACTCTTAGAGGAAAACATAGGCAGAACACTCTACGACATAAATCACAGCAAGATCCTTTTTGACCCAGCTCCTAGAGAAATGGAAATAAAAACACAAATAAATGGGACCTAATGAAACTTAAAAGCTTTTGCACAGCAAAGGAAACCATAAACAAGACCAAAAGACAACCCTCAGAATGGGAGAAAATATTTGCAAATGAAGCAACTGACAAAGGATTAATCTCCAAGATTTACAAGCAGCTCATGCAGCTCAATAACAAAAAAACAAACAACCCAATCCAAAAATGGGCAGAAGACCTAAATAGACATTTCTCCAAAGAAGATATACAGATTGCCAACAGACACATGAAAGAATGCTCAACATCATTAATCATTAGAGAAATGCAAATCAAAACTACAATGAGGTATCATCTCACACCGGTCAGAATGGCCATCATCAAAAAATCTAGAAACAATAAATGCTGGAGAGGGTGTGGAGAAAAGGGAACACTCTTGCACTGTTGGTGGGAATATAAATTGATACAGCCACTATGGAGAACAGTATGGAGGTTCCTTAAAAAACTAAAAATAGAACTACCATACGACCCAGCAATCCCACTACTAGGCATATACCCTGAGAAAACCATAATTCAAAAAGACTCATGTACCAAAATGTTCATTGCAGCTCTATTTACAATAGCCAGGACATGGAAGCAACCTAAGTGTCCATCATCGGATGAATGGATAAAGAAGATGTGGCACATATATACAATGGAATATTACTCAGCCATAAAAAGAAATGAAATGGAGGTATTTGTAATGAGGTGGATGGAGTTAGAGTCTGTCTTACAGAGTGAAGTAAGTCAGAAAGAGAAAAACAAATACAGCATGCTAACACATATATATGGAATCTAAGGAAAAAAAGAAAAGGTCATGAAGAACCTAGTGGCAAGACGGGAATAAAGACACAGACCTACTAGAGAATGGACTTGAGGATATGGGGAGGAGGAGGGGTGAGATGTGACAGGGTGAGAGAGTGTCATGGACATATATACACTACCAAATGTAAAATAGATAGCTAGTGGGAAGCAGCCGCGTAGCACAGGGAGATCAGCTCGGTGCTTTGTGACCACCTAGAGGGGTGGGATGGGGAGGGCGGGAGGGAGGGAGATGCAAGAGGGAAGAGATATGGGAACATATGTATATGTATAACTGATTCACTTTGTTATAAAGCAGAAACTAACACACCATTGTAAAGCAATTATACTCCAATAAAGATGTTAAGAAAAAAAAAAAAAAAAAGAAACTGAGGCTTGGGAATCTACCTGTCTCTGCCTCAGCCAACTTCTTTTTTTTTTTTATTTATTTTATCGAAACATAGTTGATTTACAATGTGTTAATTTCTGCTGTGCAGCAAAGTGATTCAGTTATACATATATGTACATTCTTTTCCAGATTTTTTTCCATTATGGTTTATCACAGAATATTGTATATAGTTCCCTGTGCTATACATTAGGACCTTGTTGTTTATCCATCCTATATATAATAGTTTGCATCTGCCCATCCCAAACTCCCAATCCATCCCTCCCCCACGCCCCCTCCCCCTTAGCAACCACAAGTCCGTTCTCTATGTCTGTGCGTCTGTTTCTGTTTTGTAGATGAGTTCATTTGTGTCATATTTTAGATTCCACATATAAGTGATATCATACGGTGTTTGTCTTTCTCTTTCTGACTTCACTTAGCATGAAAATCTCTAGGTCCATCCATGTTGCTGCAAATGTGCCTCAGCCAACTCTTTTTTTTTTTTTTAAATATTTATTTATTTTTGGCTGCATTGGGTTTTAGTTGCGGCATGTGGGATCTTTTGTTGCAGCGCACCAGCTTCTCTCCAGCTGTGGTGCACAGGCTCAGTAGTTGTGGCACAGACTTAGTTGCCCCACGGCATGTGGGATCTTAGTTCCCTGACCAGGGATTGAGCCCATGTCCCCTGCATTGGAAGGTGGATTCTTAACCACTGGACCACCAGGGAAGTTCCCTCAGCCAACTCTTAAGAGTCTAAAGAGACCCAGCTAAGATTGTGAACTCCTAAAGGTAAGGCAGGTGTGTTATTTTATTCTATTTTTTTTTAATTAACCATTTAAATGTGTACAATTCAGTGGCATTTAGTACATTCACAATGTTGTGTAACTACCACCTCTATCTAGTTCCAAAGCATTTTCTTTTCCCCAAAAGGACACCTGTTAGTCAGTAGGTAGTCACTCCCTATTTCCACCGCTCCCAAGCCCCTGGCAACAACTAACCTGCTTTCTGTCTCTATGGATTTACCTATTCTTGATGCTTCATTTAAATGGAAACACGCAATATGTGAACTTTTACGTTCAGCCTCTTTCACTTTTGTTCTCAAAGTTCACCAATGTCCTAGCATGTATCAGTACTTCATTGCTTTTCATGGCTGAATAATGTTGCATGATATGGATAGACCACATTTGTTCATCCAGTCATCCATTGATGGACACTTGAACTGTTTCCACCTTTCGGCTATTGTGAATAGTGCTGCTATGAACATTCTGTACAAGTGGTTGTTTCAACACCTGTTTTCAATTCCTTTGGTATATACCTAGGAGTGGAATTGCCGGGTCATAGGGTAACTCTATTTTAACATTTTGAGGAACTGCCAAACTGTTGTCCAGAGTTTTACGTTCCCACCAGCAGTGAGTCTTATTTGGTTTTACTATCTGCCTCAGCACTATGCAGGTACGTACAGGGAAGGAGAGACAGCTGTTATTCACTGAGATATTAGATGCCTGGCACTGTGAGAAAGCACTTTTCCTATGCTGTACTCTTTGATATTGGCAGCAACCTAAGAGCTAAGGTTGATATTGTTTCCATTTTACAAATGGGAAACTGAAGCCCACAAGCCTGAGATATCCTACCCACAACCCCATAGAACATGGCAGGGTGGGACCCAAGCCTTGGCAGCTCTGACTTGAAGGCCTGAACATTTTGCTTTTTCAGTACCACGTGCTGACCCCAACAGGCAGCTGTCTGACAAGTGAATTATTAAATAGTGTAAAGCACTGTATTCCAGGAGAACCAGCTCTGTTTGCTGGGATGCAAGATTCGCCTCCAGGCCTCATTATGCCCCTATCACCAGCGGTCAGACCATACTTGACCAAATTCCAATACGTGACTAAGGCTCTGTTCTTTCTTCAAGATCCAGTTTAGTGCTACCTTCTCCATCAAGACTTCTGACCCCTCTCAACCAGATGGATCTTGTATCTGCTCCCTCTTTGAAGCCTTTGTACTTCTCATTAAGCACTTACATCACTGTTAATTTATTAGTTGCTTAGCAAGTAACTGTTAACTTATTACAGTTAATTAAACAGTTACAAGTAACTGGATAAATTATTTTATTTTTCTATTGCCTATAGGAGCCTGATTATAATAGGTAATTATATTTTTAGAATCACTGTTATTCCCAGAGTAGTGGGATTTGAGAGCAGCATGTCAATGAAATCCCATGCTTGCATTTATGAGGAACACTTGCCTAATAGACCAGCTCAGTCCAGAAATGGGCCAATGAAATGGAAGGTAGACAATCAAGACTCATAGAGTTTCAGAAGCCTCAGAAAGAGAAGGAAAATGTCCTGGAAAGAACACCATCTCCCCTGATCTCTCATCGGGGCTCCCAGTAACCTAGCCTCAGGTCAATGCCCTGGTCTCCCACTGAGAACTCATCACTTAAAAGAGACGAATGAGAGGAAATAACAGCAAATTATTTCAAGGGGAGAGAAACTGGACTAATAGGTCCTTGGCAGGATGTTCAGAAATCCTAGAACAATGATTCAGCTCTACAGAAATGGTTCTAATCTAACCTAACTTAACCTTTTAACAAATTTAGCAAAAGGGAGATGGTATCAGCACTCAAATTAGGATAACTTGAGCTGATTTTACAGATATAGATCACCAAAGGGCCTAATTATGAAGGTGTGGATGGGTAGAGGGGAACCAGGCCTGTTATTGCTCAGAGGCCTGAAGGGAGGCGGAGGGAGAGGTGACAGGAGTCTGACCCAGGAGTTGAGTAGCACAGACCGCCCTGAGAGGTTCAGGGCCAAAGCCAGCCTAGGGGTCCTTGCAGGGAGGGGCCAGGAGAATAAACACCCTGGCCTCATTCTCCTGCTAGCCTCCCCCCTTCACACACACTGGCCAAACCCAAGTAGAAGCCAAGGGGAAGGGAGGACCTCTTGCTGGGTACAAGGTAAGTCAGCCTCCAGGGCAGAGAGAAGAGTGGAGAAAGATGAAGGGTGACCTGGAGGGAACAATGGGAGACTACTGGCACAGAGGATTATGAAAACAAGAACAGGCAAATCTGATGAATACAAACTTTGCTCATTGCACCCAATCAACCTAGAGAGTTGTGCTTTACTCAGTATTGTAACATGGAGTACAGATGGCACGTCAGTCAGCAAAACAAAGCCAGGAGCAGGGAAGCAGCTGCAACCCCAGCACAGGTTCCAGAGCAGAGGAATTGACTACTGTAGTTTGCAGACAAGTGGAAAGGTCATCAAGGGGAAAAGCAGAATGAGAATGGCAGCAGGAGGCCTGAAATAGCCTGTGAGCCATGAGGCTCCTTCTAAAAAGAAGGTACAAGGCTTAGGAGCAGTTCTTGTAGTTCTTCTGAGTGTGTGGTGGGGAGGGGAATAGGGGGTTAAAGACCATTTCACTGTAGTTACAGCCTTAGTTGTTCCCAAGACTGGGGAGAGGGGGATTAACAATGATTGCCTGGGTAACAGAGCCCCCTTCCCTCACCTTATCCCAGAGACAGCTGGCTTTTTACTTTAATATGTAACCCTTGACTAAGGAGCCAGATAAGGGTGTCCTACCAAACTGCATCCCTTCTCTGCCAGCACCAAAGTCTCTATAATTACTGGGGAGCTTTTGCTGGGGAGCCTTTAGGCTCTGAAGCAACCTGGTTAATTTAGGAACAAAGAACATTGTTCCTAAATTGGATCAATTTTTTTAGAGAAAAAGCTTGTGGTGCTTACGTTAACTTCTTTCCCAGGAAATGGCATTAATTTTTCTTTTTTCTTCTTCACCCAGAGGCTCACAAAGAGTTGAAAACATTATAAATAGTTACAGAAATAAACCCTTTCAAAACATTCTTCATAACAAACTAATAAACAGTTCAACTTCACCAGTAGTCTGACAACTCAAAATGGTGAAAATGTTGAAAAGTTAAAAGGCATTGTTGGCGAGTCTGCTGAGACTGGCACACTTGTGCCAATTACAAGTGCAAAATGGCACCTTTCTGGTATTAAAAAATTCATATCCTCTTCCCTAATAACTCCACTTCAGGGAAGCTATCCTAAAGAAAGAGACGTGTACAGAGATTTATTTGCAAAAGCAAAGTGAAAAATTGAAAGCAATGTTATTGTATAAAAATAGAATTACATATGTGATGTTTCACATTGATAAAAACATGTTTGAGAGTGATGGCAAGGGAAGAAGCAGTGTGGAGTCACTAGAAGCATAGAATCAGGGGTCACTCAGATAGATCTGAGTTTTAATTTTGACCACAAGCACTTTGAGCTTTAGGGCAGCTTTGACTCCCTAAGGTTCAGGGGAAAAGATGCCTTCATAATGGAGAGGTCTGGCAGGGGTTGGGGACCACCTTAATGAAGTGACCAAACTGTATCACCAATGATGAGGCCAACTGACATGATGTGCTTCCCAACAACATACAACTGGAAGGACACAAAATCTATCTACTATCATTCCCCAAAATTTTAAAACTGACTTGAATCATGAACAAACTCATTCTGAAATTCTGAAACACATCTAGGGTACTCGTCAAAGAATGTCAACATCACTTAAAAAAGAAAGAAAGAAAGATTGTTCTATGGGACTTCCCTGGTGGTCCAGTGGTTAAGACTTTGCCTTCCAATGCAAGGGGTGCAGATCTGATCCCTGGTTGGGGAGCGAAGATCCCACATGCCTTGTGGCCAAAAAACCAAAACATAAAACACAAGCAATATTGTAACAAATTCAATAAAGACCTTAAAAATGGTCGACATCAGGACTTCCCTGGTGGCACAGTGGTTAAGACTCTGCGCTCCCAATGCGGGGGGCCCAGGTTCAATCCCTGGTCAGGGAACTAGATCCCACAGGCATGCTGCAACTAAGGAGTCTGCGTGCCACAACTAAGGAGCCACCTGCTGCAACTAAGACCCGGCACAACCAAATTAAATAAATAAATATTTTAAAAAATAAAAATACTTATGAATAAATATTTATAAAAAATGGTCCACATCAAAAAAAATCTTAAAAAAAAAGATTGTTCTAGATTAAAGGAGACTAAGAGACATGACAACTAAACACAATGTAGGGTGAAGTGTCATGAGGTCTGCAATTTACTTTCAAATATTTCAGAAAAGCAAGCAAATGTAGCAAAATGTTAACAAATAGAGAAATCAACATGAAAGTCACATGGATGTTCATTGTATTATTTTCAATTGTTCTGTAGGTTTGAAACTTTTTGAAATAGAGCTCAGAGACTAAATTTGCTTCCTTGAAGGTGGTAAAATCTCTTGGGATTGTAGAGAGGACTATATGAGGCAGTGCATATAAAGAGCTTAGCACAGCACATGCAAGAAATGCTAACGATGTGCTTTGGTACCTTATTATTTATGACCACAATGGAAATATATGTTTCTCCCCTAAGGATTTCTACCTCTCCATTCTCTATCATGGTGCAGGATCGCACTCCCCCACCCCTTTTGATGTTGGCATGGCCATGTGACTGGACAGTGAAACATGAGATAAACGATATCTGTCACTTCCACATGGGAGCTTTAAGAGCCACCATGTAACTCAGAGCATGACTTCCAGCTGTGCAGTGACCCACAGAGCGCATGCTGACATAAAGCCTTCGGCTGACTGGATTCCTGAGTCACTGCAATGAGTCTTCCTACTGATTCACAGTGGCTATGTGGAGTGAGCAAGACACAAACTTTTGTCGTATGAAACCAATGAGCTTTAGGGACCCTAAATTACAGCCTAATCTAACCTAGGAGTCCAGAAACTACTGCCCTCTGGTCAAATCTTGCCCATCACTTATTTTTGTAAATAAAGTTTTACTGGGATACAGTTGTATCTTTTTTTTTTTTTAATTTTTATTTATTTATTTATTTATGGCTGTGTTGGGTCTTTGTTTCTGTGCGAGCGCTTTCTCTAGTTGTGGCAAGAGGGGGCCACTCTTCATCGCGATGCGCAGGCCTCTCACTATCGCGGCCTCTCTTGTTGCGGAACACAGGCTCCAGACGCGCAGGCTCAGTAATTGTGGCTCACAGGCCCAGCTGCTCCGCGGCATGTGGGATCTTCCCAGACCAGGGCTCGAACCCGTGTCCCCTGCATTAGCAGGCAGATTCTCAACCACTGCGCCACCAGGGAAGCCCCCTGTGTGTATCATTTATATACTGTCTGTGGATGCTTCAGCACTACAACAGCAAGAGCTGAGTAGGTGCAACAGACACCATATGGCCTGTAGAACCGCAAATACGTACTACCTCGTCCTGAACAGAAAAGTTTGCTGACCCCTAACCTACTCTATCTTGACTGACACAATCATATTTTAAGACAAAATAGAAAAAAAAAAAACCCAAAGCATTTATAAAACATGACTTTTAGCTGTAAAACCTTGGGCAAGTTATTTATTACTTCTACAACCTTTTAGTTGCCTTTGTGTAAAATGGGAGTATTAACAGTATCTGCCTCATATGATGCTGTGATAATTAAATGAATTCTTGCATGTAAAAACTTGGAACCAGGAGGCTTGGAACAGCAATGCTGGAGTAGCCAGAAGTAAGTGCAGGAATATGAGCTGAGGGATATAAAGTCATGAAGACAAGAACTCAGTACATTGTAGACACCCAATAAATGTTAGCAATTATTCCACTTACATAAAAATAAAATATATTTGAACAGAAACAGAAGACTAGAAGATAATAACAAATAACAGTAACCATGGTTATCTTTTAAAATATTAAGAGATAGGATCAGGAATGGTTGTGTTTGTTTTTTCTTTGTTACCATTCTGTGTTTTAAAATTTTCTACAACAAACATAATAGATTTTATAATCCGGAAAAAATAATGAATTGTTTTATAATTGCTGAAAACTTTTAATATTTCTGTCATTCACAAAACATCTTTTGTTGACATTCTACAAATGATACCATCCAATAATGTCCCAATACTTTCTTCTTGTGAAGATAGTTTATATATCTGTAAAAATAAAAGACAGACTATGACATGCTGACATATTCATGTACTACTTTCATTACACGAGCATGTATATGTGAATTTATTTATTACTCAATTATTGGGATAATGGTGTAAAATCACAATGTGATTAAAATATGGAAAGTAGATGACAATTCATCACTTACGTCAAAAGTTTCAATTGCAGTTATGGTGATAACTCTCTAAACATAGAAATACATTTGTACCAATTTTAAAAGCATACATATAGACATTAACTTCATACTACATTTTACATTTCAAATGTACTACGTAAGATATAGATATTTAAAATTATCTATTCTTTTAAAAAGAATGCATCAGGCTTCCCTGGTGGCGCAGTGGTTAAGAATCCACCTGCCAATGCAGGAGACACGGGTTTGAGCCCTGGCCCGGGAAGATCCCACATGCTGCTGAGCAAATAAGCCCGTGCACCACAACTACTGAAGCCTGTGCTCTAGAGCCCAAGAGCCACAACTACTGAGCCCGTGTGCCACAACTACTGAAGCCCGCGTGCCTAGAGCCCATGCTCGGCAACAAGAGAAGCCACCGCAATGAGAAGCCTGCGCACTGCAACGAAGAGTAGCCCCTGCTTGCCGCAACTGGAGAAAGCCCGTGTGCAGCAACGAAGACCCAACGTAGCCACAAATAAATAAATTTATATATATAAAAAAAGAATGCATCAACTAAGTTTTTAATTATATGTTACATAAACCTGCATTTCCAATTCTTTGCATCTATAATTATTTTTCAAGTAACTTTTAATTACATTAACCTTTCTCAAAAGTTAAAAAAATATATAGAAGCATTGGTGTACAATAAGCAAACAGTATTATTCCACATCTATTATGCTCTTTCTAAAAATACAGGCTTACAAACCTTTTAGACTTCTGTAATATTTGTTATTTCAGGGAGGTTTTTGAGAGAAACTTGATGACCTTCTACCTGAGATATTAGGTATTCTTGATTTATTTGTTTTTCTCCCTCTTCAATATAAGCAATCAGAACTGAAGTGTCATTTGCCGAGATACCAAATTTTTTCAAGGCCTCTGAAATCTAAGGGGGAATAAAAAGACAATAAAACCAGTAGTTTCAACATCTGAAATCTCTCCCCATTTGTGCTCTTCCCTGGTCAGATTCTTATTTTTCATATCCTAATGGTTTTCTCTGTCTACAGTTTTCCAACAATCCCTTCCTAATATCTACCAGCTCTGCCTCTTGAGTCCTCCCTGCTCAAAGCTGCGCCTCATTCCCATAGATTCAAGCCTGGACTTGGCACGGTGCACAAACACCCACTCCCCCTGGACCTAAGTGACCCTCTAGCCGTGCACTCCTGCCCTCTAGCCAGTCGGGACTGTTTGGGGCTCCCGTCATTTCATACTTTTTTGCCTGGGCTCACACTTTGCCCTCTGCCTGGAGTGCCCTCATCTTTCAAGGTCCAGTTCAAATGTCACTCCCCTTGCACTTTCCTCCTTACAGAATGAATTGCTTCTTTGTTCCCACAGATTTGCATTATTATTCCCATTATATCAATTATCTTAGAGCATTTGGACTTTGTCTTGTTCATCTGCCTTCCTCAGAAACATATTTGTTTCTTCTGCCCCTACAGCTGGAACAGGGTAGGGGACAGATGTTTATGAATTGTACAATCTCCTGAGTTATTTCAGTGATCTCAAAGAAACAATAGTTACCCAGTAATTTTCCCCCAGGTACTGGGGAATTCTATTACCACACATTTTATAAACTTTTCAAACATCTGTATTTTAAACTATGCCATGGGTTTCCTAACTTTTCTCTTGATGTCAGCACTTGATTGTGTTGTTAATAGTAGTAGTAATACTAAAACTTCGTCAGCAAAATTGCATTTTTTTTTCAAATGTGCCCCAGGTAGAATGTTTTTAACTCAATAACTTTGATTACTATCAATATCTCAAACCACAAACTCTTCCTATGCACTGGGTGTGTGAGCATGTGTTAAAGGGCTGTTCTAGGTCCCAGGCAGGCTTCTGGTGTATGGAAAAGACATGGGTTCTATCCTCAAAGAGTTCATGGGGAGAACGAAAGATACACATGATAACACACAAATATCCATGCCTAATTTTTATCATTAGATTTAAATATAATTCAGAGTGATCTTCCTGACTCTATATGGTCAGGAAGGACAAATAAAACTATCCTCACTTAATTTAGCTAAACTTTAGTTTACTCATATGTGAAGTGACTCCAAAGCTTATTTGTCTAGTAAGAGGCAATGCTAAACCTCAACTCTCTGTCCAGCATTCTTTCTTCACTATTATTTTCGTTTGTTACTAACAACAGGCTCCAAACCAACACTGAGTACAAAGGCTACCATGACAAGGTCAAAAGATATAAAGTAAGTAAATTCCATATTAATTACATTGTTATTTGGGGAAAGATTGAAAATAATTTCAGTAGATAGAGTTCTTGTCTTCATTTTTCCCAGTTTGTAGAGGTGAACTGCTTTGTTTGCTGCCACAAGTATCTGAAATGGATCAACAATCTACCAAAGAAAACAAAAAGAATTACACACAGAGAATCTGGAGTACTCTGAAGACATATGCCCTATATCATGGTAACTCCAGTGTCAGGCTGTTTTGCTTCATCACAATTCCTATGGACTACATTTTCAAAATTTTCAAAATCTCAAGGGCTTATGGTGTTTAGAAAATCACAGAATTTTACAGCTGCAAGCAACCTAGATAAATAATAAAAAGTTTTGAAGCAACACTTATTGAGGGCTATTATTATGGGAAAGGCCATATTCTCAACATTTTACCAAACCCCAAAGATATCAGAAGGAAAGAAATCATAAAGATCAGATCAGAAATAAATGAAAAAGAAATGAAGGAAACAACAGCAAAGATCAATAAAACTAAAAGCTGGTTCTTTGAGAAGATAAACAAAATTGATAAACCAGTAGCCAGACTCATCAAGAAAAAAAGGGAGAAGACTCAAATCAATAGAATTAGAAATGAAAACGGAGAAGTAACCACTGACACTGCAGAAATACAAACAATCATGAGAGATTACTATAAGCAACTCTATGCCAATAAAATGGACAACCTGGAAGAAATGGACAAATTCTTAGAAATGCACAACCTGCTGAGACTGAACGAGGAAGAAATAGAAAATATGAACAGACCAATCACAAGCACTGAAATTGAAACTGTGATTAAAAATCTTCCAACAAACAAAAGCCCAGGACCAGATGGCTTCACAGGCGAATTCTATCAAACATTTAGAGAAGAGCTAACACCTATTCTTCTCAAACTCTTCCAAAATATTGCAGAGGGAGGAACACTCCCCAACTCATTCTACGAGGCCACCATCACCCTGATACCAAAACCAGACAAAGATGTCACAAAGAAAGAAAACTACAGGCCAATATCACTGATGAACATAGATGCAAAAATCCTCAACAAAATACTAGCAAACAGAATCCAACAGCACATTAAAAGGATCATACACCATGATCAAGTGGGGTTTATTCCAGGAATGCAAGGATTCTTCAATATACGCAAATCAATAAACGTGATACACCATATTAACAAATTGAAGGAGAAAAACCATATGATCATCTCAATAGATGCAGAGAAAGCTTTTGACAAAATTCAACACCCATTTATGATAAAAGCCCTGCAGAAGGTAGGCATAGAGGGAACTTTCCTCAACATAATAAAGGCTATATATGACAAACCCACAGCCAACATTGTCCTCAATGGTGAAAAACTGAAACCATTTCCACTAAGATCAGGAACAAGACAAGGTTGCCCACTCTCACCACTATTATTCAACATAGTTTTGGAAGTGTTAGCCACAGCAATCAGAGAAGAAAAAGAAATAAAAGGAACCCAAATCAGAAAAGAAGAAGTAAAGCTGTCACTGTTTGCAGATGACATGATACTATACATAGAGGATCCTAAAGATGCTACCAGAAAACTACTAGAGCTAATCAATGAATTTGGTAAAGTAGCAGGATACAAAATTAATGCACAGAAATCTCTTGCATTCCTATACACTAATGATGAAAAATCTGAAAGTGAAATTAAGAAAACACTCCCGTTTACCATTGCAACAAAAAGAATAAAATATCTAGGAATAAACCTACCTAAGGAGACAAAAGACCTGTATGCAGAAAATTATAAGACACTGATGAAAGAATTTAAAGATGATACAAATAGATGGAGAGATAGACCATGTTCTTGGATTGGAAGAATCAACATTGTGAAAATGACTCTACTACCCAAAGCAATCTACAGATTCAATGCAATCCCTATCAAACTACCACTGGCATTTTTCACAGAACTAGAACAAAGAATTTCACAATTTGTATGGAAACACAAAAGACCCCGAATAGCCAAAGCAATCTTGAGAACGAAAAATGGAGCTGGAGGAATCAGGCTCCCTGACTTCAGACTATACTACAAAGCTACAGTAATCAAGACAGTATGGTACTGGAACAAAAACAGAAATATAGATCAATGGAACAGGATAGAAAGCCCAGAGATAAACCCACGCACATATGGTCACCTTATCTTTGATAAAGGAGGCAAGAATATACAGTGGAGAAAAGACAGTCTCTTCAATAAGTGGTGCTGGGAAAACTGGACAGCTACATGTAAAAGTATGAAATTAGAACACTCCCTAACACCATACACAAAAATAAACTCCAAATGGATTAAAGACCTAAATGTAAGGCCACACACTATCAAACTCTTAGAGGAAAACATAGGCAGAACACTCTACGACATAAATCACAGCAAGATCCTTTTTGATCCAACTCCCAGAGAAATGGAAATAAAAACACAAATAAACAAATGGGACCTAATGAAACTTAAAAGCTTTTGCACAGCAAAGGAAACCATAAACAAGACCAAAAGACAACCCTCAGAATGGGAGAAAATATTTGCAAATGAAGCAACTGACAAAGGATTAATCTCCAAAATTTACAAGCAGCTCATGCAGCTCAATAACAAAAAAACAAACAACCCAATCCAAAAATGGGCAGAAGACCTAAATAGACATTTCTCTAAAGAAGATATACAGATTGCCAACAAACACATGAAAGAATGCTCAACATCATTAATCATTAGAGAAATGCAAATCAAAACTACAATGAGGGGCTTCCCTGGTGGCGCAGTGGTTGAGAATCTGCCTGCCCATGCAGGGGACATGGGTTCGAGCCCTGGTCTGGGAAGATCCCACAAGCTGCGGAGCAACTAGGCCTGTGAGCCACAACTACTGAGCCTGCGCGTCTGGAGCCTGTGCTCCGCAACAAGAGAGGCCGCGATAGTGAGAGGCCCGCACACTGCGATGAAGAGTGGCCCCCCCTTGCCGCAACTGGAGAAAGCCCTCACACAGAAACTAAGACCCAACACAGCCAAAAAAATAAAAATAAAAATAGATAAATAATAATTAAAAAAAAAAAAACTACAATGAGATATCATCTCACACTGGTCAGAATGGCCATCATCAAAAAATCTAGAAACAATAAATGCTGGAGAGGGTGTGGAGAAAAGGGAACACTCTTGCACTGTTGGTGGGAATGTAAATTGATACAGCCACTATGGAGAACAGTCTGGAGGTTCCTTAAAAAACTAAAAATAGAACTACCATACGACCCAGCAATCCCACTACTGGGCATATACCCTGAGAAAACCATAATTCAAAAAGAGTCATGTACCAAAATGTTCATTGCAGCTCTATTTACAATAGCCAGGACATGGAAGCAACCTAAGTGTCCATCATCGGATGAATGGATAAAGAAGATGTGGCACATATATACAATGGAATATTACTCAGCCATAAAAAGAAACGAAATAGAGGTATTTGTAGTGAGGTGGATGGACCTAGAGACTGTCATACAGAGTGAAGTAAGTCAGAAAGAGAAAAACAAATACCGCATGCTAACACATATATATGGAATCTAAAAAAAAAGAAAAAAAAAAGATCAGAAGAACCTAGGGGCAAGACGGGAATAAAGACACAGACCTACTAGAGAATGGACTTGAGGATATGGGGAGGGGGAAGGGTAAGATGTGACAAAGAGAGAGAGTGGCATGGACATATATACACTACCAAACGTAAAATAGATAGTTAATGGGAAGCAACCTCATAGCACAGGGAGATCAGCTCTGTGCTTTGTGACCACCTAGAGTGTGGGATAGGGAGGGCGGGAGGGAGGGAGATGCAAGAGGGAAGAGATATGGGAACATATGTATATGTATAACTGATTCACTTTGTTATAAAGCGGAAACTAACACACCATTGTAAAGCAATTATACTCTAACAAAGATGTTAAAAAACAAAAAACAAAAAAAATTTTACCTTCATTTTCTATACTTCTCAAAACTACCCTATGATATCTGTATCATTATTCACATGCAATAGATGAGGAAACCAAGGCAAAGAATGAGCTGGAATTCCAGTTCTGTCACTTACCACCGAGGGAACCTGGGTGAATTCCTTAGTGTTTTATCTGTAGAAGCAGATAATCACCATACTTACTTCACAGGGTTGTTGTGAAGATTACGTGAGTTATCAGTATATGTAAAGAACTTAGAACAATGCCAGGAACCAAATAAGCACTATATAAAGGTTGGCTACCACTTGCTCAAAGTCATAATAAATGGCATATCTGGGATTTAAGTCCTGCTGATTCTACCACTATGCAATGCCTCCTTTACAGAGATTTTCTAGTTCAGAAGAGAAGATGGAGATCCAGGCATCTGCCATCACATCAGAGCTAGACGACCTTTCACATCTCCAAGGGCAGTCCCTGGCACTTCAGCTTCTATTCACTGTTAAATTCAAGGCCGGCCAAATCTGATTCCACTCTACAGCTTGGACAAGAACTTTTTACCTGAAGATAACAATTTTAGGCCCACCTATAACGTCATGAAAAATCATCATATTCTTAAACTCCCCATATAGTTCACTCATTCCCATGAGTACTTACCACGGTAGGATTTATTAATGAGCCATCAATGGCACCTTCCATGGCCTTTTTTCTCAAGTCACCAGCATTTTTTACATCTTTAAATAACAGAAGGGTCACCCTGTATTCGGGAAATAGGTCCAGCTGATGTGTCAACTGCATTTCATCGATAAGCAGGATTCTATTGCACAAGACCAAAAGACCAAAAGTTAACAACTGTAAGTCACTAACAAACAAATATCCTTACTAACAATTAAATATATTAAAGTAACTTTAATAATAAGATGTAGAACTGTTAAACTAGAAAAATCCACCCCAAAACATTTGGCATTCTCATGAGACACTGTCTTCCTAACCCTGCTCGAGCTGTTTCTAGCTTCCTTTGCCATTCCTGGGAAAGGATCAAGGTTGACACCTGGCCCCCTGGCAGTGCAGATAAGGCAGGCCCTGATGCATGCAAGAAGGGCAGCTTCCCAACAGACAACTAGGAGCAGAAAACCAAAAATTTTTTAGACCACAGGTTACTTATAGCATTAAGGAAACCTCACTCTAACTTGGTCTTTTTAGCTTTCTGATCTCACCATTTATTTATATTTTAGCAGAACCTAGGCACAAATATAAAGAAAATAATCTTATAGAAGAAAGTATGACACAACTCAAAGATATTCATTTCACACATGGGAATTTAGCCAAGAGGGTACAATTCTTAAATAATAATACTGACCCTTTATAGACATAAATTTAACAAGAAAAGGACATAAAAGACAAGTAACTGGAAAGACATAATCTATCTTTGAAATGGAAAAACTAAACACTGCAAAAATCTGATCTTTAAAACAATTTCAATTAAAGTCCCAGCGAGATATTTGGGTGAGGCAATTTTTTTTTAATTTATTTATTTATTTATTTATGGCTGTGTTGGGTCTTCGTTTCTGTGCGAGCGCTTTCTCTAGTTGTGGCAAGCGGGGGCTACTCTTCATCACGGTGCGCGGGCCTCTCACTATCGCGGCCTCTCCTGTTGCGGAGCACAGGCTCCAGACGCGCAAGCTCAGTAGTTGTGGCTCACGGGCCCAGCTGCTCCGCGGCATGTGGGATCTTCCCAGACCAGGGCTCGAACCCGTGTCCCCTGAATTGGCAGGCAGATTCTCAACCACTGCGCCACGAGGGAAGCCCGGGTGAGGCAATTTTATAGGTTCATTTTATCCTTTTACCTAGGAGGTTCCATTGTTAGCATTTTTCTTAAGGAATAAATTGGCAATCTGAGGATTTATGTAATAAGATGTCCTTCTCATCATCCTAAGAGTAAAAAGTTGAAAACCTACCTAACTAGTAACAGGGGATTGGTTTTTACTAAACAACCACTAAAAACTAGTCTTGAAGAGTAGTTAAGGATGTGTAAATATAGCAATAAATAGCATTAAGTACTTCACATCTGACTGGAAAACAAAACACAAAATGTGACATAAATTGTGGGGTTTTTAAAAGGTACACAAAAAGAAAAAATATTGAAAGAAAAATACAACAAAAAGTTATCCTTGGGCTTCCCTGGTGGCGCAGTGGTTGAGAATCTGCCTGCCCATGCAGGGGACACGGGTTCGAGCCCTGGTCTGGGAAGATCCCACATTCCGCGGAGCAACTAGGCCCGTGAGCCACAACTACTGAGCCTGCGCGTCTGGAGCCTGTGCTCCGCAACAAGAGAGGTCGCGATAGTGAGAGGCCCGCGCACCGCGATGAAGAGTGGCCCCTGCTTGCCACAACTAGAGAAAGCCCTCGCACAGAAACGAAGACCCAACACAGCCAAAAATAAATAAATAAACAAATGTGGGGTTTAAAAAAAAAAGTTAGCCTTGACTTGCTGGAATTACATCTGATCTTTTCTGTTACAATCAGGAAAGAATAAAATTTGTGAATAATGTCGTAGCACACAGCAGTTCAACCTTTATTATCATGATAACGTCCAATGGAAAAAGAATAGATACAGACAGAATGTATACCCAATTATACAAAAAGATGCACTCAGAAAGCAAAAACATAAAGGAAGCACACCAAAATACGGCCATCTTGGATAGCAGAATTGCAGGTAATTTTTACTGTTTTCTATAAAAAATATTTTTGTGTGTATGTTCTGAATTTTCTGCAGTGTGCACACAAAATATAACGAGTACATATAACCAGGGAGGAAAAAATTTTTTGTGGTTTTTGTTTTTACACTAGGGGAAAAAGGCCCCCTAGCAAACGTCAAAATGGTTTGTTTTGTTTTATATAATTCACTCAGGTCAGAAACTTCGAATCATAGTTGGATACTAACCTCTCACTCAAATCCCATATCTAATCCAAAAGTCTTGTCAATTTTTAAATATCATCTTGACAGCTCCAATTCTCTCCTATACCCACTGCCTCCACCGTAGGCCACCATCTCTCATCTACATCTGTGACCTCCTAGAAGTGGTCGCCTCACAATTCCTGCCCTCCTATCATCCAACCTCCACCCACGGGCGTTCCAAACTCTATGATCTGGGCCCTTCCTCCCTCTTCGGCTTCCTAGCGCACCCCTCCCCTGATCGCGCTCATTCTGCCACCACCGCACTTGACTTCTCAGCTTCAAGTCACCAAGCTCCCGCCCCCGCGCGCCCTCTAGGACAGGCAGTTCCCCTGATGCAATCCTCCCTCCCTTCAACTCGCCGGTAAGAGTCCACTTACCAGCGCGCCCACAACCCAGGACTAGCTCCCTATTCCACGAGCTCCTCTGTCACAACTTTGGTGAGTCGCGGCCTTATCAGGGTGATGTATCGTCAGCTGATACATCAGGGAGAGACTAAGCCGATCATTGCCCGGCTGCATCCCAGGGCCGGGCCTCGGGAGGCGCTCGATAAACGAGGACGCCGAGAATCACATCCGTTGTCTAGAAAATGGGTGCCGGGACTGCGTCTTCCGTTCCCGCCCGGCCAGCTCTTGCTCAGCGAGGACTCACCGTCGCCCCCCTGTTCTTCTCGTAAGATCTTCCCCACGGAAACAAAGTCCTGAACTTCCGGAAGATCAACCTCAGCTGCGCCCCTTCTCCGCCCTCCCGGCACACCCTTCTTCCCCGGCTTGAATCGCATCAGCGGACGCGAAGGAGAGCCGGGGCTCCGTCCGCCACTTCCGGCGAGGGAGGAGGGGAGACTCCTCGGGCGGGGCCGGAAGCTGAGGGATGGGTGTGGGTCTTCTCCCGGTCCTTAAGCACCTTGGCCTTGGACGAGACGTCCTCAGTTTCTTCCCGTGCAAAGTATTGGCTCCAATGAGCTCTACGTACGTCTCCGCTGCTCGAGATTCAACAGTTCTTTTTCGAGGCAGGCGGGATTCAGTTTGCTTCTTGTTCTGGGTATGCTCACTGGGGAAGGATCTCCTGGAGCCGAACACAGTCGGCGACCTACCTGAGGTATTTCAGAGAGAGGTGACAGTACGTTAATGGAATCAACCTCTTCATCCAGCAGGCTCACAAATTTGACTTGTCATCCTTAAGTGTATCAGCCTCCAAAAGAGGAGGTAATCCGCTGAACAGGCTGTAGAGAATTATTTTCCATGTTTTTTATGCTTGGGGCTCATGTTGGTCAATACTTTTCTTTAAACAAAAAGACAGGTAAATAACAAATAGGGTGGATATATGCTATGGAGAAAAAACCAGAGGAAACGGGGTAATGTCAGGCCGTGGGTATTACTATTTTAAATAGGATGGTTAAGAAAGATCTCTCCAAAAAGGGCCATTTGAACAGTGACTGGAGGAGGTCTGGAAGCAAGTTCTGTGTGTATTTGAAGAGCAGCATTCCAGGCAACAAAGGGTGTTCAAAGGCTGAGACAGATATGGCCTTAGCCTATTTAAGAAAGAGCAAAGAACCTTGTGGCTTGAGCACAGTGGGAGTATATATGAAAAAAAAATTGTTCTGACAGAAAACTGGTATCCAGATTATGTAAAGAACTCCAACTCAAAAATTATGAGACAACCTAATTAAGAATAGGAGACATTTTTGAACACACTTCACAAAAGATATATGAAAGGCCAATAAAAACTTGAAAAAATGCTCAACATCATTAGTCATCAGGGAAATACAAATTAAAAACATAATGAGATACTACTACATACCCGTAAGATGACTAAAATTTAAAAGACCTTACAATTTTTAAATACCAAGTGTTGTCATACATGCAGAACTGGAACCCTCACACGTTGCTAGTCTGAGTATAAAATAGTATAACCACTTTGGAAAAGAGGTTGGCAGTTTCTTAAAAAATTAAATGTATTCTTACCATACCCAGCAGTTTCACTCCTTGGCATTTACCCAGAAGTGAAAACGTGTCCACACAAAGGCTTGAACGTGAATGTTCATAGCAACTTGACTCATAATAGCCCCAAACTGGAAACAACCCAATGCCCAACAACACATCAATGGATAAACAAATTGTGGTAAATTGACGTCATGAAATACTGTCCTGTAATAAAAGGAATGAACATGCTTGCAACATGGATGAATCTAAAAACATGCTCAGCAAAAAAGCAAGAAACTAAAATTATGTTACTGTATGATTCCATTTCTATAAAACTATAGGAATTGCAAATTTATTCTAGAGTGACTGAAAGCAAATTAGTGGTTGTTAGGAATGGGCAAGTGGGAGACACTGACTGAAAAGAACCCCCAAGGGAACCTTTGCAGTGAAGCCAATGTTCTATATCTTGATGTGGTGTTAGTTAAAAGGGAGTATGAATTTGTCAAAATTCATCAAATTATGTACTTTTAAAGAGTACATTTTATAAAATTATGCCTCAGTAAAGTCAATTAAAAAATAGACATAGAAAAAAAAAGTTGTCCCAGTTCAGTGACTTGTCTGTGACCACCAAAAGCTGGGAACAACCCAAATGTTCATCAAGTGAATGGACAAACTATATCCATACAATGGAATACAACTTGGCAGTAAAAAGGAAATCAACTATTGCTACATAAAATAACATGGATAAATCTCAAAATAGTCATGCTGAAAGAAAAAAGCCAGACATAAAAATAGTGTATACTGTATGACTCCATTTATATAAAACTAATTTATAGTGACAAAGCAAATCACCGGTGGCTCGGATAGGGGGCCTGGGGTGGAAAAGGCGAATTACAAAGGGGCACTAGGAAACTTTGGGGTAATATCAATAGATGTGTTCTATCTTAATTGTGGTAATGGTCTCATGGATGTATACATGTCAAATTTATAAACCTGTTCACTTTAACAGTTGTACAGTGTATCATATGTCAATTATATCTCTAAAGCTGTTTTAAAAATCATGAGACAACACTACATCTGTATTAGAACAGCTCAAAGAAATGAAAAAACTGACAATATAAGTGCTGGTAAGAATGTGAGCAACTGGAACCATTCCTGTGTCATGTGAAAATAACCCCCCAAATGAAACCTGTACTTCTTTTTATTTATTTATTTTTTTTTTAACTTTTGGCTGTGTTGGGTCTTCGTTTCTGTGTGAGGGCTTTCTCCAGTTGCGGCAAGTGGGGGTCACTCTTCATCGCGGTGCGCGGGCCTCTCACTATCGCGGCCTCTCTTGTTGTGGAGCACAGGCTCCAGACGCACAGGCTCAGTAATTGTGGCTCACGGGCCTAGTTGCTCCGCGGCATGTGGGATCCTCCCAGACCAGGGCTCGAACCCATGTCCCCTGCATTGGCAGGCAGACTCTCAACCACTGCACCACCAGGGAAGCCCCGAAACCTGTACTTCTTGATAAACTGTTACTTGACATCTCTGTATTCCTAAAAGGTATAAATATTTGTAGGATCTCAATGTCAAGTCAGTGGAACAGCTCTGGTACTTCTTGGTCTCATATGCGTGGTTGAAAAATTAACAGCTATGACTGCCAGATTTATTAACAAATAATTTATGAATTTTATTATTTTTAAATTTTATTTATTTATTTTTAGATGCATTGGGTCTTCATTGCTGCACACAGGCTTTCTCTAGTTGTGGCGAGCAGGTGCTACTTTTTGTTGCAGTGTGTGTGCTTCTCATTGCGAGTTGTGGCCTGATATGTAGCATTTCCTCCAACTCTAACATGGAGGGATGGCTGAGAATGGAGAGGGCTTGGTATGGAGGCCCAGAGTTTAACTTGGGCTCTAGTCAGCTTAGAGAGTGCTAATTAGGTTTGCTGGCAAAGGCAAAACAGGGGAGTGTGGTCCAGGTGGCAGATGGCACCTTCAGGGAGGAGGAGGAGGTTGAGGGAATCTGAGACCATTCTTAGAACCTATGTTTCACATAACAGGAGATATAAATGAAATAAATGCTAAATAGTGATACAAGGTACCTTGTAGAAAAAGGAGTAATTCAGTAGGGGGTAGGGTTGGGAGAGAAGGCTTTACTGAGGAGAGGGGGCTTCAAGAATGATTTGTTAACAGAGGCTATAGGAGAGCCATTATAGCCAAGGGAACAACCTGAAAGACAAAGATACCGTGGCATAAACATGTATAATGTTGTGGTCAAGAAATGGCTGGCACACTGAAGAATGGAGTGGAACACAGCAGAGGCTTTGAAAAGTCAGCTGGGAGTCAGATCACACAGGGCCCTGACAAGGATTTGGAAATGGATTCTGAAGGCCGTAAGCCATTAAAGATTTCCAAGAGGGGAATAACATTAACGAGCTTGTTTTAGGACATAATTCTGGGGCAGTTGTTAGAATTACATTAGAAAGGTGGTTCAGGCAGGATCTAGATAGGGCCTACCTCCATAGCAGGAGTGTTTGTAGTTGATTTTGTGGGTCCAAATCATGACTTAGGGCACTGAATGGCCTACACTCTTGGGACATGATGCATAAAAATCAAGCTTACCAGACTGAGGTTAAACCCAAAACCAACTTAATTGGCAAAGTCTCATTACACTGGCTAGATTGAACTCATGCCTATATCTCTACTTTTTACTCAAACCCTACCAAGAAGATAAGACTCCTAAAGATTAAGAACTCACAAGAGAATGGGAGGGATGATGAATGGTAGACAAGAGAGAGAAAGAGAGAGAGACAGCAATAAAAATTTCAAAGATATTAACTCTCAGAATGGAGAAAAATAAACCTAATCGTGTGCAGCAAGGGGAAGCTAAACAAAAAAGTCAAGGTGACTGACCACCTTATTACAAGTCTACCATACACTTCCATCAGCTCTGAGTGCCTCAATCTTAAGTACTAAATGACAGGCAAAGATCACCAGATATTTCAAGATCACATCTAACAGGAGAGAAAGGCATCAACAAACAGGAAAAAACAAAAAACAAAAACAGCTGACACAGGGAACAGAAGAAACTTAAAAATTGATAACTTTAGAGAGAGAAAAGATAATGCATTCATTTAAAAAAATAAAAGAATGAAGTACCTGGGAAAAAAACCATTCAGAAAAGAAGAGCTAGTAGCTCTTGGAGATTAAAAACATATAGCAGGGGGCTTCCCTGGTGGCGCTGTGGTTAAGAATCCGCCTGCCAATGCAGGAGACACGGGTTCGAGCTCTGGTCCGGGAAGATCCCACATGCCGCGGAGCAACTAAGCCCGTGCACCACAACTACTGAGCCCACGCACCGCAACTACTGAAGCCCGCGTGCCCTAGAGCCCGTGCTCGGCAACAAAAGAAGCCACCACAATGAGAAGCCCGTGCACCACAACGAAGAGGAGCCCCCGCTCCCCGCAACTAGAGAAAGCCTGCGTGCAGCAACAAAGACCCAATGCAGCCAAAAATAAATAAATTTATTTTAAAAAAAAAACATATAGCAGAAAAAATATGTATATAATATGTAGCAGAAAACCTAAACAATCAACAGAAGGGTGGAAATAAAGCTGAGAAAATTCTTGTGATTTAAAAAAAAGAAGAAAGGAAAGATTAAAAATGGAAAATAAAAGAAAAAATATAATTAACTTAGAGGTACATTTCAGAAAATCCAATAGTCAACTAATAGAAGTTCCCCAAAAAGAAAATAGAGAAGATAAAGTGAAAAGAAAATTTCCCAGAACTGATGCATATAGCCTGCCAGACTGGAAGACCTCACTTAGTATCTAGCATTATGAATTTAAAAAATACCCACACTAAGTCATATCATGAACTTTCAGGACACCTGAAACAAAGATCCTAAAGCTTGCAGAAAGAAAAATTACAGGTCACAAATAAAAGTTCTGGAATCAGAATAGCACAAGGCTTCAAACAGCAACAATGAACTATAGAAAACAATGAATAAATGCATTTTAAAGTGCTTACCTACAATTGTACAGTCTATCAAACTATCAATGCAGTGGAAGAATAAAATAAACCCATTTCAGACATGCAAAAGCCTCAAAAAATTTACATCCCATTAATCCTTGGGAAACCATGGAAGGATATGCTCCACCAAACAGGAAAGTAAACCATGAACGCAGCAGCTGTGGATCCAGGAAACAGAAGAGGGGCACAAGAAAGGACCAGGGTGAAGGCAAAGAGAAATCTCAGGGCAAGAGCTATGCCCCAGGTGTAGAGAACAACCAACGTGCCTGTCATGTGTTGAGCTGTGCTCCTGCAAAAGTCGTATGTTGAAGTTGTCCTAACCACCTGGACTTCAGAATGTGACTGTACTTGGAGATGGCATCTTTAAAGAGGTAAGTTTAAATGAGGTCATTAGGGTGGGCACTAATCCAATATGACTGGTATCCTTATAAGAAAAGGAAATCTGGACGTAGACACAGAGGGAAGACCATGTGAAGACCAAGGGAGAAGATGGCCATTTACAAGTCAAGGAGAGAGGCCTCAGAAGAAACCAGCCCTGCCAACACGTTGATCTTGGACTTCTGGCCTCCAGTACTGTGAGAAAATAAACATCTGTTGTTTAAGCCACCCAGTCTGTGGTACTTTTTAATGGCAGCCCTGGCAAACTAAAAACAGTGCCCAACCTAGAACAGGTCAAGAACAAGTCCAATCAATCCAGGAAAGATTTCAAACAAAAAAGAATCTGATGTGTTTACCCTATCCACACTGAGAAATGTTACAGTGGTGTTAGAGATTTGGAGGACGAATTAGTGATAGGTTCATAGGAAAAGACACAAACAAAAATGAAGGGGACAAAATGGTGTAAGAATGGAGACATACTCGTACATGATGGTTCAGAGGTGAATGATACTTACCTAGCAAATAACATAAACTTAGAATATTGATTTAACCAAAAGTTGGGAAATAACTATCCTGAAAAGATGAGGGGAACAGAAGTGTGTATGTGGACAGATGATGTGAAAGAGCTAAATTCTCATCTTCCACAGTAGGAAGTCAACAGATAGTATCAGAAACTGAAAAATCAAGATGTGGTAATATAAGCCTAGTATTTAAATATGGAGGCAAATATTAGAAAATAATGCTAAAATACTTAAAGTGGTTGCCTTTGGGTAGAAAATAATGCAAAAATACTTAAAGTGATTACCCTTGGGGAGTGACAATCAGGGGATAGGGCAGGGGTGCTGATGGGAAGACTACTCTTTTTCATGGAAATCTCGGTAGAACTATTTGAATTTTAAACTATTGGGTTGGCCAAAAAGTTTGTTTGGGTTTTCCGTAACATCCTGCAGAAAAACCCAAACGAACTTTTTGGCCAACCCAATACTTACCTGTGTTTTTTTAATAAAAATAAAAAATTTAAAAGCTTAAACAGACCACTAAAGACCTTTAAAAAAGGTTGCTCGTCCCTTTAGCCAGAGGACTTTCAGTGGTGTGATGTGAGCAGAAGCCGGAAACACAGTGTGTTGAAGAATAAATGAGACACGAGATAGCAAAAGGAGACTGGTTTTCAATAAGCTGTTGATAAATGAAATGGGATGGGGACAAAGAGGACAACATGATCAAAGAAGGTTTTCAAAGGTGGCAGTGCTTAAGATGACACTTCTGCTGGCAAGGTCCTCCTCAGAAACTGCTTGCCAAGGAATTCCTTAAAACTATTAGATTAGCTGGACTCCCATGCCTGTCCTTGGGTGGTTCTTTTTTTGCCTCACCAGTTGTCTTGCTGCTCCAGTATCTTTCCAAGGGAGAGTTCACGATGTATGCGAAGGAACAATTCCACAGTGCAGCCTTCTGGCAAGAAGAACTCTTGTATCTCTGTTAAATGTGGCGGGCAGAAAAAAACTTTCTGAGCCACCACCTAGATGAAAGGTAGCAACCTGACTGAGCTCATCAGACACAGACCAGGGAGTAGCTGAGTTAGAGCACTTCCTTAGGGTCAGGTTCCACATGATGTTCATTTATAACACAGAACAGAGAAAACAACTATCATATGCAGTATCAGACTTTCCATGATACAACGCTTCAAAATCAGAGGCTTAAAAAATGAAGCCAATTTGCCCAAGTATTCATCAAATATTTACCAAGGCTTATGATGTCATGACAGACCCTTTCTTGAGCAAACAAAGGTTTCTGGCTTCCTCTGCAACTAAAAATAATTAACACCTCCCACATGATCCAGGTGTGTGTTCCAGAGGTAAACTAGCAGAAGGGGCAACTTAGAAAAAGTCAAGGTCAAGGCACGATTCCACTGTGAGAGGCAAGTGGAGAAAGACTACAGCAGGTTACGTTCAACAAGGAAGCAACAACACAAGGAGCCACGCAAGTCTCCCCAGATATTCCAGGCTTTAAATGTCGCACCCTATTCTGTTCATCAAGCAACATTTATAGTCTATAAGAGTTTTCAAGTTTTCTGAGTAGCTCCACCCAGTTGATAACAATTACCCTGTCAGGTAAATTACCCAGCATTTAGCATTTACGTTTATCAATTGGTCTCTCCTGCTCAATTGACAATCAATCCCTAACAGTTTATCTAGTGTTAGATGGCGTATCTGACAATTCAGTGAAAGGAAGTTGGTCAAATCCAACAATAGACTGCCAAAAGAAAGAAAGAAATGTCTAATCACAAAAATACTACAACTAATTACAAATAGTGATTAGGTTCTAAAGAGATTATCTCCTAGGTAGATTTTAATAGAAATCTTGAACAGTTTGGGGGGGGGGGGGGGAAGATACCCTGATGACTGGGTAATAACAGAACATGACAAAAACACTAAAAATTTTCTGCACACACAGACAAACATTACAAGTCTAGTCAGAAGGAAATACACCAGAAAAGGAAGATAGAATTTTTAAAAATAATTTACAAGGGATGTTCTTTATTACTTTTTATCAGTTCTAAAGTATCATCCTCCTTTAAAAAAATTTAAGACTGGAATGACAGATTATTTCCTTCACTGTTGTAAATACTGCAAATTTATCAGCGGAGCTAAGTATCAATATAATTTTTCCTTAAGCTCGAACACATAAGGGAGCACTAAAATAGATTATAAACCTCATTTGACCTGATGTTATAAAAAGTCACTCTGGCTGTCTTCAGTCCTGTTCTGTCTCCAGATAGATTTCCAGGGTAGGCTTGTGTCACTTGGTCCATCTATAATAGGTCGGATAGGGTAGTCTGTAGTAACTGCCAGGATACCACCTTCTGTTCTGCGCTGCTTGACTGGCATTTGGCTTTACATTCCAAGAGTACCTCCTTTGTAAACAGTCCTCTCCGTGGGGACCAGGAGGAGGAATACGGCCTCTCTGGTAAATGTTCTGATTCTGTGAAAATTTTCTTAAACAAAACAAAAGTAATACACCATTATTAGTTTTAATAAATATATATAATAAGCTTTATAAAATTATACATAGATACTCTGGTTCTACTGTTTTCTACCTGTGTGATTTTAGCAGATAAAATTGCTTAATCTTTGGATTTCGTAGTTCTTTATAAAATAGAGCTAATAATACCTTCCATCTTCATGGATTGTTTTGAAGGTAAATTAAGATGATATACTTCAATTACCCACCACAATGCCTTGGCACACTGTAAGTTCCCAGAAGCCTTTCCACCTTTCCCTATAGAGATAAATGCCCATACTATTCTAATCAGATACATTCTCTCCAAGTGTGGCAGGGTTGACATGAAACAGAATAAGCTATTTAGTTTTGAAAACCAGGAACCTACTTTCACTTTATAAGTAAATACATATATGAATTATAAAATGTAGAAATTCTAACCATGGCACATGCAGCAAATTTGGAAAATTAAATTGTTTCAAAAGCAACATCAGTAAATCTAATATAATCATACAAAAGAAAATTTGGAAATCTGAGAAAAGTAAACACCCCCCAAAACCCCTCAATCCCACTTAATCTAAGTAAACTGGTTAATATTTACTTTTGGTCTTTTTCCCCCTAGCATCTTTTTTTGACTGCTGAATCATAACCTATTATTTTCACTTATCATAAGTAAGCTATCACTTTCAATGGCTTTATAAAATATCATAGTATGGATATAATAACTTACT
The DNA here is from genome assembly GCF_009873245.2 of Balaenoptera musculus. Taxonomy (NCBI): domain Eukaryota; kingdom Metazoa; phylum Chordata; class Mammalia; order Artiodactyla; family Balaenopteridae; genus Balaenoptera; species Balaenoptera musculus. The sequence goes on from NC_045797.1 coordinate 25,592,785, forward strand.
TAGCTATTCTTCATCGTTAGAAATGCAAGCTGCTACCAATTTTTCCACTACTGTAAATAATGCTGGGATTAACATCCCAGAACATATACAACTGTATCCTAAGCACCTAGTCCAGAGTCTGATACATAGTAGGGAGTTTGAGAAATGTGCTGAATGATTAAATGCATGTACATTTTTCCATATTTTTAAGTATTTCTGTAACCTCATGGTGGAATTACCAGGTATGAACATTTTTATGGCTACTACAGTTATGTTTCAAAAGGGCTATACCATTTTTCAGTGCCCCTGGCAAGACAAGCAACACCTTTTTGAAATGTTTACATCTGCTAAAAATGCCAAAACATTTTTTTGAAAACTGAAAGTTTACAATGTGCTAAAGTACTTTATTAACTCATGTAATAATCAACAACAATCCCAAGGTATATGTTATTAAAATTTTATTTATAATATTGTTAAAATTTCCATCTAACTGATAAGAAAATAGAAATTTAGAGATCTTACTCAACATCACATACAGGGTGAACAGCAGAGCCAGGATGCAAACCCAGGTCCAGCCTGACAATCAATACACTGGACTACCTTGTCAAAAACTTGCTAAATTAATAGCAAAACAGCAAAAACTGTTGTTGTTTTAATTGTACTGAGGTTTTTCCTGTTTCCCGAGTAAAAGTATGTTTGTGATTTATGTGTTCAACCCCTTTGCAAGTTTCTCTACTGGAATTTTACCATTTTCCCTATAATTTGTATTTACTCTTTAAATAAAGCAACCTTCTTTATTCTGAAAACTATACCACTATTAATGCAGCCTAAGAATGTAAGATCCTTTCTGACACTCACATCAAATTATTGGCTTAAACTAAGTTTAAGAATCAATGAAAATTCCTAAGTCCTCTCCCCAACTGCCTCTGAAAAATCACCTATTCCCCCTCCTATACTTGATTTTCCAGCCCTAAATGCAAAATATGGAACAAACAATACCTCCTGGTCGACACTGATCAGCAAGAAAACACCAATTCTTCACATTATAATGTGTTTGCACTAATATATAATATTAATTTCTATTTCAATTCTAGAAAAAGGGAAAGCAGAGATACCTTTCTGATTGCTGAAAATCTTGGGTCTGGGTATGGAAACGCCGAGATGTTGGGTAACCTGGGGTTGGATGTAGGTTATACTTAGGTCCTTGGTTAACAGACTTATTAGCTGTGTGAACTGTTTCCATCATATGCACTGAGTCTTCAAAACCACTTGTTCTGGATACACTGGAATCCCGATTCCTCAAACAGAATGTTTCCACAAAATATTACTGGTCTGCAAATTCAGTAGCCAATTTAGTGACTATATTTTGGCCCGTGAAAATAACAATTCCATCCTCCCCCCATTCCTATCTGTTTAGGTTTCCTCGAGCAAGTAAACAGCTACATGAAGAAGGGATATGTGCAACTTAAATGATATAAAAATAGATCTTCCTAACCACAAATATCACATATAAAATGCAACTTACTTTCTGATGGGACCATTCCGAAGGTCTTCAATGTAGTTTTGTCTTTCTAAGCAATGTCCACGGCTCCTATTGAATACTGAGGAGCAGATGAACTGTTAGAAATAACTGTACAGAAAGCAAATCTTTCCCAGAGAAAGCAGATCAAAGCTGAAATCCAGGGACTTCCCTGGTGGCACAGTGGTTAACAATCCGCCTGCCAATGCAGGGGACAGGGGTTCGAGCCCTGGTCCGGGAAGATCCCACATGCTGCAGAGCAACTAAGCCCATGCGCCACAACTACTGAGGCCCACGTGCCACAATTACTGAAGCCTGCATGCCTAGAGCCTGTGCTCCGCAATGAGAAGCCACCGCAATGAGAGGCCCGCATACCACAACAAAGAGTAGCCCCCGCTCGCCGCAACTAGAGAAAGCCCACACGCAGCAACGAAGACCCAACGCAGCCAAAAATAACTTAATTAATTAAATAAATTTAAAAAAGAAAAAAAAATGCTGAAATCCACTGACTAATTATTCAGGCTATTATATCTTGCTATTTCCAGATACATCCCTTTATAAACTTTTGGTAAAAGGTTATCGTATGTCAGAACAAATGAATTACAGACTTTTCTATTTTTCCAAAATTTGAGAAATTCCCTTACACTTCCTCCCTTCAAATTTTATAACAAGGGAAAAGTAGTGACAACCCTTATACTTACATTCAATTGCATCATCTGGCCACATGCCTTCTACATCAATCAAATATCTACAAAACAACAAAATTCGAGTCATTTGTAAATAAAAAGAAAAGAAAATCAGGTTTTTGCAAAAAAGGTCCAATTTTGCTTTACAAATATAGATATAAAAATCCTAAGAAAATATCAGCACATCTAATCAATAATTATTAAAGAATGATATATACCATGACTACAGAAAGGCTTTATTCCAACGATGCAAGGATAACGCAACTTTAGAAAATCTATTAATATAATTATTTACATTAATACAACAATTTAATTAATAAATGAAAGAGAATAAAATACAGGACCAAACTGGCAGATGTTAAAAAGTTATCTGATAACATACAACGGTCAGTTTCGGTCAAAATGCTTTGTACACTAAAAACAGGAGACTTAATATGACAGAGTATTCATCAAGAACCAACAAATAACAAAAGACAAATTAGGACAAATATTAACATCATATCTAAAAAACCCTATCTAACCAACCATAGGAGCCAGAAACTTAGGAATCACCATCACTGACAGCTATTTCTCCCTCACCCTCATCCTCAACCCACCACCAGTGCTGACAATGATACTGCCTACATACCTCTAGAATCTGTCCACATCTTTCCACCAAAATGACCACCATACCCTGGTCCAAGCCACCATTATGCCCAATTTCTACACAAGTCTCCTAACTTGTTTCCTCGCTTCCACTCTTTCTCCCTGCAGTGTATTCTCCACTCGGTAGCAAAACGATAGGTTGAAAATGCAATTGGGTATGTTCCACACACTCACCTTCAACAAAAATAGTTCAGTGGTTTTCTATTACTCTTCAAGTCTGAAACCTTAAACATAAGCCTGCACGATCGAGCTCCTACCCACACTTGCAGCTCCATTATAATGACATGCTCCCCCAACAGCCCCACCTTCCTGGCCAGTTCCTCCAACACAGCATATGCTTTCCTCTTAGAGGGTCTTTTGCTATTCCTTATGCTCAAAAATCTCTCCCCAACGTCCCTATCTGGTTAATACCTACTCATCCTTCAGATATCAGCTGAAACATCCCTAAATAAACCTTCTCTAATCTCCATGATGAGATCAAATCCTCCCTAAAATATGCTCTCATGGTACCATGTCCCTCTCCTTGGCACCTGTCAGAGTTGTAATTCTACATGCAGAGTGTGATTCTTGAATAGCTATTCCCTCTCTGGACTGCTAGAATTCACAAAGGGCAGGTCAAGTCTCCTCACTCACAAAATTTCTCAAGTCTTTTTGCTAGCACCCAGCACAGTGCTTAAACATAACAGATGCTCAATAAGTATTTCCTGCATGAACAACCATACATTGGTACAGTGTAGCAACACCCACAAAAAGCATAAGGGCATAAACTCCTTGATGCAGAAGTCCCATTCTGAGTGAAGTTAACTGAGACAAAGCATATATATTCAAAGATGTTCACACAGGAATGTTCATTACTTTGACGTTTTATAGTATCAAAAACTTCTGACTTTTTTTTTTTTTTTTTTTTTTTTTTTTCATAGTTTATTTGCAATATTTATTTTTCTTTTTGGTGGTGCATAAAATAATGGCACGTCTTATAACCTGTTATCTTAGAATTGATGATGTCTAGGCCAGCCTGTATCCCAGATGCTTCTCAAATGCCACTGATTTTACCTTTATTGGCATTTTCTTTTTTTTTTTTTTTTTTTTTTTTTTTTTCTTTAGACATCTTTATTGAAGTATAATTGCCTTACAATAGTGTGTTAGCTTCTGCTTTATAACAAAGTGAATCAGTTATACATATACAATAGGTTCCCATTTCTCTTCCCTCTCTTCTGACTTTTATATGTTCATCAGTAAGCAAAGGAACAATGCAGCCTTAAAAAAAAAAAAAAAAAAAAAAACGGGACCTAATGAAACTTAAATGCTTTTGCACAGCAAAGGAAACTATAAGCAAGACGAAAACACAACCCTCAGAATGGGAGAAAATATTTGCAAAAGAATCAACAGACAAAGGATTAATCTCCAAAATATATAAATAGGTCATGCAGCTCACTATTAAAAAAAACAAACAACCCAATCAAAAAATGGGCAGAAGGGCTTCCCTGGTGGCGCAGTGGTTGAGAGTCTGCCTGCTAATGCAGGGGACATGGGTTCGAGCCCTGGTCTGGGAAGATCCCACATGCCGCAGAGCAACTAGGCCCGTAAGCCACGACTACTGAGCCTGCACGTCTGGAGCCTGTGCTCCGCAACAAGAGAGGCCACGATAGTGAGAGGCCCGCGCACCGCGATGAGGAATGGCCCCGCTTGCCGCAGCTAGAGGAAGCCCTCGCACAGAAACGAAGACCCAACACAGCCCAAAAAATAAATAAATAAATAATAATTAAAGGCGCTAATAATTTTTTTAAAAAATGGTAAATTAAAAAAAAAAATGGGCAGAAGACCTAAATAGACATTTCTCCAAAGAAGACATACAGATGGCCAAGAAGCACATGAAAAGCTACTCAATATCACTAATTATTAAAGAAATGCAAATCAAAACTACAATGAGGTATCACCTCACACCTGCTTAGAATGGGCATCATCAGAAAATCTACAAACAGCAAATGCTGGAGAGGATGTGAGGAAAGGGCAACCCTCTTGCACTGCTGGTGGGAATGTAAACTGATACAGCCACTATGGAGAACAGTATGCAGGTTCCTTAAAAACTAAAACTAGAATTACCATATGAGCCAGTAATCCCACTACTGGCATATACCCAGAGAAAACCATAATTCAAAAAGACATATGCACCCCAATGTTCACTGCAGCACTATTCACAATAGCTAGGTCACGGAAGCAACCTAAATGCCCATCGACAGATGAATGGACAAAGAAGATGTGGTACGCATATACAATGGACTATTACTCAGCGATAAAAAAGAACGAACTTGGGTCATTTGTAGAGACGTGGATGGACCTAGAGACTGTCATACAGAGTGAAGTAAGTCAGAAAGAGAAAAACAAATATTATATATTAATGCATATATGTGGAATCTAGAAAAGTGGTACAGAAGAACCGGTTTGCAAGGCAGAAATAGAGACACAGATGTGGAGAACAAACGTATGGACATCAAGGGGGGAAAGCGGGGCAGGGCGGGGGTCGGTGGTGGTGAGATGAATTGGGAGATTGGGATTGACATATATACACTAATATGTATAAAATAGATAACTAATAAGAACCTGCTGTATAAAAAATAAATAAATTTTTAAAATTCAAAAATAAATAAATAAATAAACTAATTAAAAAAAAAAAAAAAAAAGAATGAGGTTGGGAGACTGTCAAAACAGCACACAGATCACACACTCAAGCCCCGGAAGATGGGGAACTGCCTTAAGTCCCCCACTTCGGATGACATCTCCCTGCCTCACAAGTCTCAGTCCGACTGGGCTAGCTTTGGCAAGGGGACGGAGCTGGGTCAGGAGCTGCTGCTGCCATATCTGGATCAAGTTCCAGTTTTGGTCTCTCATCCAACACCTAGTCAGACTCGCCTAGCACCTCAGCTGAGAGGAGCAAATTAGGATAGCTCAAAGAATAGGCCTCATACAGCATCAGCCTGAAGGAGTTTATGACCCTGGAAGAAATGGATCAGAAAAAAAGGATCCGGGGGACTTCCCTGGTGGTGCAGCGGCTAAAGACTCCACACTCCCAACGCAGGGGGCCCGGGTTCGTTCCCTGGTCAGGGAACTAGATCCCACATGCGTGCCGCAACTAAGAGTTTGCATGCCACAACTAAGGAGCCCACCGACTGCAACTAAGACCCGGCGCAACCAAATAAATGAATAAATAAAATAAAACAAATATTTAAAAAAAAGATCGGGGAGTGTGTGATCTGTATGATGCACTTTGTTTATGAGAACCCAATTTGATTTCTGCTGTGTATGCAGATCACCTGGGCTGTACAGATGACTGGCTGATGAGATCCTTCACGTGCCCCTCCTGCATGGAGACAGTTGATGCAGCACTGCTTTTGTCCTACGAGACTAACTGAGCCAGTGTCTCTCACCTGACTTCAAGTGAACCATCATTTTTGGTGGTTTTGATCTTTTGTCGTTGAGCCCAAAGAGCCAGGGATTAGGAATTAAGATCATGCATGAAAGTTTCCTAAAAATTCCTGAACGGCTGCAGATGTTGGGGAAAAGCACGTGATATTTTAGAAATTTAGGGGGAAAAAGGAGGATGGTATTTTTATGTAAAGCCTTCACCCAGTGTTGAAAAATATAATTGTTATTTAGATCTTGTTATTCCTCCAGTACATAGGAACTGTGTAAAGTGTTACAGCAGCTATATATGTTTCAATTGTGTGTCAAAGATTAGGATAAAGATAGTGGTTGTTTTTCCTAAGTGAGATAACTTTCTTCTTCCCCCTACCCAAATTCTTTTCTGAAGTTGCTGGCATTTGGGTCAAGGTTTTATTAAAAGCCACATTTTAGAACACTGGCACAAAAAAAGGAGTTTTAAGCTGGTTTGCATAGTTCTTTTTTTGTTTTAGAATAAACATAGAGCACTTATTTTTTACTTTATAGGAACTCCACAAGTTAAGGTCCCATTGTTCTTTTGCTGTGATTGTTGTTACTATTGATGTTGCTGTTTTCTGTCTTTGCTGGTTCTTTCTAATCTACCATTTGTCATCATTGGCATATGATCATCTCAGGGTCACAAGATGGCTGCTGTAAAACCAAATATCATATTCTCACAAAACAAGGAGGAAGCAGAAAAAGAGCCCAAATGGTCATTTTCCTAATGCCTATTTATCTTTTGTCAGAGAAAAATATCACTCTCATAAGCACAATAACAGCCTTCCCTTAATTACTCATTTGCCAAAACAGACTGATATGACCATTCATAAGACAATTCATGGCAAAGAGGGATATGATAATGATTGTCTTAGCCTAACAAGGATTTATCCACTCAAGCTGAATGCTTCACTCCTCAAAAAAGTCATAAAGTTCTATGAGCAAGGAAGAACTACTAAGTGACTGTTAAGTAAACCATCAGAATTGTTTGTCCAAGACCATATGATTCTTTTTTTTCCACTGGAAATGGAATTCATTGCCTTAGGTCTTTTTAAATAGTGTACTATTACTGTTGGGGCTGGCTCTGTGCTTGAAAACCAGCTGAAAACCAGTTATAACCTGTTACAAGTGCTATATCTGTTTGCAGTTAAGAAATGCAGAATTCAGAGTACCTCAGGGGGGGATTAACCAAGATGGCGGAGTAGAAGGACGTGCTCTCACTCCCTCTTGCGAGAGCACCAGAATCACAACTGGCTGCTGGACAATCATTGACAGGAAGACCCTGGACTTCACCAAGGAGGATACCCCACATCCAAGGATAGAGAAGAAGCCACAGTGAGACGGTAGGAGGGGCGCAATCAGAGTAAAATCAAATCCCATAACTGCTAGGTGGGTGGCTCACAGACTGGCGAACACTTATACCACAGAAGTCCACCCACTGGAGTGAAGGTTCTGAGCCCCACGTCAGGCTTCCCAACCTGGAGGTCCGGCTACGGGAGGAGGAATTCCTAGAGAATCAGACTTTGAAGCCTAGTGGGAATTGATTGCAGGACTTTGACAGGACTGGGGGAAACAGAGACCCCACTCTTGGAGGGCACACACAAAGTAATGTGTGCATCGGGACCCAGGGGAAGGAGCAGTGACCCTGGGGGAGACTGAACCAGACCTACCTGCTGGTGTTGGGGGGTCCCCTGCAGAGGCGAGTGGTGGCTCTGTTTCACCGTGGGGATAAGGACACTGGCAGCAGCGGTTCTGGGAAGTTCTCCTTGGCGTGAGCCCTCCCAGAGTCTGCCATTAACCCCACCAAAGAGCACGGGTAGGCTCCAATGTTGGGTTGCCTCAGGCAAAACAACCAACAGGGAGGGAACACAGCCCCACCCATCAACAGTCAAGTGGATTAAGGTTTTACTGAGCTCTGACGCCACAGCAACAGGGAGGGAACCCAGCCCCACCCATCAACAGTCAAGTGGATTAAGGTTTTACTGAGCTCTGACCGCCACAGCAACAGTCAGCTCTACCCACCACCAGAGCCTCCCATCAAGCCTCTTAGATAGCCTCAACCACCAGAGGGCAGACAGCAGAAGCAAGAAAAACTACAATCCTGCAGCCTGTGGACCAAAAACCACAGTTACAGAAAGATAGAGAAGATGAAAAGGCAGAGGGCTATGTACCAGATGAAGGAACAAGAAAAAACCCCAGAAAAACAACTAAATGAAGTGGAGATAGGCAACCTTCCAGAAAAAGAATTCAGAATAATGATAGTGAAGATGATCCAGGACCTCGGAATAAGAATGGAGGCAAAGATTGAGAAGATGCAAGAAATGATTAACAAAGACCTAGAAGAATTAAAGAACAAACAAACAGAGATGACCAATACAATAACTGAAATGAAAACTACACTAGAAGGAATCAATAGCAGAATAACTGAGGCAGAAGAACGGATAAGTGACCTGGAAGACAGAATGGTGGAATTCACTGCTGCGGAACAGACTAAAGAAAAAAGAATGAAAAGAAATGAAGACAGCCTAAGAGACCTCTGGGACAACATTAAACGCAACAACATTCGCATTATAGGGGTCCCAGAAGGAGAAGAGAGAGAGAAAGGACCAGAGAAAATATTTGAAGAGATTATAGTCGAAAACTTCCCTAACATGGGAAAGGAAATAGCCACCCAAGTCCAGGAAGCGCAGAGAGTCCCATACAGAATAAACCCAAGGAGAAACACGCCGAGACACATAGTAATCAAAGTGGCAAAAATTAAAGACAAAGAAAAATTATTGAAAGCAGCAAGGGAAAAACGACAAATAACATACAAGGGAACTCCCATAAGGTTAACAGCGGATTTCTCAGCAGAAACTCTGCAAGCCAGAAGGGAGTGGCATGATATACTTAAAGTGATGAAAGGGAAGAACCTACAACCAAGATTACTCTACCCGGCAAGGATCTCATTTAGATTTGATGGAGAAATCAAAAGCTTTACAGACAAGCAAAAGCTAAGAGAATTCAGCACCACCAAACCAGCTCTACAACAAATGCTAAAGGAACTTCTCTAAGTGGGAAACACAAGAGAAGAAAAGGACCTACAAAAACAAACCCAAAACAATTACGAAAATGGTCATAGGAACATACATATCGATAATTACCTTAAACGTGAATGGATTAAATGCCCCAACCAAAAGACATAGACTGGCTGAATGGATACAACAACAAGACCCATATATATGCTGTCTACAAGAGACCCACTTTAGACCTAGGGACACATACAGACTGAAAGTGAGGGGATGGAAAAAGATATTCCATGCAAATGGAAATCAAAAGAAAGCTGGAGTAGCTATACTCATATCAGATAAAATAGACTTTAAAATAAAGAATGTTACAAGAGACAAGGAAGGACACTACATAATGATCCAGGGATCAATCCAAGAAGAAGATATAACAATTATAAATATATATGCACCCAACATAGGAGCACCTCAATACATAAGGCAACTGCTAACAGCTATAAAAGAGGAAATCGACAGTAACACAATAATAGTGGGGGACTTTAACACTTCACTTACACCAATGGACAGATCATCCAAAATGAAAATAAATAAGGAAACAGAAGCTTTAAATGACACAATAGACCAGTTAGACTTAATTGATATATATAGGACATTCCATCCAAAAACAGCAGATTACACGTTCTTCTCAAGTGTGCACGGAACATTCTCCAGGATAGATCACATCTTGGGTCACAAATCAAGCCTCAGTAAATTTAAGAAAATTGAAATCATATCAAGCATCTTTTCTGACCAAAACGCTATGAGATTAGAAATGAATTACAGGGAAAAAAACGTAAAAAAGACAAACACATGGAGGCTAAACAATACGTTACTAAATAACCAAGAGATCACTGAAGAAATCAAAGAGGAAATAAAAAAATACCTAGAGACAAATGACAATGAAAACACGACGACCCAAAACCTATGGGATGCAGCAAAAGCGGTTCTAAGAGGGAAGTTTATAGCTATACAAGCCTACCTAAAGAAACAAGAAAAACCTCAAGTAAACAATCTAACCTTACACCTAAAGAAACTAGAGAAAGAAGAACAAACAAAACCCAAAGTTAGCAGAAGGAAAGAAATCATAAAGATCAGAGCAGAAATAAATGAAATAGAAACAAAGAAAACAATAGCAAAGATCAATAAAACTAAAAGTTGGTTCTTTCAGAAGATAAACAAAATTGATAAGCCATTAGCCAGACTCATCAAGAAAAAGAGGGAGAGGACTCAAATCAATAAAATCAGAAATGCAAAAGGAGAAGTTACAACAGACACCGCAGAAATACAAAGCATCCTAAGAGACTACTACAAGCAACTTTATGCCAATAAAATGGACAACCTGGAAGAAATGGACAAATTCTTAGAAAGGTATAACCTTCCAAGACTGAATCAGGAAGAAACAGAAAATATGAACAGACCAATCACAAGTAATGAAATTGAAACTGTGATTAAAAATCTTCCAACAAACAAAAGTCCAGGACCAGATGGCTTCACAGGTGAATTCTATCAAACATTTAGAGAAGAGCTAACACCCATCCTTCTCAAACTCTTCCAAAAAATTGCAGAGGAAGGAACACTCCCAAACTCATTCTATGAGGCCACCATCACCCTGATACCAAAACCAGACAAAGACACTACAAAAAAAGAAAATTACAGACCAATATCACTGATGAATATAGATGCAAAAATCCTCAACAAAATACTAGCAAACAGAATCCAACAACACATTAAACGGATCATACACCACGATCAAGTGGGATTTATCCCAGGGATGCAAGGATTCTTCAGTATACACAAATCAATCAATGTGATACACCATATTAACAAATTGAAGAATAAAAACCATATGATCATCTCAATAGATGCAGAAAAAGCTTTTGACAAAATTCAACACCCATTTCTGATAAAAACTCTCAAGAAAGTGGGCGTAGAGGGAACCTACCTCAACATAATAAAGGCCATATATGACAAACCCACAGCAAACATCATTCTCAATGGTGAAAAACTGAAAGCATTTCCTCTAAGATCAGGAACGAGACAAGGATGTCCACTCTCACCACTATTATTCAACATAGTTCTGGAAGTCCTAGCCACGGCAATCAGAGAAGAAAAAGAAATAAAAGGAATACAAATTGGAAAAGAAGTAAAACTGTCACTGTTTGCGGATGACATGATACTATACATAGAGAATCCTAAAACTGCCACCAGAAAACTGCTAGAGCTAATTAATGAATATGGTAAAGTTGCAGGATACAAAATTAATGCACAGAAATCTCTTGCATTCCTATACACTAATGATGAAAAATCTGAAAGAGAAATTATGGAAACACTCCCATTTACCATTGCAACAAAAAGAATAAAATACCTAGGAATAAACCTACCTAGGGAGACAAAAGACCTGTATGCAGAAAACTATAAGACACTGATGAAAGAAATTAAAGATGATACCAACAGATGGAGAGATATGCCATGTTCTTGGATTGGAAGAATCAACATTGTGAAAATGAGTATACTACCCAAAGCAATCTACAGATTCAATGCAATCCCTATCAAATTACCAATGGCATTTTTTACGGAGCTAGAACAAATCATCTTAAAATTTGTATGGAGACACAAAAGACCCCGAATAGCCAAAGCAGTCTTGAGGCAAAAAAATGGAGCTGGAGGAATCAGACTCCCTGACTTCAGACTATACTACAAAGCTACAGTAATCAAGACAATATGGTACTGGCACAAAAACAGAAACAGAGATCAATGGAACAAGATAGAAAGCCCAGAGATTAACCCACGCACCTATGGTCAACTAATCTATGACAAAGGAGGCAAAGATATACAATGGAGAAAAGACAGTCTCTTCAATAAGTGGTGCTGGGAAAACTGGACAGCTACATGTAAAAGAATGAAATTAGAATACTCCCTAACACCATACACAAAAATAAACTCAAAATGGATTAGAGACCTAAATATAAGACTGGACACTATAAAACTCTTAGAGGAAAACATAGGAAGAACACTCTTTGACATAAATCACAGCAAGATCTTTTTTGATCCACCTCCTAGAGTAATGGAAATAAAAACAAAAATAAACAAGTGGGACCTAATGAAACTTCAAAGCTTTTGCACAGCAAAGGAAACCATAAACAAGACGAAAAGACAACCCTCAGAATGGGAGAAAATATTTGCAAATGAATCAACGGACAAAGGATTGATCTCCAAAATATATAAACAGCTCATTCAGCTCAATATCAAAGAAACAAACACCCCAATCCAAAAATGGGCAGAAGACCTAAATAGACATTTCTCCAAAGAAGACATACAGACGGCCACGAAGCACATGAAAAGATGCTCAACATCACTAATTATTAGAGAAATGCAAATCAAAACTACAATGAGGTATCACCTCACTCCTGTTAGAATGGGCATCATCAGAAAATCTACAAACAACAAATGCTGGAGAGGGTGTGGAGAAAAGGGAACCCTCTTGCACTGTTGGTGGGAATGTAAATTGATACAGCCACTATGGAGAACAATATGGAGGTTCCTTAAAAAACTAAAAATAGAATTACCATATGACCCAGAAATCCCACTACTGGGCATATACCCAGAGAAAACCGTAATTCAAAAAGACACATGCACCCGAATGTTCATTGCAGCACTATTTACAATAGCCAGGTCATGGAAGCAACCTAAATGCCCATCAACAGCCGAATGGATAAAGAAGATGTGGTACATATATACAATGGAATATTACTCAGCCATAAAAAGGAACGAAATTGAGTCATTTGTTGAGATGTGGATGGATCTAGAGACTGTCATACAGAGTGAAGTAAGTCAGAAAGAGAGAAACAAATATCGTATATTAATGCATGTATGTGGAACCTAAAAAAATGGTACAGATGAGCCAGTTTGCAGGGCAGAAGTTGAGACACAGATGTAGAGAATGGACATATGGACACCAAGGGGGGAAAACTGTGGTGGGGTGGGGATGGTGGTGTGCTGAATTGGGCGATTGGGATTGACATGTATACACTGATGTGTATAAAATTGATGCCTAATAAGAACCTGCAGTATAAAAAAACAAACAAAACAACTAATACTAAACTTTCATTGGGTTATTTGTATGGAAATATGTTAATATAAATGTTTCAGACATTACATGAAATTTCTAAAAATCTTATATTTGTATTTGTATGGAAATATGTATGGAAATATGTTAATATAAATGTTTCAGACATTACATGAAATTTCTAAAAGTCTTATATGTTCTGGTATAATGTTATAAGTAATAATCCTAGTTATTACTTTAAAATGTATATCTCAGAAATAACTAATTTTCTTGTCAACTGCATTATTATGAACTTTCATCAAATCTTTAACTGTGGTCATTTTGAAGTCTTTTGTCATTTACAGACAGTTCTGGGTGTACTCTGATGATTTTGCAAATATGTTCCTATAAAAGGGTTTCATCTTCAAGAAATTCATGGAAAAGACTCTGACAAGTACAGGTTTCTGGTAACTGACTGTACTGCTGAACTGAATGAATAAGCATTTTCAGAACTCTAATGAAAAACTGATGAACTCATAAAAGTGCTAACAAAAGATCAAGATGAATAAAAAAATGAATTACATGGGACTGAGTGAACTGATGAGGATGAGAATAATTTTTGTGACTTTCTGTCTGAATTAAAAAAAAAAAAAAATCCCACAAGGACTCAGAGGCAAAGAATATACAAATCAATTTTCACTGCAAAGTAAAGGAGCTGTTACAGTGGAGGATTACTGGACTGAATGTCAATATTATGACATAGTATGAGTGTGTTTCATGTTTGGTAATTGCAATCATTGTTGCTTTTGTTGTGGTCATCCATGTACAATGCTTGGTGTCAGTCTATTTATCTCTTGTAAAAATAAAACACAGTGTGTGTGTGTGAAAAAAAAAAAAAAGAAATGCAGAATTCAAAGTGATCTCCTAGCTTGTAAGCAAACTGAGATTCACTGTCCCTCTTCTATAAAAAAAATGAGCTAACGTGTCCAGAAACTAACTCTAGTAAAGTGGGGTTTAACATTACCCTTTCTTATGAGTTTCATCAAATTATTTTGGTTGTTAACATGGTGATAATTAAAAGTCAAGGTAAATTTTAATATAATATTAAGAATTCTGATTTATTGAGCTTGAATTATGCCACCATGCTTATGTAAAAATGAAAGTGGCACCATGGTTAAACTGAGAAAAGTTTCTCAGTTGTAACAATTTTGATTTCTTCTTTCCTGTGACCTCCTTCCCTGTTGTCTTGAAGCACAGCAAAAGGATACTGCATGTCTTCTTATTGTAGTGCTGAGGTTATTGAAGTTATATAAAACACATCTCAGTCTCTGTTTCTTGGAAGGAAAGTCCTGCTAGTTGACTGACAATTCTAAGCAGGGAGAACTAAGAGAAATGTGTTTCATGTTTTGCACACAAATGAAGAATTTGTATAATCACGACTTCACAGCTGTGATCTCAAAAAAGAAGGAATTTCTCTCTTTCTATTTTTCTTGCAATTAACGTAAGAACACTCTGAATCTCTAAGCTTCTGAAGTGTTAGTAGAGATGGTCTAGTAAAGATGTAGTTGTAATGTTTTACCCATTTAGCATGTGTTTATTTTTCCTTATGTACTCCAAGGTGACATATTTGTTCAGCTCAGTGATATTACAGCTAAAAAAATCATTCATTAGTAAAAGGAGAAGCAATCTCAACCTAACAAATCAGAAGTGTTTCTTATTATTTTATATTGAGTTGAATATTTGACTCTTAACACTTTTTGCTACATACAAACACAAGTCTCTTGAAGGGTTCTCATAAGTGCATTATACAAGATTTAGTATGTCCTAAGCACTTAAAGATTTGACATTCAACTGTAGTAGTATCCATGTTGGTTACTTTTCTTACGAGCCCCATGATGAGTTTGAGAAACACTGAAAGAATTAGAGTATCAGGTTCTATTAAATTGTTACATGTATCTTGCTTAAGTTTGTGCTCATTTATTTATATCCAACTACATAAAGCAAATTTGGAGGAAAAAAAAGAATAATAAATAAATAAGAATGAGGTCTCCAAATATTGTCAGAGGAAGATGTCCTCCATATATTAAATTATAAACCAGAATGTCTAAAACACTATACCATTAAATCACAGGTACAGTCAGTTCTGTATATCCAACGGTTCCATAACCTGCAGATATGGAAGCCCGACTGTACTACACCATTTTACATACGGGACTTGAGCATCCGAGGATTTTCGGATCCATGGGGAGTCCTAAAACCAATCCCCCTGCAGATACCAAGGGACCATTGTATATGCTTATATCTGCATTTTTTACGTCTGAAAAAATATGTGCTAAATTATTACTGGTGGTAACATCTGAGTAGGGGGCAAAATTGCCTTCCACTTCATACACTTCTCTGACTGCATTTTTTGCATTCAGCTTACATTAGCTTACATTACTATTGTAAACAGAACAATTTAAACATGCTCTGCCTCTTGGGGTTGGCAACTCACCTGCACATGAGGTAGCCAGTCCTGTTGAAACCATGGGTACAGTGGACACCAAGAAGTCTGTCTAGAAAACAGGGAATATGGAATTAAGTAAGCGAAGTAGATACACTAAAAACAAGTTATACAATTTTCTGAAGAGTAGCCTTTATTAGTTACCACAACACTACCACTATCCTGAAAAGGAAAAACTCTGAAGAAAAGAGTGTTTTTGCAGGAACGTACTATAAAGAATTAACTACTATACAGTCAAAATTCATTGTCTCTGGGAAATTTTGCATAGCCTCCAATCAGATGCAATAGTGTGGACTGGAGAATGCCCATCAGGAACTGATCTGACTATAGAAAAAGGGAGTGGAAAAAAAAAACAGGCTATCAGAAGAATAGAATTTGTTTTTGAGTGAAACAAATGGAATGCCTTCACTTTTAATGCTCAATATTAAAAAGAACAAACGGTTTCTGAAGGGCTCTTGGGGTCCCCAAAGCACTTCCATTCCTTCTCTCCTTCACTGCTCCTCACACGCCACGGGTCTATGTGCCTGTGGAGTTCTCGGGTTAAGTAGCACCGTTCTTATTTCACAATGAAAAAGTAAGGCTTGAGACGTAAGCCCAAGCTGCAGAGGAGGCAAACAGAAAAAAGACTAGAATCGAGTCTCAGATTTTTCCAACTATGCCACAGTATTTTGTGGTCCAGGACTTAAAAAAAATTATATGAGAGAGTAAATAAAAAACAACAACATGTAGCTGATCTCTGCAAAAGCTATGTCTGTGACTAGGTGGTGTCTGGCATTCGTCATCTCCTGCCTGGAATACTACCGCCCTACAATTCGAACAATCTCTTCTATTTCAACTGATCCTCCACATGGAAGATGTTCTCTCTCTAAAATATAAACTTGGCTGGATTGCTCTGTTGCTTAAAAATCTTCACTTAGCACAGAATAAAGCCCAAGTTTTCAGCATAGCATTGAGAACTCTTTATAAACAAATATCAGTCTGTCTCTCCAACTGAATTAGAAGTTCAAACTATGACTTACAAGGACCTACATCATCCACCTCCCTCCTTTCCCCTGCGAGCCTCCCTATCCCATTCTCTACTGCCCTGCCCTCACTCACTTTCCCCTGTCCAGCCACACTGGTCTCCTTACTATTCCTCAAACATGCCAAGCACAGTCGTGCCTCAGGGACTTTGCACCTACTATTCCTTCTGCTTCAGAACACACCCTCCCACCCCATCTCCACTCTTCCAGATATCCAATGGCTTGTTTCTCACTTCAAGGCTCTGCTCAATCGAAATCTTAATAGAGGGGACTTCCCTGATCACCTACCACATTCCCTCACCTCTTCATCTTGTTTTGTTATTCTCCAAAGCATTTACCACCACTTGACACTCCATATATGTACTTGTTTCTTTATCTCTCTCCCCCACTAGAATGTAAAGTACGTAAGGGCAAGAACTTTATTCTGTTCCTACTTCCTAGAACAGTGCCTTCAACTTAGAAGGTGTTATACAAATATTTGCTGAAAATGAATGTATGAATTCTTTGCCCTTTCACACTACCCTCTAGTCACACCAGAGGCTGCCCCTCCAGAGCACAAGTTCAAGCCCTGTGCCTTTTGTACCTGTTCCCAATACCTGGGCTGTCCTTTCCTCATTCCGGCAAAATCCTCTTCCCCCAAGCCCAGCTCAAATGCTGTCTCCTCAGTCAGGCCTTCCTCAATTTCTCCTCTATATTCCTGCTGCACTTGATTCTTTTATTATAATTAACCCACTTATAGTCACTACATGTATCTTCCTAGATAACTGTAAGTTGCTACTGAACAAAGACTTCTAGTCACCTCTGTATCCCCGTGCCCTAACAACAAACCTATAAGCCTCTCGGTGTTTACTAAAACAATTTATTTTCTGAGTCTCTACCAATTCTAGGGAGTGGATAGTATAGTCTCCTCCTCATTATCAGTGAGCCTGGCACCTGTGGGAGGGGCTTATAGCAGAGGAAGCCACCAAAGGATCATAACTAAGGTCCTGAGACCGCAATGGCAGAGAGCATGGTGAAGTTAGCCCACTGCATGCCGAAGACCCACAGAGGAGTCAGCATATGCAATGGACTACACTTGGTACAACATGTGAACAATCAAGGTTTACAAACGTGTTCTCATGCACTTGTAAGGATCTTCTAGCCCACGCGGAACAGACAGAACACACACAAAGGAGCCTGGAGGAAGTGAGGAGGCCGGCAGCTGCACCCTAACATCTTAAGAGGTAGCATTTCTGTGACTACAGTTTCCACAAATCAGATAATTTGCCTCCTTTGTAGACACCTTGGTTATCACAGGCAAGCCAAGCCTCTCAAGTTTTAAAGCTAAAGTACAGGGAAGATCTGTGAAGAGGGCTTAAGATATTTAAGAGCTAATACCTGCATTAAGCAACCAGGTTATAGAATGAAAATTTATCTTGAAATTCCAGTCTCTCCCTCTCTCTCTCACCTCCTATCCCCTATCTTCCCACCTCCATCTCTATTCCTTCTCCCCTACTCCCTGTTTTATGTATAGATGTGCATCATTTTATAGATACACGGAATATTTACTGTCTGTTAGATTTATTTAATAAAGTGCACACTCCTCAGGCTAAATTTAGAAAGAGGACAAAATGACCACTTTCTCATGTGGGGCAGTGGCGTTCCAAAGACAAAAGATTCCTCAGTCTTAAAACATGGCAAATACCATGTTCCTTCTGATGGTTAGATGCTAGAAAAAGGCAAGTGGATCCTTAAAATTCAGACGCTATTAAGACCTACTATCAACAGAGCAGATCTGAAAGCGGAAACAAGAAAACACCAGCCTTTCAAGTTCTTCCTGTCTGAAGATAAGAAGAAGAGGTGGTAGTGTTCTTCCTCACTTGCACCCAAAGTATAAAAGCAGCAAAAATATCTTAAACACATATGATGAGGAAGCCACTCTTCTGTTCCACTCTGTTTTGTTTGGCTTCTAGGGATCTGTCTCACTCCGAATCTTTGCTTTTTGTTTTCTCTTTTATATACGCTAAGAACCTGAGAGTCTTAACCTTTTCTTCCACCCCTCAACCAATAAATAGGACAAAAGAACATTTTTATTTTTTTATGTATTTTCCATTCAAATTTTTAAAGAGATAAGTAAGCTAGTTCAGTTCATATTTCTCACAAAAATCACTTTCCAAACTAAACTAAATTGTTTGTGACCATAAACAGGAAAAACACCATACTCTATTAGCACCATCTGACATTTCCACCTTAATCTTATCAAACACAACAGACCTAATGTCAGAGCTATTAAAAATGTTAAAAATCCCCAACCCCACTCAAAATGCATACCAAACTTCAGGGAAAGGAAAAAAAAAAAAGAAAAACAACTCACCATTATCTTTATTTTCTTTCAAAAACCCATTAACAGCACATTGGAATTTAAAAATAGTGTCATCATCTGGCACCTGATGCCCAATTGTACAAATTTTTAAATAACGAATAGTTTCTGGTAAGTCCTATAAGGCAAAACCATGAAAATATGTATTATTTCATTTGTAGGGAAATAATAAAAAATTAACTAGAGAAGGCAGAATATAAACCAAGAGAGTACATTAAACTTAGTATGTCAGTCATTCTGATAAGAGCCATTTTTTCCAAAGCTGCTTTAACCAGTATCACTTGATTTTCATTAAAACTGCAGAATGGACAGTTACTACGCATGCAAAAGGAAAAGCAAATCCATGTAAATGAATGCACATGTAACTCAAAATGATATAAACAGTTCTACCTACATTTATGTTCTATCTGACATTTCAAGGGCCATAAAGCACCCATAATTTAAGTAGAATAGTAGAATAGAGTCAGAAGAACTTGGATTCGAATTAGGAAACAGAGCAAATTTCAGGCATTGTTGAGAACTGGTATTCTTGGGGTGGGAGAAAGTAGACTATCAATAGAAGACAGAAAAGGATAAGTGAAAGTTCTGTAGTTCTGAATTTAAATGGAAAGTAGCAGTATGAACCTATGACATATTTTATATTAAAAACAAACACACATATTTCCTAGCTCTGACCACTGAAAAAGTCTAGAAACAACTGATGTCATGTCAAAAGGACTCAGGAGTCACTGAGAAGCTCCAACTGGCCAAAGATAGGGCCTCAGTTAGAATAATAACTGTAACGGAGTCCACGGTGATATGAATAAATAAATTTTAAAAAATTGGTCACCACTGGAGGATATTTGTGAATCAACTCATTATTTTGAAAACTGTTAAATAAAAGAAGAGAATCATGCCTCTACAACTGGGCAACCAAATAGTTGATGACGGGAATCTTCTCCTGATAGAAATATACCCAGCTAATAAGTGAAAAAAGAACAACAGAATTCACCATTTTTTGAAGCCTCAACTGCATTAATGGATGTAGGTATGAATCATCAGTGACTGCTAATATCACAGAAAGAGACAATTATATGTCTCCATGGAAGAACACATCATCACCTAGGTAACTGTCTTGCCAAAACAAAACATGCAAGCTTCATTCTGATCAACTACCAATTTAGAGGAAATAAAAGGATTGAAGAATATGTTAACAACACATGGAATGTAATCATCAAAATCTAGATGGGACAAATTACCTGGTTTCTTTAAAAATAAATTTCAAGGAGGAAAAAAAAAGCGAGAGAGACATGGAGGGAGAACCTATAATAAGACTTCAGAGACCTAACAATCAATGGCAAAGGGTGGACCTTATTTGGATCTAATTCAAAATTCTTTTTTTTTTTTTTTTAATTTTATTTATTTATTTATTTATTTATTTATGGCTGTGTTGGGTCTTTGTTTCTGTGTGAGGGCTTTCTCTAGTTGCGGCAAGTGGGGGCCACTCTTCATCGCGGTGCGCAGGCCTCTCACTATCGTGGCCTCTCCCGTTGCGGAGCACAGGCTCCAGATGCGCAGGCTCAGCAATTGTGGCTCACGGGCTTAGTCGCTCCGCGGCATGTGGGATCTTCCCAGACCAGGGCTCGAACCCGTGTCCCCTGCATTGGCAGGCAGATTCTCAACCACTGCGCCACCAGGGAAGCCCTCAAAATTCTTAAAAGCAATTTTTTATGACATTTAGGAGACAACTGCAAATTTGAGCACTCACTGGGTATTTAATATTAAAAAATGATATTAAGGAATAAAAGTCCTATATTTTAAATATACATACCAAAAATGTATAGGTGTAATTACATGTTGTTTTGGCGCTGCTTCAAGATAATATGGAATAGGGTGAAACAGGTGGGGGTATAGATAAAACATGACAGCCATCAGTTGGTAAATATTAAAGCTTGATGAGTTCATGGGTATACAAGGAACACTCACAGTATTTTGTATACTTTTGTATATGTTTAAAATTTGTGATAATTCTTTAAAAACAAGACGACACTGTAGAAAACAGTTTGGCAGTTTCTCAAAGGTTAAACGTAGAGCTACCATATGATCCAACAACTCTGCTACTACCTACACTGCACATCTAAAAGAACTGAAAGCAGGGATTTGAACAAATATTTGTACACCAATGATCATAGCAGCATGATTCACAATAGCTACAAGGTGGAAACAACACAAGTGTCAATCAACCGATGAATAACAAAATATGGTATATACACACAGTGGGATTTATTAAGCCAAAAAAGGAATGGCATTTTGTTACATGCTATAACATGGATGAACCTTGAAAACACTATGTTTAGTGAAATAAGCCATACACAGAAGGACAAATATTATATATTCCACTTACACGAGGTACCTAGAATAGGCAAATTCAGAGACAGAAAATAGAATAGAGGTTACTAAGGGCTGGTGGGAGGGAAAATGGGGTTGTTACTGTTTGATGGTTACAGAGTTTCTGTTGAGGATGATGAAAAAGTTTTGGTTATACACAGTGGTGATGGTTACACAACACTGTGACTGTATTTAATGCCACTGAACTGCATATTTATAAATGGTTAAAATAAATATTATTTATGTATATTTTACCACAATAAAAAAAAAGAGGAATAACTGAGTTGAAATTTCAATTCTTCCTTTTCCGAGAGTCAGTTTCATCGTCTGTAAAATTAGTAATTATAGTTGTCTATCCTCTGAGCTTAGTGCAGAGTAAGCACTCAGTAGGAGATATCAGTACTACTTCCACTTCAACAGCAAAGGACTGTTGTGAAGATTAAGTCAATGGATATGAAAGAACTTTCTAAATGGCAAACTGCTATACAAATATTAACAAACATTAGGTGTTACTGTCTCCCAAGGCCATGGAACAGGTCAGAAGAAGGATAATTCTTTTGCACTGGTATGTCCTACATGGGCCAAGAGAATATATGGGTTTCTGTATTATATCAGAAGGTATTAGGCAAAGAAAGCATAAAACTTAGAGAACAATTGTCTTTTACCGTGATGCTTAAACATGTTCAGGCAACTGCTTAAAATAAGTGCTAAAGACATAATGGACATACCTTTCTTTCCTTTTAGGCTACTACTATTCTTACTAAAAGTTTACTTCATTTTCAAAATATAGAACGTGGAAGCTTACAGAATTTCTTAAGCATATCTAGAGCCTACTGCCAAATACTATAGTTCAATTCATATCTTTAATCTCATTTTGAAACAGCAATTAGAAATGTGTATTTAAGGAAACCACTAGCTTCCCTTTTTGAACCCATGAAAGAAGGCCAGGATTCACCTTAGCATAAGATGATAACTACTGAATTACTATGAATTATTACAGTATCAGAAAGAAGGTCATTTTCAATTACGGGTTCCATTTACCTCTGGCTTATAATAGCGGCGAGTATATGTTAAGTCAATAATCAGCCCAAGTTCTTCATTCTGTTCTTGGATTTTGTTAAAAAGATCCAAGGGGGAAAAACATTCTTCTGGAGCAAGATTCTTTTCAAAACTCTGTCAGAAAGAATAAAACAAGAAAGAACATGTGTTTAAAATCCTTTTTTATATTATCCAATTATTCAAACCCTGTGATGCTAACATATGAGATTCAAAGGAAAGTTTCCTCCTCTGGAATTTACAAGCGATATTCCAATCCTTTCTTCCAGAGAGATTAGATGGAAGAAAACAAGCTCACTTCTATATATTTATTTCTATGTTTGTTTATTTCATGTTGTTCTCCTAACCAGACTGTAAACTCCCAGAAGGCAGGGACCACATCAATTTTGCCTACCACTGTATTGCCAGCTCCAAGCAGAGTGCCTGTAAATAGACACATAAATAAATACTTCTTGAATATCTACATATATGAAGGATGCCTTTCACTGCTAAATATTCTTTTATGTATTTGGCTTATTTATGTACTCTGTTCCATTGATCTGTTTGGTTATTCAAGTGCCAGCAACACACTTTTTTTTTAAATTAGTAGACTAGTTTTAGAGCAGTTTTAGATTCACAGCAAAACTGAGCAAAAAGTACACAGTTACCACTTATACCCTCTCTCCTTCATCCCACACAGCCTTCCCCACTATCAACATGCCATACCAGTGTGCTTCATTTGTGAGAATTCATGAACCAACACTGACACATCCTTACCAATCAAAGTTCATAGTTTATTGCATTCATGGTACAAGTAACTGACTATTTCTTTATTTCTAGTATAGTCATCCCCACACATTTACATATTGAAACACATATTACTTTCTTTTAAATTACTTTATTTTTTATTTATAGTTAGGGCATTACATTGTTTTTTTTTTAAAATTAAGTACAAAAGTAGGTTGTATTTATCTGTGAATTCCATTTCTGGATAGTAAAGGAGGTATTAAAAAGTATTTGCTATAAAAAGGGAAAATGGAGTACGACGGGGTTGAGAGCCAGGGCTCTATATGGTGAGTTCAGATTTCTGGAAGAATACAGTATTAACTTTTGCTTACCTTTTTTAAAGGAACTTTGAAAGCAATGAAACGAGTCCCAGGCATCCGCTGTCCAACTGGGAGATAGTCTTTCCACCTATTAATATATTTGTTGTTAGGCACATTTTATGTTAGGCTGTCTCCCTGCACAGGATGCAGGCGCCCTGAAAATGGAAATCATATCCCTCTATAGTACGTCCCTCTTCTTTCTGCTCTGCAGTTTGCTGCTCCCCTTGTTCAACCCCACCTAGTAATAACCTATACTTCCCTCGTTCCTGTTTTCCCATCTGGAAAACAGACAAAAGGCAACCAAACAACGCAAAGGTCTCAACAAATAAGGGATATCCAAAACCAGAGATGGCCAGAACTTCTGTATCCCTGATGAAACCTAGCCCGGTGTTCAATACTTAGGTATCATTAATACATGCGTGTTGACTGAAACAGCTGAAACTCAATTCTTCCACTTCCCAGTTTAGTTTTAGTCCTCATACAAAACCTGATAATCAAATTCCTTAATGCTAGGAATCACAGTGAAAAATAGTATCTGAACTGACTTCTGTCAGATGAGTGAGAACTAAGGTTAATTCAGTGTATCTGAAGCATAGAAAGTGAGGGCAAAAGTGGCACAAGATGGGACTAGAGAAGCAGAGAGGATTCTAGACCACGCAGAGTCTTAAAGGCCAACAGTGTGGTTTCTATTCTCAAAACAATGTTTGCGAGCGATGTTTATGAGCAACGTTCCAACTCGCTTTGAACGTTTCTTGTGTGAAGAATGGATTGGAAGGAAACAAGATATATGGACACTAGTTAGGACCTAATCGCAACAGACAGGCAAGTTCAGTATTAGGATGTTGAGGAAGAGCTGACGGATTCCAAAGAAATTCAGGAGATGAACTGAAGCGGGCTTAATGGGGTATGAGATGGAGGAAAGGAAGGTCTGAGGGAATTCAAGGGTTTACTGCACACATGAGCAAAGTCTCAAAATTAATCATTTGAACGTACAGAGGTGGATCTCTCAAATGACACCGGTTAGGAAGCAACGGTACGCCCTTTAGAATTCCTAGAGACAACACAAATCAACTGTTTCGATGGAAAATTCGGCGGGACCGGTGCGTTTTTTCACTCCAACTTAGTTCCAGTTCCTATTACTCACATTTTCTGTGCCAAAACAACACAGCTGGAGGAACTGAAGGGGATTCTGTTTTGGTAATTAAGGAGTGTCCCCAACACTGACAGTCCCATGTTAAAAAGCAGTCCCTCTGCATTTTACCCGAGGAGCAATGGCCAGAGCCTCCCTTTGAAAACGATGGGGAGAAATCAGAACATCACACACTGTCCCTTTCAGCTACTGTGAACTGAGCCGCGAGACGACCAATACCCCCTGGCACAGCGCGGACGGGCCAGCGCGCGGGGGCAACAGGGACAGGAGACAGCACAAGAGACGAAGCCCAGGCCCAGGGGCTCTGAGCTCCACCGGCAACTCCCAGGGGCCAAGGCCTATTACCTTTCCGGGATGTGGTTTCCGCCCTTCCTCTTGGCTGACGAACGTCCGGAAAAGCCGCGACCCTGACCCCAGCGCCCGTGGGCATGATGCCACTGGCTCATGTGACCCCCAAGATGCCGCCCACCCAACACCAAGAGTGCCAAAGTCGCCAACACGGCGCCCCCGGTCCCAGCACAAGGCCCCGAACCACAGGCACCTAGACACAAGCCCACGCAGATCGCGGACCTCCTTCTACTGCGCACGCGCCACCGCCCGTCGAGATGACGTCGTCACGCCGGCCGACTGGGACGCTTGATTAGTAAAGAGGACTCTGATGGCTGCAATTCCCTCCTTAGCCGGAGGGTGGTAGCAGAGGTCCATTAGTTCGTGGGTGTAACCTTCAGAATTCCAATGATACGGGACGTAGAAAGTTGTCCCACTCTCCCAGTTTCTTGTGCGGTTCTTTCAGATATTTCCCAAGTGCTTACATTCACACTTGTTGTATCTTCTATGGAAGTATTTGTACGTAGTGGATATCCTGTATTTTATATAAGAGCAGCATATCATATACATAGTCTACAATCTGTCTTGGATAGTGATTTTCCCAGTCAGTTTTTGCGTACATCCATTCTATGCTCTTTAATAGCTGCATAACATTACATAATTTACCTGACCAGTCCAATACTGGTGCACTTTTACTTGTTTTCAGTTTGGGGGTTTTTTGTTTGTTTTTTGTTTTTGTCCTCTGTTACAGATAGGCTGCAATGTGAACATCTTTATACACGTATATAGCTATATATAAATTTCTAGACATAGAATTTCTGGAATGAAAGAAATGCAAACTTAAAATAGTGAAAGATTTTCAATCAGTCTAATCTGCCTAATCAACCTTCAAAAATATTCTATCAACTTATACTTCACTCACAGTGAAACATTTATTGGGTTTCTATTATGTGCCTGGTATCATTCTGGAGGTTCACAGTATGTATTTACATTTTAGACAATACCAAAAAATGCCTGAGAGAGATAAGAGTGGAGCTCAAGTATAACATTTCCTCCCAGGATCAGGCATAGGGATCTGTACCTGTTAGAAAAACTATGAATCCTGCCACAAGTGAAACAGCAAAGAACAGCATGTTCTACAGTAGGTCTGAGGGTATAACAGCATACTAAATTCCATTGTTATTTATAATAACAAATGTTTTTTGTTAGTTTTACTTTTTAGTTTCTAATTTCTGAAAGTATCTTACATACACTCTTAGTAATCTTCACAACAATTTGAGCTGGGTAAACTGAGTCAGGAAGGTCCGAATTATTGAATGAATGAATGAATGAATTAGTAAAAAGATCACTAGCTTTAACATATCTGGGACAATCATAGTCTAACCAAGTTTAAATCCACAAGCATGTATTTACAATTCTGAAAACTTCCACATAATTAAAAATGGGACAATATTAGTAAATTACTATTTGGATAAAGAAAAGATACAAGTTAGCACAACATAGTTTACAAACTTAAAATTAGGCACATTCAATTTGGTGCTAAATCATAAAATATTCTTTGGCAGTTTATGAAAAATATCCAATAGGCATGGAATGGCCAAAAAGTACAAATGATACAAATACCTATAGACATGACAGTGTACAAATTGTGACATAAATCTATCAGAAACTAGAAAACGTATGTTCGTCTTATAGTTCCAGCTGGCTAAAAGATACAGGCTTTGGGTGGGAACACACAAAAATCCAGACCTGGCCATAACAGGGTTTCCAGAAAGTATGGCAACTAGCAAAGAGTAGGCCTCTGGATGGGAGTGGGGTCCAACATGAGATAAAACAATGCCTTAATGGGTATGTAGTAGGCTGGGATGGAAAATATAGGAGCAAGGGATATTTGGAGAGTCAGACAGCTAAGTATTTGACACTAACAAAATCTACCAGTATCTGATAGGGCCTCAGGTACCATGCAAGGGATTCCAGTATTGAATTAAATCAAAATGTGACAATGGGAAGAATTAAGGAGAGCCTCAGGGGTAGATGAACTGGGTATGTTACAACAAGACATGTCTCAGTTAACCTGATGGGTTCAAAATGCAGCAAGTGGGTATACGGGACACGACAATACCCTAACTATAAGAATAAAGGTTGAAGGTCAGGGTAGGGCTTGATGTTCCTAAGTGTTGAAATAGAGCTCTTTAGATTCTTCCTCCTACATGTAAGATACTTTTAGAGGTTAAGATGATGCTGAGCCTGCAAGCTGAAGTTAAATGGCTGGAACTAGGGAGAGAAAATAAGTTACATAGGCTCGGAACCAGGAAAAGCCCAACTAAGGGTTTGCCTAAATAGAATTGAATGTTGGAACTGAATATTTTAATATGTAAACATTTTACTGATACCAAAATTTGTCTTACCACACTTCCCCCAATCTCGCACCACCCACCCTAACCTGCAGTAACTATGGGACCCTTGATTTCCATGGGAATACAGAGAAAAGAGACACTGATCTGGCTTGCCGGTATTTAGGAAGTTGTTAGCCGGACATCACATACTAGTATCATGTAAGTAGGCCGTCTGAAGTATGAAGCTTAGGGGAAAAACCTTGAAGAAAACCTAAAAGCTTAAGCCACACCTCTACACTACACCACCTTTCACAATTTCTTCTCAGATAAGCATCATCCCCATCAGTGAAGAAACTCATATCTCATAATAGGAAAAACAGGCCTCAAGATTCAATGTGTGTCTTGGGAGGTCCCATCTATGCGATATCGTCCTGGGACCAGAAAAGTCCCCAGGAAGATCAATCTCTGCACCCCTGAAAGCTTACCACCAAGGAAAAATGACTAGGTCCATAGATTTCCTCCCTCAAACCAGCTTACCTCACACATAAATCATTAGCAACTCAGCCCTTACTCACATTATCACAGTCACAAGAGTGGTTAGGGAGAAAAGCACTAACCAGGGGAACTAAAACAGAGGCAATCCAGGCCAAGTTGGGCTGGTGGCAGATATCTGCTCCTTACGCTCGGGTGCATAATGCGACTCACCACAGTGCCTTTTTCACAGACCCTTTTTAAAGTTTCTCCACAAAATCCAACAGCTCAGGTTAGTTCATGACGCTTCAAGGTCAACAATCGTCAAGAGAAAAACATGCAATATGTCTTACAATGTTGGATTCCTTACAAATAGGACAAGGAGATAACCATGTAGACAAAACCAGAGCATTCGAAAACATCTGTACTCTACAAACATACCAGTGAATGCTATAAATAAGGTAATATGACATAAAACAAAATGAAAACTAGATGTGAGACTGTTCTCTTCAGTGTACAGACTTCATGGCAGTTGCTGCACTATCTAGCTACTTAGATCTATAACTCTCTGTTCTGTTAATACAAAATGAGGCCCAAGTGTGTCAACTTGTTCCCCACAGAAACCAAAAAATCTACATGCATCTCTTTTCTCCTGTGCCCTTTCACCTTACCTGCTCCCAATTCTCCACCAACGTCCCCCTCTTTCTCTAATTATTCTCCTCTTCATTTTGCTTGGCCTTGCACCCAAGCATGCAAGACAGAGAGTCCTAGAGGTCCAAGATTCTAGAGTGGCTCTTTGCAAGGGGGAGGAGATTACAGTAACTGCCACACTGTATATACTTCTGTGCAAAGAAAAAGGGACAGTGTTCAGAATGTCTCTCACATATAACAAGAGCTGGATGGCAGGATACCTGTGTGGCCCAAGGAACTAGAGCTAGCAAATTATGGGCAAAACAATTGCAACCAAAGGCTGGAAGAGGAAAGGTCTGCAACCAGCTCTGTCTTCTAGCTCTCTGGTATTTGCTGCCAACGGGCAGAGTCTATTTCGTGAAGCATCAAGCACTGAAAAGAAGACTCCTGCTGCTGGAAGTTGACAGGAAGTAACATCCAATGCAAGATCAAGGCTTGTCCTAGGAGCAATGCCCATAATGGAAGAAAAAAAAAAAAAAAAAAAAGAAAGCGGAAGAGAAATGTTAAGTCGCAAGTCCAACCTGGCCCCCAGCCTAGCCCAGCCCAAGGAAGGTAGGAGTCAAGGAGAAGAAACTAAAAGAGAAGAGCCTTGGACCACAACATTCTCCACAAGGTACACTCAAGAAACTTCACCCTACTCTTGAACCAAGCTACAAAAAGAGCTTCTTAATCCCTACTTTTGCTCCTTGAAAGCTGCTATCAGTTCACTCATTAGACACATATGATTTCAGAACAACTGTAATAGTTCACACTAGATGGCTCTTTCCTTCCTCAGGATTATTAATGAAATAACATCTATATAGCTCTAAGTATATGATACATAAAATAGAATACTCTGTAGAATAGAAGTAACTCTTAGTTCATTATATTAATGAACGTCTGTAAGAAATGTTGCAATGATTTCCCTAATGGAAGAGCCTGGGGGAGGTAAATCTGTCTTCTAGGATTTCCTCCCCAGAGCTCAGAAATTTAGGTGTTGTTTTAGCTCTCCTACACTCTCTTCACCCAAGCCCGCCTTCCTGTTGGGGATCGGACCTCCCTATTGGCTATCTCATACCTTCCAACTGCCTGCTTTGTGACATCACTCTCCTACCAAACCTACTACCACTTGGTCGAGTCTTGCTTGGGCTTTCCGTGGAGCTGTTTGGACCAGTAACCAGTGACCTCTGTACTGGACACGTGCGCCGTTCAGCTGCAGCCACTCAGACAATCCTCTAGTGTTGTCTCCTCAGCCCTTGTACCTGCAGTTGATGTTTCCTCTTCTCTGACCATGTCAGGTAAGAAAAGAAACTTTGGAAAGTTTTGCGTTCGATTTCTTTTGCCCCTAAATTGAGTAGGAGATTCAAAATAGCATGGAATGATGAGGGAAAGTATTGAACTACAAGTCTGGAGACCTAATTTCAGTTTTGACTTTGACGTTTACTATCTGTGTGACTTTGGACAAATCACTGGCTGTCTCACAAAGCCTGTTGCTTTCCTTACCTGTTACGTTAGGATACCACATTGGGTTGATCACTCTGATCCCCTTCTTTTCCAGTATTGAGCCTTAAAGGGTACCCACGGAGAAAATGAAATCAGAGACTTCTCAAGAGGGTTTCAACAGAAACACAGAAAAGCCAGGGGACAGAGAAAACTAGCAATATATACCAAGATGTTTCATCTCTAATGGTCTCCCCCTCCACTAGGATTTCGACTAGTTGAAAAGAGAGAATAGGGAGAGAGGATGGAGAGTACTGGGCTATATAGGGAGGCACAGAGTCAAAACGTAAGGAAGTTTAGGATTGTTTTCATTAGCACAGGCCAACAGGAACCAAGAGATGGGAAAAAATATAAGAATGAAGAGGGAAAGCATAGAGGAGCTCTCAAGAAAAACGGAGTTTGCCGTGGAGTGCTGATGGGAACCAAAGATTTTCAATTAAAGCAGAAACAGCACAGAGGGAAACCTGCTCAGAGCAGGGCAAAACAAAGTTGATGGTAGCAAATCCTTACATTAACAGACTAAGAAGGAAAGTAAGGCCAGAACAGGGGATCACCAGGAAAGGCAGCTTATCAGAAAAGTCATACTCCGTTTTCTTTCTTTTATTGCCTCTCTGAATACAGTTGGCACTTGACAGTTTTGAATATAAACATTTTAGAAATACGTTTTAGAACTGATGCCTCCTATAAACAAGCAACCAAAGTGGTTATCTAGGGGGCTGCTTTTCAGTGTTTTCTTCTTTCTAAGTTTTAAACTAGGGAGACATTTTACCAATTAAACATTTTAAGTGATATCTTCTAAATTGAATCAGAAGGACTATTTTCCTTTGTGTGATATGTAGGTTCTAAGGCAAGGTTGCTTTTCATTTTTACAGTTATTTCCTTCCTAACACAGAGAGCACGTTGATCGACAGCCGTCGTTCGCTTGTAGATCTTAGCTACCGAAGAAGAAGAAGAAAAAGTCAAGCCCCACATCTCTAATTCCCCACTTAGGGAATTCCCTGGCGGTCCAGTGCTTAGGACTCGGTGCTTTCACGGCCAGGGCCACGCGGCGCGGCCAAAGAAAAAAACAAACAAACATCCACGTTTGTCGAAAACAAAATTGTGGAGTCCTCTGGATTTTCTTACATTTGAAAATCTTTTTTAATTGGATTCTAGGGATGATGGTTTTTTGAGGTTTTGGGATGCCATCTTCTTGGATGTTGAAGATGATTCTAATCTAAGTTCTAGGATAAATCCAAAAACCTTCTTGATACTTTTTAAGCTTCCTTTCTGCTTATTATATAAGCTATATTCATTGAAATATATGTTTCTCCTAGGCTTAATACCTGTTACTTGCTGGGTAAAACTATGAATGAGCACAATAATGAAACTCTTTTACACTTCTTATTTTGCTGTCTGCTTCGTACCGGTTTTCATTGAAATACACTTGTCTATATATGTGGTGGCTACCTATACATTCACATTTATTGCATTCTGTTGCTTGTTATGCATTTTTTACTGATATACCTTCTCTGTCCGTATGCATTGGCTAGGAATGCATTCACCTCTGTCACCTCCATCGTGTTTTTTGGTTAATAGTATTCACTAAAATAGAGTGGGCAAAATTCACTTTCATAATATTGCATGGATGGTACAGAATGTCATTTGTTAGTAAATTCATTAGGCTTCGATACTTGCCACATACCCCAGTTTTCATTAATATCTATGGATTTCTTTTTCGTTACGTAATATGTTTGTCATGATTTTTCTTTGTCTTTCTAGAACTTATTGTATCTTCCTCCATATAAATCATACGCAATAGATCAGCGTATTCATCTATTAATTATTACTGCTATTATTCTTGGTGGTGGTGTTATAACCACTTTATAGATGAGTAATCTGAAGTAATCAGATAACTTTTCTCTTTCCAAAAGCACTTAAGAAATCCACTTTCGGGTAATCATTTTGAGGTAGGATGAGAAACCAGGCTTGAAGAGGGCAAAAATGACTCTTTCAATTCACCAGCTGGACTGAGCTATACGTCAACTCTAGGTAATAGCGTGGGAACTGCACAAGCAAAGGGAGACACTGAAGACGACAATGGTTAACAGCCGTACTGTTTTCTAATGGACAAAAAAAAAATGCCTATATTATAAGTTCTGTTTCTCCTGCTTTCTGGCAGTATCATGCTCAGAGTGGCGTCCTGGCAAGGAAGTCAGGATACTTAGGTTCTGAAACCTGGTAATGATACTAACATAATGAGAGAACGTGAACAAGTCAACCCGACCTCTCTGAGCCTCAGTTTCCTTACTCATGAAATGAGACTGAGAAAATCGAAGTTCTCTAAGGGCCTCCTAGTTCTAAAATGCTTCCAGTCTAGGAAATAGCATACAAGTCAATACGAGTGCAGGCTGAAGGGAAAGACAGGGCAGGGAGAAGGTTGCTTCCAGCCTAGAGAACAATGTCTGAACCATACCACTTGGCTCTTCTGCCCGTCTGTGCCCAAAGACGGGAGCACAGGCAGTTAATACAGAAGAGTGGAAAACTGCTCAGTCCTTACAGCCATCATTAACTGTCTGATTTTGGGTTTCTCAGGAAGCAGCGATAGTAGAGGTGTCCTGATAGCAAGAACCTTCAGATAATGCTGTTCCTCAAACGTAGTGAGAATTTCTCAACCTCCCTGAGTTTTTCATGACCCTCTTGTTCTTCCAGAAAATTTCCAACATCCATCTCTACTTGGAACTCTAAATTCTCTGCAGCATTCTCTTCCTGTGGTGAGCAATGCAACTTCCCTAACACCAAGTGTCTGCAACTTCTCCAGAGTCTCTGCCCCTGCCGTCAGTTCGGCATCGGCTACCGGTACCCCTTTCCAGACACTCATGGGTAGTGCCTACCTTTACCAACATTCTAGCACGACTATGTTATCTGGAGTTACTGACCACAGCCAGATCTCCACTTCAGCTGCTTCCTATCCAGGTGTTCTTGAGTGGGACATCACAGGAAGCACTGAAAAGAATTCTTCTTCACTCGGAGACTTTACTCTGGCACTCACGGACCGGCACACAGCTGCTTCCTCCATGTTTATGGCAGCCCAGTATGATAAAACTTCAGACGCCAATAACATGGTCCCTCTATATCCATCGCTTTCTGCCAGCCTTGCTCAGGGAACACCATCGCAGATTCCAAATCAGGGGCATAGCCGCCTGTCACTTCCCTACCAGGAAGGAAGCCAGGTATATCACTATAACCAAGGCACACGGGGGTCTTTACTGTATGGAGAACTTGGCTCCTGCCCGCAATCCTATGGCTCTGCGTCATACACAGGAAGTAGGGCCTCTGTGCAACCAGAAATGGGAATGGGACTGAAGGAGATTCAGCCCACAAATATCCGACCACCAGCTTCCACCTCTGCAATCTGCCACCCTGTGTCTGCTCAACGCATCACAGAAACAAGTTTTCAAGGTGAGTATACAAACGGCAGAGAAAGTTGAAGAATGAGGTCGGCATTCAAAAACGGGGTCAAATCGACAGCTGGGAAGGGGTGTAGAGACAGGTAGAATTTAGATCCTGAGCCTTTAATATCCACTACCTTTGCTCAGTGCTCTCTGTTTTCAGACTCTATATAAGAACAACTAGGGCTTCCCTGGTGGCGCAGTGGTTAAGAATCCGCGTGCCAATGCAGGGGACACGGGTTCGAGCCCTGGTCTGGGAAGATCTCACATGCCGTGGAGCAACTAAGCCCATGTGCCACAACTACTGAGCCTGCATTCTAGAGCCCGTGAGCCGCAACTACTGAAGCCCACGCGCCTAGAGCCCATGCTCCACAACAAGAGAAGCTACCGCAATGAGAAGCCCGCACACCGCAACCAAGAGTAGCCCCCACTACCGCAACTAGAGAAAGCCCGTGCACAGCAATGAAGACCCAGTGCAGCCAAAAAAATAAATACATAAAATAAATAAGTTCAAACAATAAATAAATAAACATAAATTTTTTTTAAAAAAGAAGACCTAATGATGAACATAGATAGAAGAAGACCTAATGATGAACATAGATGCAAAAATCCTCAACAAAATACAAATTCGCAAACAGAATCCAACAGCACATTAAAAGGATCATACACCATGATCAAGTGGGGTTTATCCCAGGAATGCAAGGATTCTTCAATATACGTAAATCAATCAATGTGATACACCATATTAACAAATTGAAGGAGAAAAACCATATGATCATCTCAATAGATGCAGAGAAAGCTTTTGACAAAATTCAACACCCATTTATGATAAAAGCCCTGCAGAAAGTAGGCATAGAGGGAACTTTCCTCAACATAATAAAGGCCATATATGACAAACCCACAGCCAACATCGTCCTCAATGGTGAAAAACTGAAACCATTTCCACTAAGATCAGGAACAAGACAAGGTTGCCCACTCTCACCACTATTATTCAACATAGTTCTGGAAGTGTTAGCCACAGCAATCAGAGAAGAAAAAGAAATAAAAGGAATCCAAATCGGAAAAGAAGAAGTAAAGCTGTCACTGTTTGCAGATGACATGATACTATACATAGAGAATCCTAAAGATGCTACCAGAAAACTCCTAGAGCTAATCAATGAATTTGGTAAAGTAGCAGGATACAAAATTAATGCACAGAAATCTCTTGCATTTCTATACACTAATGACGAAAAATCTGAAAGTGAAATTAAGAAAACACTCCCGTTTACCATTGCAACAAAAAGAATAAAATATCTAGGAATAAACCTACCTAAGGAGACAAAAGACCTGTATGCAGAAAATTATAAGACACTGATGAAAGAAATTAAAGATGATACAAATAGATGGAAAGATATACCATGTTCCTGGATTGGAAGAATCAACATTGTGAAAATGACTATACTACCCAAAGCAATCTACAGATTCAATGCAATCCCCATCAAACTACCACTGGCATTTTTCACAGAACTAGAACAAAAAATTTCACAATTTGTATGGAAACACAAAAGACCCCGAATAGCCAAAGCAATCTTGAGAACGAAAAATGGAGCTGGGGGAATCAGGCTCCCTGACTTCAGACTATATTACAAAGCTACAGTAATCAAGACAGTTTGGTACCGGCACAAAAACAGAAAGATTGATCAATGGAACAGGATAGAAAGCCCAGAGATAAACCCACGCACATATGGTCACCTTATCTTTGATAAAGGAGGCAAGCATATACAGTGGAGAAAAGACAGCCTCTTCAATAAGTGGTGCTGGGAAAATTGGACAGATACATGTAAAAGTATGAAATTAGAACACTCCCTGACACCATGCACAAAAATAAACTCAAAATGGATTAAAGACCTAAGTGTAAGGGCAGACACTATCAAACTCTTAGAGGAAAACATAGGCAGAACACTCTATGACATACATCACAGCAAGATTCTTTTTGACCCAGCTCCCAGAGAAATGGAAATAAGAACACAAATAAACAAATGGGACCTAATGAAACTTAAAAGCTTTTGCACAGCAAAGGAAACCATAAACAAGACCAAAAGACAACCCTCAGAATGGGAGAAAATATTTGCAAATGAAGCAACTGACAAAGGATTAATCTCCAAGATTTACAAGCAGCTCATGCAGCTCAATAACAAAAAACCGAACAACCCAATACAAAAATGGGTAGAAGACCTAAATAGACATTTCTCCAAGGAAGATATACAGATGGCCTACAGACACATGAAAGAATGCTCAACATCATTAATCATTAGAGAAATGCAAATCAAAACTACAATGAGATATCATCTCACACTGGTCAGAATGGCCATCATCAAAAAATCTAGAAACAATAAATGCTGGAGAGGGTGTGGAGAAAACGGAACACTCTTGCACTGTTGGTGGGAATGTAAATTGATACAGCCACTATGGAGAACAGTATGGAGGTTCCTTAAAAAACTACAAATAGAGCTACCATACGATCCAGCAATCCCACTACTGGGCATATACCCTGAGAAAACCATAGTTCAAAAAGAGTCATGTACCAAAATGTTCATTGCAGCTCTATTTACAATAGCCAGGACATGGAAGCAACCTAGATGTCCATCGACAGATGAATGGATAAAGAAGATGTGGCACATATATACAATGGAATATTACTCAGCCATAAAAAGAAATGAAATGGAGGTATTTGTAATGAGGTGGATGGAGTTAGAGTCTGTCATACAGAGTGAACTAAGTCAGAAAGAGAGAACCAAATACAGTATGCTAGCACATATATACGGAATCTAAGACATAAATTTCAAAAAAAAGAACACCTAATGCAGGTGGGAAGGTGGGAGGGCCACCGTAGAGGTCATCTATGCTACATGTACAAGAACCCCGAGAGCACACCAATAGGTACCACGTTTTTCACTGCTGTAGCCGATCATTCCCCCTGTACTACCACACTGTAGCACTCCCTTCCCTCATCTACTGCTATAGTCTCTTTGGAAGGTGTTTCAGAACTCTTGTTATGAGAGTGCCAGTGGAACTGTCCTCACTTCCTTAATTTATACCAGGATTTAAGACCTTGTGGTCCGAGATCCTGTCCAGAGAGCAAGCAGGCTAAGACTCTGTCTTTGTTGATATATTTCATCAGAAAGGGCTCTACCCCCTCTCCTAGTTCATGGTGTGAAGTGTTCTTAGCCTCTCGGGAAAGTGGGGAGAATTGAAAGGACCCTATATGAGAATGCTAGGCTTTGTAAAACATTTCAGGTTTTTAAAAATAAGACTCATTTTGTATTGGACTTACAACAGTCCTATGAAGTACAAAGAAAGCCGAGAATCAG
The DNA here is from genome assembly GCF_009873245.2 of Balaenoptera musculus. NCBI lineage: Eukaryota > Metazoa > Chordata > Mammalia > Artiodactyla > Balaenopteridae > Balaenoptera > Balaenoptera musculus. Next base: position 25,629,764 of record NC_045797.1, read on the forward strand.
TGACATGAAAGGATCGCCAGGAAGAATTACAACAGTCACCGCTTACCTCGTAGCATAGGGCACTGTCCATGATCCTTAAGAAGAGTTAGTAGAAATGCCTTGCCCATCTTGCCCCTGAACCCCTTGAAAGGTACACGACTGCTGTGTTGGTGTTTAGGGGGAGCATCTCGCTTACCAGGGACTGACTTCTCCCTTGATCCCTTTGTAGTGATGGAGACTTCCCTGGTGATGAAAAATTCCCTGGGATTGCAACCTCCAAGCCAGACGTTTTGTGTGACACAAACTCAAGAACTCCCCAAGTCCTGCAGTAGCAGAAACAGCCACATACTTGAGAGTAACCCACCATCTGAACTTGGGGACATTTCAGTGACAGCTCCGGTCCAGAGTGCCAGGCGTCTCCTGGCCCTGCCTCCAGCTCCAAGCCAGGGACAAATCGAGAGTAAGAACGTGGATGATATCAAAACCAAGCTTTCAAAGCCTCTGGATGCCTACCAGATCCCAATAGAAAACCAAGATCCTCCACTACTCCCTTCAGGAATCCCTGATATTCGCCAGCCGCTGGCCTGCACCGATCCCCTCAGCCAAGAGGAGCAGCCTGGTTCTGAAAATGCTGATCTGGGAGAGAACAGCCGGAGTCGTCAGGACCTAGGGACACTTGAAAATGGGACTGAACCTAGCAGTGGTCTTGCAGACATTACTACACTGGCGGAGGGTATTCACCTTCCCCAGCTCTTTAATCCTTTGAAAGATCTTGATCAATCCCAAGGTCCCAACGTGATCAAAGCTAAAGACACCAGAGCCATTAAGGTGAATCAGGTGCAGGAAAAGCCAAGTGTCATAAAGGTTCCCTCTGATCAACCCAGGAAGAACAAACAGAAAGCCTCTGAGCCTATCAGTGGTGCTCCCAAGGCCAAAATCCAGCCAAAGAATCCAGAGTGCCTGTTAGGGGGAGAAGTGGTTATATGCCATGCTGCAGTCAGTGACAGGGCTCCTGTGAACACGGCCAAGCACTCTCAAGGCAAACCTCAGAAAGCTGCATCCAGAAAGATCAGCAAAACTAAGAGCCACGGGCAGGAAAAGACCAAAAGGACCAGAGGAAGAAACAAGGCTGAAGAGAACAAGCAGTCAGGGAACAAAGTCAAGGCAGAAGAGAAGCCAGCAATCCCCAACACGAAGCGAAAGGAACACCAAACTGAGCTTCTCCAACAGAGCCTTCGAAAGCCTCGAACCTCCCTTGGCGTGCGCATGCTGGAGTCTGTGAAGGTTCTTCATGCGCTGGGGAAGAAGAATGAGACGAAAACTGGGCTCTCTTCCTGTCGGCTCTTGGGAAATTCAAGCAACCCCAAAGACCCCCAGCCACCCCCAGCTATCCAGCCATGGCGGCATACCCCACGTGAGGGTAAGAGTCCTGAGAAAACGCAAGTCCAAGCCCAGAAACCAGACAGCAGTGCTGAAACAGAGTGTCCAGCTCCATCCCAGTATGAGCGGCCTCCTCCTGGGAAGGTCAAGTTGATACCTCTGCCTTTTTCTGCCTGGGACAAGCCTCAAGCTCGACCCGCTCCTCGGAGGCCACAGTCTCTGGCCTCACGTCGGCCTGCTGGGGCTTACCGTGCCCAGCCCGGTTCTACTGACTCAGCTCAACCTGCTGCAGTCAATTCAGCCCAGCCAGCTCCTGCCTCTTTGCCAGGTCCCGCCAAACCAGCTCAGCCAACTGGGACCAACCCAAGCCAACCGGCTTGGACCAACCATACCCAGCCTCGTGTCCCTCAGTCTGCTGCTGCTCCTAGGCCTGCACCCTACAAAACTTCATCGGGCGCTTCTCTCCAGCGGGAGCCTGTTCCCCCTGCTGTGAATAAGCGCCAGTCCCCACCCAAGCTCCAAACCCAATTTCTACTCCAAGACTTCAGCAAGCAACGAGTTCCGTGGAGGGAACCCAACGTGCCTGAGCCAGTCATGTCAAAGCCCATCGAACAAGAGCAGAGGCCAGAGCGAGAGGCCATGAAGAGGCGGGCTCAGCAACAACGGGAGAATGCTGCCAGATACACCTCTTCGGGGAAGCTGCAATTTTTCACCGAGAGGGAAAACGAAATGGAAATTGCTGACTACTACGGATACGTCAAGTGAGAGCTGCTAGGATTCTTGGTGCCACCTTGGCTACCAGCTGTTCTTCCATACATAGGTAAGATAGGTATAGAACTGAATAAGTAAATGGAATACAATTAATAGATGAGTCATAAACCTTTCGAATTCTGAGATGCTGCTAACTGGGGCGTGAGAAAGGAAGGACTGAAAGTTGGATGGGAGAATGAAGGAAAGGGGTAAAAACTGAGGAAAGAGGAAGGAACTTGGCCCAGGGCTAGGAAGGCCAACAGAGATGTATGGATTTAGGAAAGGAAGCCGGAGTGAGGATGAAATGGCAGAAGGAAAAAGCAGGGTCAGAGGTCTGGGTTGAAAGAACACAATTTGAGTAGAGTTGAAGGTGACAGAAGATGAGTCTAGGTTTACTAGGAGAAAGAGAAAAAGTCTCTTGGGGACGCTGGCCTTAAGTCTCACAACCACCAGACAGGTGTTTCAGAAAACAAGAGGTTCAGGACACATCTCTGAAAGGTTTGAGTTGCCTTATTCAGGTGTGATTATAGTGGGGGAATAGGGAAATCTACCAGAGAAGTGGCTAGGGCTCAGAGTTATCCTAGGGGCAGCTGACGACAGGGGCAGAGCCAAGGGAACTGCTGGATCAGGAGGCCCACGAATAGGGCCTGGTATGTAAATCACCATGTATTCAACACCTAAGCTCGAGGGCAGCCAATGCACTATTCAGTTAATCCTGGCAACGACAGGCAAGGCCAGTATTCCTGTGCCACTTCATTTACAGAGGTGCAGCAAAGGGCTGAGGTCACATCCCATGTGGAGGTACAAGGCCTCAATTTGAGGCCCAAATGCCTCTGAAGCCCTTTGTATTTGCAGATGCCCGTAGGCGGCCAACCTGGTTTTCAGAGCACAGCATCCTGAGGTTACTGGTGGACGAGATCAAACTTCTGCACGCGCCTAAATATTAACTTGAGGGGCTTCCTCCATTGACCAGGGCGCGTGCCACCTTCTGTGAACATCACCATCAACTGAAACGCACGAGAAAAATCCGACGGAAGCATCCACTCTCACGGGTGAGAGTGGTGGGGGCACGCGCACTGGGCAGCAGCTACAACAGCCACAGGACGCAGGCGCCCAGGGGTTCAGAGGCTCCCTGGGAGGCCTCGTGGGGAAGCTCGAGGGAGTGACGATGGGAGAGAGCGGCAGGGGTGGGCGTGAAAAGGAATGCAGTGGGGAGAAGGGAGAGATGGAGACAGTGGATAGTCACTATGGGAAAACTGGCAATTTTCATTTTCAAAATTATTTTTTTGAGATGTCATTCACATGCCATAAAATTCACCTTTTGAAACTGAAAATTCAGTGTCATTTCGTACATTCACAAGCCTAGGCAACCATCACCGTCATCTAACACATCACATTTTCATCACCCCAAAAAGAAGCCCCCTTAACCATCAGCAGGCACTCTTCATCCCCTCCTCCTTCAGTCGCTGTAACCATTAACTTGCTTTCTGTCGCTATGGTTTTGCCTTTTCTGGACATTTCATGAAATAATACAAATGTGACCACTGTGTCTGGCTTCTTTCACTTAGCATAATGTTTTCAAGTTCGTCCATGTCGTAGCATGTGTCAGTACTTCATTCCTTTTTATGACTGTATAATATTTCACATATACACCACATTTTAAAAATCCATTCATCAATTGATGGGCATTTGGGGTTTTTTTCACTAATAATGCCCATTTTTTGAGAGTTTATTCTGTGCTAGGCAGCACCAGGCTAAGTTACTGACCTTATTTCACAGATAAAGAGGCTTGGAGAGTGTGAAGAGTTTGCCCAAGATTAAGAGCTAGCAATTGGGGGAACTGGGGTTTGAACTCAGGCAAACTTCAGAGGTAATAGATTCACATGACAGAACACTAGAAAAGGTACACAAGGGTATTCAATGAAAAGTGACCCTTTTCCCCACGTTCCCCAGCCACACATTTCCCTCCTCAGAGACATCTGCTTTGGCCGTGCTGTGGATCCTTCCAGAGAAATATTTACACCCCAACATTTATGTATCACAATTTATTGACTAATCTGTCCCACTCATTTGAAATGTCACTTTTATGGTATAACAGATTCCTATACGTATTTATATTACTCTTTTCAGAGCTGTCCTGACTCTTCTTTGCCTATCTTTTATTTTTGCCATTTCTCTAAAATTCTTTTTATCTTCTTTTTGATTTAAAAATTTTTTCCTTTTCTTGTTTGTTTCTCTTAAGGCATTATCCATTATGTTCATTCACTCGTATTATTTTATTTAATTTATTTTATTTATTTATTTATTTATTTTTGGCGGTGTTGGGTATTAGTTGCAGCAGTGCGTGGGCTCTTCCTTGCAGCTCGTGGGCTCTCTAGTTGTGACGCGTGGGCTTCAGAGCACGTGGGCTCAGTAGTTGCGGTGTGCGGGCTTAGTTGCCCTGCAGCATGTGGGATCTCTGTTCCCCAACCAGGGACCGAACCTGCATCTCCTGCATTGCAAGGTGGATTCTTAACCACTGGACAACCAGGGAAGTCCCCACTCTTGTATTATTTTAAATTTAGTCCTCATTTCTGAAACTTTTTTCTTTTATTTTGAATTCTGTCTTGAGTTCTATCATCTTACCTAATTCTAGTTTATGCTGTTCTTTCATCTTTTTTTTATTATGGTAAAATATACATAAAACAAAATTTATTATTTCAACCATTTTCAAGTATACAATTCAGTGACATTAAATACATGCACAATGCTGTGAAACCATCACCACTGTGCAAATTCAAAATAATTATGTCAAAAGATTGAGCAGGACATCAGAAAGATGGAGGCAGCAGCATAGTTTCTGAATCTCTCCAAACCCTTTCATGGAAGAAGATCAACTAAAACCAAACACCCATAGGTGGCATTTATCAGCATTTACCATTTCCAGAACGTTTTCACCATCCCAAACAGAGACTCTATAGCCACTAAACAATAACTTCCCATTCCCTCCTCGATCCATGTTCTTTCATCTTTTGCATTGTTTTTCCTAACATCTTTTAGCCCACTTTGAAATAATAGGTTACAGTTTTGATCTGTTTTGTGGACCTGTCTTTTCCAGCTTAATTTTATTGTCTGAAGAGATGCTATTCTGCTCCTTATTCTCTTTTTTCTTACACCACCTCTGTACGGGATTTGATCCCAATCCTTTTCTGTTACTGATTTTTGGATGAAAAAAGTTTTACAGCACTTTGAAAAGGTGGTGCGAGGCCATGTGGAAACATGTTCTTCATGGCTGTTTCATCAATGCTTCACTTATACTGCTTTGGAATAACCGTTTTCCAGGAGGCATAAACCAGTGGGCTTTATCATCGGACAGAGTGCAGAGAAAGGACCCCACGAAAGCTGATCACCTTAGCAGAAACGATTTAGTTATGATTTCACCCAAGATTGGTCACAAACCAGCCTGGGAAACTCAAGGAACCAGAGACAAGGTATAATGCCATCTTCTCTTCTCTCTGCCTCAGCTCTCAAGGATTGGTCACCTCCATGTTATTAGTAACTGTTATTTGGTTTCTGTTCATAATTACTATCAGAAGACACAGCACTTAGGGGCCTAATTACACTGCCCAGCTACGCACCATTCTTCTTCATTTTGGCTTCCTGTCCACCAGCAGGAACCTGATTTAGTTTTGTTCTCCCTTCACCACAGCCCAGTAATTTTTGTGCATGACTCTCACTCTCACCAGAATCTGTATCTCTCACTCTGCCCCAACATCCCACCCCATCATTCGCTCCCTGAAGTGTACTCCAGAAATTTCGGTCAACTGGATATTTTATCACTGTTCACCATCTCTTATGAAACCAGAAGACGAGCAGCTTTCCTATGGAATGACAGAGAACTTGTCAAGATGAAACACCAGTCTGCGGGAGAAAGGGAAGAAGAGAATGATGGAAATCGTTTCTGGGAAACTATTTTTACATTATGTTTTGTTTGTTCCTGGTAAAGAAACTGAAATCTTCTTAACAGTAAAACAAAATCTAAACCACTAAATTCAATAATGCAGGAGTATAACTTTTGAAAAAAATTTCTTTGGCTGCGCAGCGTGTGGGATCTTAGCTCCCCAACCAGGGATTGAACCCACGCCTGCTGCACTGGAAGCGCAGAGTCTTCACCACGGGACCACCAGGGAAGTCCCAGGACTATCACTTTTAAAGGAGAAGGTATAAACCCCTTGGTTATATGAACTGGAGATTTTTAGTAAGAAGTCATATATTTTAAATGACTGGAGATTTAAAGAAAGGAAGGAAGGAAGGAGAGAAGGAAAGAAGGAAGGAAGAAAGAAAAAGGGAGTTCCTTAGTGGTGCAGTGGATAAGACTCCACGCTCCCAAAGCAGGGTGCCCCGGGTTCGATCCCTGGTCAGGGAACTAGATCTCACATGCATGCCGCAACTAAGAGTTCACGTGCCACAACTAAGGAGCTGCAACTTAGGAGCCTGCCTGCTGCAACTAAGACCCAGCACAACCAAATAAATAAATAAATTTTTTTTAAAATATATTAAAAAAAGAAAAAGGAGGTGTGATTGAGAATCGCTTTTCTAACTTCACAGAATTTCTGTTTGTCTGTTTTTTTAATGTAGTATTCAAAAACGTAGTGGCTTAGTTTCGGAGGTTTCCTGGCTCTGCTGCCATCCCTGACTTTTATCAAGACATTTCCCTTTGTGCCTGTTTTTCCTCCCAGAAGTTTCTCTTCTGTGTGGGTCACATCCTGGAAAGGAGCTCTGGCTGCTCAGTTTGAAGATGTAGAAGGGCTAGACTGCTCCAGCCCTTCAGACTCTTCTGGGCCCCGGGTCCTTACTCACATTAGGGTTTGGTAAAATCTCTCCCAGTCAGCTGCTGTTCTCAAATTGGCCCACAGTGCTTTCCAATGAATACCTGCTGGCATTTTGAAGGACTCCTGTCTTCATGTCCATCGGATGCTTGCTCCTGTCTGCCACTTCCTTTGGTGCAGATGCTGGGACCAGGCAGGTCTGTGTTGGTGGTGGTCTGACACACCCTCTTGTTTTGGGGTTTCTAGTTTCTCGATAAGTGCTACCCATGGGCACTTTGTTTTGGTTGATCTAGTTCCATGAGATGGTTTGGTGAGATTCAAAAACTGTGCAACTGCCTCCATCTTTCTGAAATTCTGCTCCATCATTTGCCATAATTATCTGAAATGTGGGGGCCCTGTAATTTTCAGTTTCCCGAAGCAGAGCCTCATTTGCACTACCCTCGTTAGGATGGGGAGGTTATCCTGGATTATCAGGGTGAGCCCTAAATGTAATCATATGCGTCTTACAAAATGGAGGCAGAAAGAAATTTGATAGAGACAGAAGACGGAAAGGCAAAGTGACCATGGAAGCAAAGACTGGAGTGTTGCAATGCCAGCAACCACCAGAGGCTGGCAGAAGCAAGGAATGAAAGCTCCCTCAAGAGACTCTGAAGGGAGTGTAAATCCTACTGACACCTTAATTTTGTCCCAGTGTTATTGATTTCAGACTTCTGGCCTCCAGAACTGTGAAAAAATAAATTTCTGCTTTTTAAAGCCACCAGTTGTGGTGATTTGTTAGAGCAGCCACAGGAAAAATGCTCCATTGCACAATAATACAATGCTCCAACAACTAGGTAGACATTTGAAAAATAATACATGTGAATTAAAAGAAAAATATTTTTATTTCACTCTGAAATAACCACAATTACTTGCTAATGGAATGTGGGGGACTGTTGGGCACTGTACAACATCTCAAACCTTAGAATTAAATTGGATGCTGCCAGCCTCATTTCCTGCTCCACATTGATCTTCAAGTAGTACTTGCCTTTTGTTACAACTACTGCCAAAATCCCAGGTTCACAATCATATGACGGCATTGAAAGGAATATAGCACGACCTAATGTTGAAACTGTGAACTACCTACCAGCTAGAAGCTCACATGGTATCTAACAGATGTCAAATATTGCTGTGAATCCTTCAAAAAGTTTAAATATCCTGCTACAGGCTGGTGAATTTATGTGGTGTCCTGGGGGGCGCCCCAGTGTACCTTGTGAACCACAGTCCTGACTGGCTTTCCTATTCCCACCCTTGCCTGCCTAAAATTTGTCAACACAGCCACTGTAATGATCCTTTCAAAACATTAGTCAGATCCTGTCCTTCTTCTGCTTGAACCCTCCCACGGCTTCTCATTTTTCTCAGTGTCAAAGCCAATGTCCCTGCAATGGCCTACGTGGCCCTACCTACATCGGGGGTCAACAAATAAACAGCCAGACAGTAAAAATGTTAGTCTCTGTGGGCCAGATTGTCTTTGTCTCAACTATTCAACTCTGTAGTGGATGTTCCCTGTCACTCATTCCACTCCCATCAAGCTCAGCCCTTGCTGGTCCTTAAATACACCAGAAAGCTCCTGGCTCAGGACCTTTGTACTTGCCGTTCCCTGCCTGCTGTTACCTCCAAATCTTTACTCAAATCTTTCCAATGAGGGTTTACCTGACTACACTATCTGAAATTACAACTGCCCCCCTGCACTTCTCCTTTCCTTCAATCTGATTCCCTTTACAGAGCCCACTTCTCCCATGGTATTTAGAATCTTCTAATATACTATGTAATTTACTTATTTATCACATAATTCCTTGTAATCCATCATTCCCTCACCCATTACTAGAATATAAGATCCTTGAGGGCAGAGTTGTGGGTTTTTTTGTCTGTTTTGTTGGCTAATATATGCCCAATGCCTTGAACAGTGTTTGGCACAAAGTAGGTACTCAATAAATAGTTGTTGATTGAATAAATGAATGAATGAATGAATGTTTTTCAAGGAGTATAAATACAGCGGTATGCAATTCTTTATCTTGCAATCAAAGTTATAGTGGTTAGTCATACGGCAATATTTTTGCAAATAAATATGTAAACCAAATATAAAATGATAAAATCCCTCAACCCAAACTGTACAACTCAAATAGTCTTAAAGTTTCTTTTCTCATTTAACTCTTGTTGAAATTTTCAACCTTGAGAATGGCACTCTTACCTAAAAAGAAAGGCTCTCAGCTATTAGGAATAAATCATATAACTCACAGCTAACTAGCAGGTAACAAAGGAAGAAAATACGTCTAAAATAAAATTGACTGCTTATGTACAAATTTAAGCATTAATTGTAATAATACACACACATTTAAAACCTTTACAAGCATACATAAAAGACTCATTTTCCTGGGACTTCCCTGGTGGTCCAGTGGTTAAGAATCTGCCTTCCAATGCAGGGGACACAGGTTCGATCCCTGGTCAGGGAACTAAGATCCCACATGCTGCGGAGCAACTAAACCCCCTCAACTACTGAGCCCACATGCTCTGGAGCCGAGGCATCACACCTAGAGAAGCCCGCGCACCACAACGAAGAACCAGTGCAGCCAATAAATAAATAAATAAATAAATAAATAAATAAATATTGTGCTCGCATGATATATCTTTAAAAAACAAAACAGAGTGTCGGGCGCAGCCGTTTCACAAGAGGAACTCTGGTCTGAAGCGCTGGCTGCGAGGCCTCTGCACGTGGCACCCTATGAGCAAGTGAAACGAGACGAAGCACTGAGGAAAGAAAAAAGGTGCACAGGTGACTTGTGGCCAGCATTTTGGACAGCACAGGTCTGGAGAGCAAGAGAGGAACAGGAAAACTACCCAGCACCGACCTCCTTCTAACAGACTATGTTTACTTTTTATTGTTTGTCTCACCACACCAGAAGGTAAGCTCTATAAGAGCCGTGTGGATGAAAGTCTCTTGGTGCTTCAGACAGGCATCAGGGTTGTGCCTCTGAGGTGGGAGAGCCAACTTCAGGACACTGGTCCACAAGAGACCTCCCAGCTCCACGTAATACCAAACAGCGAAAATCTCCCAGAGATCTCCATCTCAACACCAAGACCCAGCTTCACTCAATGACCAGCAAGCTACAGTGCTGGACACCGTATGCCAAACAACTAGCAAGACAGGAACACAGCCCCATCCATTAGCAGAGAGGCTGCCTAAAATCATAATAAGGACACAGACACCCCAAAACACACCACCAGACGTGGACCTGCCCACCAGAAAGACAAGATCCAGCCTCATCCACCAGAACACAGGCACTAGTCCCCTCCACCAGGAAGCCTACACAGCCCACTGAACCAACCTTAGCCACTGTGGACAGATACCAGAAATAACAGGAACTATGAACCTGCATCCTGTGGAAAGGAGACCCCAAACACAGTAAGGTAAGCAAAATGAGAAGACAGAAAAACACACAGCAGATGAAGGAGCAAGGTAAAAACCCACCACACCTAACAAATGAAGAGGAAGTAGGCAGTCTACCTGAAAAAGAATTCAGAATAATGATAGTAAAGATGACCCAAAATCTTGGAAATAGGATAGAGAAAATGCAAGAAACATTTAACAAGGATGTAGAAGAACTAAAGAGGAACCAAGCAACAATGAACAATGCAATAAATGAAGTTAAAAATACTCTAGAAGGGATCAATAGCAGAATAACTGAGGCAGAAGAACGGATAAGTGACCTGGAAGATAAAATGGTGGAAATAACTACTGCAGAGCAGAATAAAGAATAAAGAATGAAAAGAACTGAGGACAGTCTCAGAGACGTCTGGGACAACATTAAATGCACTAACATTCGAATTATAGGGGTCCCAGAAGAAAAAGAGAAAAAGAAAGGGACTGAGAAAATATTTGAAGAGATTATACTTGAAAACTTCCCTAATATGGGAAAGGAAAAAGTTAACCAAGTCCTGGAAGCACAGAGAGTCCCATACAGGATAAATCCAAGGAGAAACATGCCAAGACACATATTAATCAAACTATCAAAAATTAAATATAAAGAAAACATATTAAAAGCAGCAAGGGAAAAACAACAAATAACACACAAGGGAATCCCCATAAGGTTAACAGCTGATCTTTCAGCAGAAACTCTGCAAGCCAGAAGGGAGTGGTAGGATATACTTAAAGTGATGAAGGAGAAAAACCTACAACCAAGATTACTCTACCCAGCAAGGATCTCATTCAGATTTGATGGAGAAATTAAAACCTTTACAGACAAGCAAAAGTCAAGAGAATTCAGCACCACCAAACCAGCTTTACAACAAATGCTAAAGGAACTTCTCTAGGCAAGAAACACAAGAGAAGGAAAACACCTACAATAACAAACCCAAAACATTTAAGAAAATGGGAATAGGAACATAAATATCAATAATTCCCTTAAATGTAAATGGATTAAATGCTCCAACCAAAAGACACAGACTGGCTGAATGGATACAAAAACAAGACCCGTATATATGCTGTCTACAAGAGACCCACTTCAGACCTAGGGACACATACAGACTGAAAGTGAGGGGATGGAAAAAGATATTCCATGCAAATGGAAATCAAAAGAAAGCAGGAGTAGCAATTCTCATATGAGACAAAATGACTTTAAAAAAAAGACTATTACAAGAGACAAAGAAGGACACTATATAATGATCAAGGGATCGATTCAAGAAGAAGATATAACAATTGTAAATATTTATGCACCCAACATAGGAGCACCTCAATACGTAAGGCAAATACTAACAGCCATAAAAGGGGAAATCGAGAGTAACACAATCATAGTAGGGGACTTTAACACCCCACTTTCACCAATGGACAGATCATCCAAAATGAAAATAAATAAGGAAACACAAGATTTAAATGACACATCGAACAAGATTGACTTAACTGATATTTATAGGACATTCCACCCAAAAACAACAGAATACACATTTTTCTCAAGTGCTCATGGAACATTCTCCAGGATAGATCATATCTTGGGTCACAAATCAAACCTTGGTAAATTTAAGAAAATTGAAATCATATCAAGTATCTTTTCCGACCACAACGCTATGAGACTAGATATCAGTTACAGGAAAAGATCTGTAAAAAATACAAACACATGGAGGCTACCCAATACACTACTTAATAATGAAGTGATCACTGAAGAAATCAAAGAGGAAATCAAAAAATACCTAGAAACAAATGACAATGGAGACACTATGATCCAAAACCTATGGGATGCAGCAAAAGCAGTTCTAAGAGGGAAGTTTATAGCAATACAAGCCTACCTCAAGAAACAGGAAACACCTCGTATAAACAACCTAACCTTGCACCTAAAGCAATTAGAGAAAGAAGAACAAAAAACCCCAAAGTTAGCAGAAGGAAAGAAATCATAAAGATCAGATCAGAAATAAATGAAAAAGAAATGAAGGAAACAATAGCAAAGATCAATAAAACTAAAAGCTGGTTCTTTGAGAAGATAAACAAAATTAATAAACCATTAGCCAGACTCATCAAGAAAAAAAGGGAGAAAACTCAAATCAATAGAATTAGAAATGAAAAAAGGAGAAGTAACAACTGACACTGCAGAAATACAAAGAATCATGAGAGATTACTACAAGCAATTCTATGCCAATAAAATGGACAACCTGGAAGAAATGGACAAATTCTTAGAAATGCACAACCTGCTGAGACTGAACCAGGAAGAAATAGAAAATATGAATAGACCAATCACAAGCACTGAAATTGAAACTGTGATTAACAATCTTCCAACACACAAAAGCCCAGGACCAGATGGCTTCACAGGAGAATTCTATCAAACATACAGAGAACAGCTAACACCTGTCCTTCTCAAACTCTTCCAAAATATTGCAGAGGGAGGACCACTCCCCAAATCATTCTACGAGGCCACCATCACCCTGATACCAAAACCAGACAAAGATGTCACAAAGAAAGAAAACTACAGGCCAATATCACTGATGAACATAGATGCAAAAATCCTCAACAAAATACTAGCAAACAGAATCCAACAGCACATTAAAAGGATCATACACCATGATCACGTGGGGTTTATTCCAGGAATGCAAGGATTCTTCAATATACGCAAATCAATCAACGTGATACACCATATTAACAAATTGAAGGAGAAAAACCATATGATCATCTCAATAGATGCAGAGAAAGCTTTTGACAAAATTCAACACCCATTTATGATAAAAGCCCTGCAGAAAGTAGGCATAGAGGGAACTTTCCTCAACATAATAAAGGCCATATATGACAAACCCACAGCCAACATCGTCCTCAATGGTGAAAACTGAAACCATTTCCACTGAGATCAGGAAAAAGACAAGGTTGCCCACTCTCACCACTATTATTCAACATAGTTTTGGAAGTTTTAGCCACAGCAATCAGAGAAGAAAAAGAAATAAAAGGAATCCAAATAGGAAAAGAAGAAGTAAAGCTGTCACTGTTTGCAGATGATATGATACTATACATAGAGAATCCTAAAGATGCTACCAGAAAACTCCTAGAGCTAATCAATGAATTTGGTAAAGTAGCAGGATACAAAATTAATGTACAGAAATCTCTTGCATTCCTATACACTAATGATGAAAAACCTGAAAGTGAAATTAAGAAAACACTCCCATTTACCATTGCAACAAAAAGAATAAAATATCTAGGAATAAACCTACCTAAGGAGACAAAAGATCTGTATGCAGAAAATTATACAACACTGATGAAAGAAATTAAAGATGATACAAATAGATGGAGAGATATACCATGTTCTTGGATTGGAAGAATCAACATTGTGAAAATGACTCTATTACCTAAAGCAATCTACAGATTCAATGCAATCCCTATCAAACTACCACTGGCATTTTTCACAGAACTAGAACAAAAAATTTCACAATTTGTATGGAAACACAAAAGATCTTGAATAGCCAAAGCAATCTTGAGAAAGAAAAATGGAGCTGGAGGAATCAGGCTCCCTGACTTCAGACTATACTACAAAGCTACAGTAATCAAGACAGCACGGTACTGGCACAAAAACAGAAACGTAGATCAGTGGAACAGGATAGAAAGCCCAGAGATAAACCCACACACATATGGTCACCTTATCTTTGATAAAGGAGGCAAGCATATACAGTGGAGAAAAGACACATACCATACACCATACACAAAATAAACTCAAAATGGATTGAAGACCTAAATGTAAGCCAGACACTATCAAACTCTTAGAGGAAAACATAGGCAGAACACTCTATGACATAAATCACAGCAAGATCCTTTTTGACCCAGCTCCTTGAGAAATGGAAATAAAAACACAAATAAACAAATGGGACCTAATGAAACTTCAAAGCTTTTGCACAGCAAAGGAAACCATAAGCAAGACGAAAAGACAACCATCAGAATGGGAGAAAATATTTGCAAACGAAACAACTGACAAAGGATTAATCTCCAAAATTTACAAGCAGCTCATGCAGCTCAATAACAAAAAAATAAACAACCCAATCCAAAAATGGGCAGAAGACCTAAATAGACATTTCTCCAAAGAAGATATACAGGTTGCCAACAAACACATGAAAGAATGCTCAACATCATTAATCATTAGAGAAATGCAAATCAAAACTACAATGAGATATCATCTCACGCTGGTCAGAATGGCCATCATCAAAAAATCTAGAAACAATAAATGCTGGAGAGGGTGTGGAGAAAACGGAACACTCTTGCACTGTTGGTGGGAATGTAAATTGATACAGCCACTATGGAGTACAGTATGGAGGTTCCTTAAAAAACTAAAAATAGAACTACCATATGACCCAGCAATCCCACTACAGGGCATATACCCTGAGAAAACCATAATTCCAAAAGAGTCATGTACCAAAATGTTCATTGCAGCTCTATTTACAGTAGCCAGGACATGGAAGCAATCTAAGTGTCCATCATCAGATGAATGGATAAAGAAGATGTGGCACATATATACAATGGAATATTACTCAGCCATAAAAAGAAACGAAATGGAGTTATTTGTAGTGAGGTGGATGGAGTCAGAGTCTGTCATACAGAGTGAAGTAAGTCAGAAAGAGAAAAACAAATACAGTATGCTAACACATATATATGGAATCTAAGGGGAAAAAAAAAAGGTCATGAAGAACCTAGTGGCAAGACAGGAATAAAGACACAGACCTACTAGAGAATGGACTTGAGGATATGGGGAGGGGGAAGGGTAAGCTGTGACAAAGTGAGAGAGTGGCATGGATATATTTACACTACCAAATGTAAAATAGGTAGCTAGTGGGAAGCAACTGCATAGCACAGGGAGATCAGCTCGGTGCTTTGTGCCCACCTAGAGGGGTGGGATAGGGAGGGTGGGAGGGAGGGAGACGCAAGGGGGAAGAGATATGGGAACATATGTATATGTGTAACTGATTCACTTTGTTATAAAGCAGAAACTAACACACCATTGTAAAGCAATTATACTCCAATAAAGACGTTAAAAAATAAAAACAAACAAAAAAAACCCCCAAAACCTCATTTTCCCAACTAGATATTTTTTTGGTGACAGGAGACAGTATTCTTCAAAACAAACTGCAGGTGGAGCCCCAAACCTCAGATTCACCTCTATGTTACTAGTTTTACTGTAGCCTTCCCAAGGAACAACTTCTTCATAAGGTAATTCCAACTCCAACTGAAAAGGAACATAATTTCCATGCATTTATAATATACACATGTGTCATACATATATTTTTGTCCCCATTGCTTTGCACAGTGACCCTTAGAGATTAAACACTCATTTTCAATACAATTTTATTGGCGTTGTGACATTAAAAAGTTAGTCTTATGTCCTTTGCTAGGCAAAACACAGTGGTCTAATACCTCAGGCCAACAATTTTGTGTAGAAAGTAACATAAACAAACTGAAATTTTCAGAACGAGCTTTCTTTTCCCTGATTTAGAAACCCTGGTAAGTTTAGCCAGGTTTTCAGATCAGCAATCCCTCCTTGAATGTTGGATTTATGTGGGTGTGATAGAGGGGCTATCTGGCAGGAAAATCCTACTCAAAATCAAAATAGTAGTTCTTTCATAAGATTCAAAATTTTAAGTTAATAAGACAATGAGGCAGAAGATCTTTTTTATTATAGCAACTATTTTTAGAGTTTAAAGAAATTGTGGGTATTCTTCTGGACAGCAGTAGGACAAAGCAATTCAATTACTGGGTAATACAATCAGACTCCAAAGCAAATGGGTTTCTATTTCAGTTTTAAAGCGTTTAGTACTTGTTAAGCACACCCATTTATGAAATAGTATGTGTAGATAAATAGAAAAGTACTTGACAATTTTGCAGTGGTCCAAAGCAAGCAAATTCATTGGTATTATATAGTGGTCAAGAACAAATGTATATTGATATAGTATTTCTAGACAATCTTAAATATTAAACTTTGTTCTTTGGTCTACTAATATTTTTTAAAATTTATAAAGCTGAATACTATACACTGAAGCAGGGACAAATTCAAATGTAATATTTAACAAAATTCAGACTAGAAATTGAAACAGCTTTAAATATTAAAACATTTAATGAATATTATGATGACCAAGAACTAATATTGCTAAACTAAAACAAATGTGCACCTGCTTCTTATGTGATGGTAACCCCATCAAGAGAATCAGTTAATCCATGAAAACATAGAGAGAAATTTCTAGTAACAAGCTGATGAAGTCTTTTCTTAATGAAGCTTTGAAAGGCGTTCAGTTTGAAAAGGAAATAGTTGTAGAAGATATGCTTTTCAAATTTACGGGTAAAATTTTTTGTAACATATGCTTAAAAAAATTAATGATTTAACCAGTATTCAAAAAAGAACGTGAGGGGCTAAAGTGGTGTGCTAAAGTTTACAAAATGAAATTTACTTTTAGATCCTACTAGTGGAAACCACTAGAATGATTGCTCCCCAAATACTCTTCCTCTGGAAACCTTGCCACTAACAAGGATGGACCTTAACAGCCAATGAGTCTAATGTGACCTACCTCTCTGGCCACAAAGATTTAAAACAGAACTGGACATTGAGTTTCTGAATGTGGCAATGAACAAAATTAAGGTGAAATCAAGAGCTGAGACTTGAGTAATTTCTTAAAAATAAGGGAATGGAAACTCAGAGAAAGCAAATTTCCACATAGAGAAGACCCGAGGATATGTATTTAGCAATAAAAATAAAAGTAAAAACACAGCTCATCTCCTGGTTTTCCAATGACTTAGTAGTATATATAGGGCATTGATAGGCTGGTGGGATAGTGTTCAACACCCAATCAATTCTGATAAAGCTCATACAGTTTTCTCCAGAGAACTGGGACAAGGTAGCTTTTTAGGACTGACATAATCATTTAACATATCTCACAAATGTGAAGGACATGAAGGTATGGGGTAAGCATGAAAGTTGCCAGTCTAATTCCAATAAATGTATGATTTGTGTAATAGATTTTATCTGATTCCATACTTTCTAAGCTTTTCTAAGGGATGTTGTATTACAACTTGTGTAGCCTTTCACATGGTGGAATGCATCGATGGTTAGTGCAGACATTTTAGGTTAGCGCAGACATCTACTGCGCTAACCTAAAAATAAAAGTTAGCTTGGTCATTGGGTCCTTTAACTATTTGTTTCCCCTTTCTTCCCCGTTGGTTTTGTTTTACCAAAGTGGCCGCCGCCCCGCTCTCTCCTCATTGGTGGGTTTTTCCGCAGGTGGCAGCTCTAGCCCCGCCCACCAGTCGCCGCCCCTTGCCCTAAGTTCTTGAGAATTAACCGATAGACCAGAGGGAGGGGGCGGGGTGGGCGCCGGATGTGACGTTTCCGGAAGCGCCGAGTGTCGTCCGCGGGGACAGGTGGGGAAGGGTCCCGGGAGTATGGTGGGGCCGGGCCGCTGAGCGTGGTCGGACTCTGGCGGGGAGCGGCCACCGTGAGTGTGGGGCCCTCAGCCTTCTCCCCGCGCCCCCTGCCCGGCCTGCCGCGCGCGAGGCCCCTGACGGCTCTGGTCCCCAGCCGGGCCCAGCACGTCCCCTCCTACCGCACGCAAAAGACCCGAAAACCTTGGCTGATTTTGCCGGGTGTTGACAACTTGGGCTTGAGTGCCTTCGAGAAGGGGGCCTCACGCGGTTGTCAGGAGGTCCCTCTCCACTGTATACGCCCCCTTCGCTCATTCCTGCTACTTCCTTTCGCCTCCTCATTTTTCCCCCTCGGTTCTTTACGCCACCTTCCCCACTTATTTACGGATACTGCATCTCCTCCCTGGAGTGTGGCTGAGCCTTGGAGCTCTGGGCACCAGTTCGTGGCCTCGGGAGGGGGTTCCATTCTCTACCAAAAGATCCTCTACCGAGAGGGACTGAAGAGCAACAAGCTTGCTATGCTTCAGTTAGCTTTGATGGGCTTTGCCCTGAGTTTATTAATTAGACAATTTGGGGAGTTTTTAGATTTGCTAGTAGCTTTCTGAGCCCCTAAAAAAGCTCGCACAGGAGACGGAATACCTCTACATCCCTGGTAGTCCCCACAACTTTTGTACTATTAGGGTGTTTGAGAAGAAGGTTGGTGGAGGAAGTGTGACCTAGAGATAGAATTGGCCCGGAGAAGACCATCTCTGAGGGAGGGGTTGGAATGGAAAACAAAAACAGTGGATAGACAAATGAAACTGAAATGTCAGGATTTCTGGGCAGATAAGAATCCTGACTGAAGCAAAAGATCTCTGTTGGGAATGAGTAAGGTTTAAGATTGAAAGGACAAAATGAGGCCAGTTGACACAGGGCCTTGAATTCCAAAATCTACTGTAGCTTGTATATTTTACAGCATGCTGGTTAGGATGTGCGTAATTCAGTATGTATCCAATTACCAGAATCTTTTTGGAAATGATCATAGAGTGACATCTGATTGGAAGTTGGAGTCTGATTCTAACGGCAACAATATCAAGAAAGATTATAGAATGACTGCAGTCTGAGACCCAAGGAGGGAAAACTTCCAGGGTTTTTTGTTGGTTTGTTTTTTGCATTTCAAGTTACCTTTGTGTCCTTTTGTTATTCAAAGAGTACTTAGTCTTTGAAGATAGATTTGAATAAATTGTTTTCTAGATCTAAATTCCTTGCCCTGAAATGGTGAATGATGTTGTAGATTGACTGGAATAGTGGTTTCATGAGCAGAGTTAGGATTATGAGCATTCATTCCCACACCATTTCCTCTAACTAACCGTATGCTCAAGTCAGTTACCCTCAGGTTAAATGATCAGCTTGAAGTCAGTTACCATCATGAAAGTTGATTGAGTATACTCTGCCAGGTACTGGGGTGGATGGAAGTGGGTAGCTGGGAGGACAGATAATGGAAAAAATATAAGATACTGTCCCTGTTTTTATGATGCCAAGGGCAGGACTACCTAATGACATGGAATGATTAGCATGAAGAGAGAATTGAACCCCTCGTGGCTCATTATAGTTATACTCTTTGTACCACCTAATTATGGTGCAGGGATTATGGGTTTTTGAGTCTGCCAATCCGTTCGTCCTTGTGATATAGGCTTCCTTGAGGGTCTCAGGCTTCTTGTGGGAAAGAGACCTTATTTGATATGAGCTACAGCATGTGGTATTTTTCTCTTAATTTCTTTGTAAGGTAGAGGTTTGTGGGAAAAACACAGTGTACTAGGCTGTGCTCGGCTGATGGGGGCCTTGGTGTTGATGCCATCTTTTTTTTTTTCTGTTTCAGAACTTCTTGGTCCTGATGTCTGACCATGGAGATGTGAGCCTCCCACCCGAAGACCGGGTGAGGGCTCTCTCCCAGATGGGTAGCGCAGTGGAGATAAACGAAGACATTCCACCCCGTCGGTACTTCCGCTCTGGAGTGGAGATTATCCGAATGGCATCTGTTTACTCTGAGGAAGGCAACATTGAACATGCGTTCATCCTCTATAACAAGTATATCACGTAAGACGCCTCCAGTTTCCTTTTTCTTTTCCAGTGACTGATGCCTCACTCATTCTGTCCTTGTGCTCGTTTATTTCAGCTCAGAATTGCTAAAACTAGAGAACTTTACAGCATCATTATCATTAATCATTTTTGCTAGCAGCTCCTACATATTGGCTGTCCTTGACATTCAAAGACATGAATACTGAAAGTGTTGTTTTCATGACTCAGTAATTTCATGAGTAAGAGACCTAGCTCTTTGGCTTGTGCCCACATGGCCCAGCTGTTAGGCAAGAGAGTTGGTGTTTAAACTATACATGTTTTGTATTGATGAATGTTTTTCGCTGTCCTCTCTCTATTAAGAGAGCCAATCAGAGAATTATTGTTGAGGTTTAACAGAGCCAAAATTCCTCACCTCTACTTATTTTGTAGCAAATTGAATGACTCAGGAAAAAGTTTTTTTCTTAACCTTAATCATAAGCATAAAAATCATCAAATAAGTATTGATCACCTACAGTTTGTATAGCTCATCATAAGACCTTTCCCTTGAGTTGCTTAGCCTCTTGCAGCATAAATTGAAGATTTCAGTTCAGTTAACAGGAACAATTGCTAAAGCCCCAGTGATATTGGAAAAGATGTCTAATTTAGGAAGGGAATAATGTTAAAGGGTCTCATTTATAATTTCTAGTTTTGTTCTTTCATGATACCAGGATCTTAAAATAATAATAATTACAGTGTATTTGTATGGCTCTTAAATAGTTTATAGAATATTTCACCTGCATTATTTCACTTGATCTTCACAGTTCTGCGCACATTGAGTAAGGCGCATCATCCTCCCATTCTGCATATGAGGAGACACCCTCCGGGTTTAGCAGTAGACTTTGTTCCACAGTTTGGAGTGACAAAACCTGGATTTTCTTAACTCTTAATTCAGGATTCATTCTACAACATAGGTCCTGTTCTTTTTGTTTTCTTTTTGGTAATGTTTCATGAATTGAAGGTAGTCTTTTGAGATCGTAGTCTTGAGCCACACTAATTTTTGGTTATTTTTTATTGTTTTTGAATAGGTAACATGTACGTGTAGTACAGAATTCAGAAGGCACAAAAGGGTGTATATTTAAAAACTAAATCTCCCTACCACTCTTCTTTTCCCCCAAATCTTTAGCTCCCCTCCCCAGAGACAATCACTCTTATTAGTTTCTTATATGTTCTTCCAAAGATGATGTATGCCTATCAATTATATGATACTAAGTTTTTGATCACATGCTACTCTAAAGCAGAGTCTGTCAGCTTTGGTGTTAATGACATTTGGGGTTGAATAATTCTTTGTTGTGGGGAGTGTTCTGTGCATTGTAGCATATTTAGCAGCATCTTTGGTCTCTCTGCTCACTAGATGCCAGTAGAACCCTTTACCCCCAAGTTGTGACAACCCAAAATGTCTCCAGACATCAACTAATGCTTTTTAAGAGGCAAAACTGACCCAGTTGAGAACCAGTACTCTAAAGAAGAGTAGGTGTAAGAGTGGATTGCCTAGAATTCATATTGTAATTTTAGAATGGAGAAAAGGGACTGCTATTGTTTTTTTTTTTTAAGTTTAGAAATAGTGTCTGTTTCCTCAGAGATCTTGCGTCCATCCATACCATAATGTCCTGTTATGTGGCCTCAATGTTGATAAAGTTTCGTAGAATTATAATTATATTTCTGCCTCTCTTTGCTTTTATGGTTTTTCATTCCTAGGCACAATGGGCACAAAATTTATTTTCCTGAGAAGTTTCTTTGGCTATTGTCCCTCTCTTCATATACTCTGCTGCTGGTAGAATTAGTATTCTTGTATATTTCCAGTAATCTTGTAGGTAGTTCTCTCAGAATGAGGGGCACAATTCTTTTATTTTTTTTTTTTTTTTAAAGAATGATAATAATATTTTTTTTAATTAAAAAAAAAGAGTACGTGACTATATAGAGACTATTGTGATGAACTCTCCTACACAACAGCCAGCTTCAACTATTTTCCACTTCTGGCCAATCATTTTTTTCATCCATGCCCTTACCCACTAGTCCCTCCCTCAGATTATTTTAAGGCAAATCCCAGCCATCCTGCTATTTCATCTGTAAATATTTAGTATGTATCTCTAAATATCAATATAAGAACTCTTCTTTTATTAAACACAAACAGAGTACAATTACAATACCTAAAGAATTAACAGTACATCTTAATATCAAAAATCCAGTGGGTATTCAAATTACCCCTGTGGTCTATCCAGCTTGGTTGTTCAAATCAGGCCTCAGTTAAAATTCATATGTTGCAATTAATTGAGGAGGCTCTTAAATTTTTTTTAATCTATAGGCAGAGCCAGCTTCAAGTTGTGCAACCTATGCAGTCACACAGGGTCCCTTGCTCAGGGGTATCCCAAGGTTGGAGTTTAATGCTCTGCAGTCGCTGTCTTGAAAGTCTTAATAATCGTATCCTTGCATTTGTGTTTTTTTTTTTTATTTTTTTTTTCACACACACACACTGTATTTTATTTTTACAAGAGATAAATAGACTGACACCAAGCATTGTACATGGATGACCACAACAAAAGCAACAATGATTGCCATTACCAAACATGAAACACACTCATACTATGTCATAATATTGACATTCAGTCCAGCAATCCTCCACTGTAACAGCTCCTTTACTTTGCAGTGAAAATTGATTTGTATATTCTTTGCCTCTGAGTCCTTGTGGGATTTTTTTTTTTTAATTCAGACAGAAAGTCACAAAAATTATACTCATCCTCATCAGTTCACTCAGTCCCATGCAATTGATTTTTTTTTTCATCTTGATCTTTTGTTAGCACTTTTATGAGTTCATCAGTTTTTCATTAGAGTTCTGAAAATGCTTATTCATTCAGTTCAGCAGTACAGTCAGTTACCAGAAACCTGTACTTGTCAGAGTCTTTTCCATGAATTTCTTGAAGATGAAAGCCTTTTATAGGAACATATTTGCAAAAGCATCAGAGTACACCCAGAACTGTCTGTAAATGACAAAAGACTTAAAAATGACCACTGTTAAAGATTTGATGAAAGTTCATAATAATGCAGTTGACAAGAAAATTAGTTATTTCTGAGATATACATTTTAAAGTAATAACTAAGATTATTACTTATAACATTATACCAGAACATATAAGATTTTTAGAAATTTCATGTAATGTCTGAAACATTTATATTAACATATTTCCATACATATTTCCATACAAATACAAATATAAGATTTTTAGAAATTTCATATAATGTCTGAAACATTTATATTAACATATTTCCATACATATTTCCACACAAATACAAATATAAGATTTTTAGAAATTTCATGTAATGTCTGAAACATTTATATTAACATATTTCCATACAAATAACCCAATGAAAGTTTAGTATTAGTTGTTTTGTTTGTTTTTTTTTATATACTGCAGGTTCTTATTAGGCATCAATTTTATACACATCAGTGTATACATGTCAATCCCAATCGCCCAATTCAGCACACCACCATCCCCACCCCACCGCAGTTTTCCCCCCTTGGTGTCCATATGTCCATTCTCTACATCTGTGTCTCAACTTCTGCCCTGCAAACCGGCTCATCTGTACCATTTTTCTAGGTTCCACATACATGCATTAATATACGATATTTGTTTTTCTCTTTCTGACTTACTTCACTCTGTATGACAGTCTCTAGATCCATCCACTTCTCAACAAATGACTCAATTTCGTTCCTTTTTATGGCTGAGTAGTATTCCATTGTATATATGTACCACATCTTCTTTATCCATTCGTCTGTTGATGGGCATTTAGGTTGCTTCCATGACCTGGCTATTGTAAACAGTGCTGCAATGAACATTCGGGTGCATGTGTCTTTTTGAATTACAGTTTTCTCTGGGTATATGCCCAGTAGTGGGATTTCTGGGTCATATGGTAATTCTATTTTTAGTTTTTTAAGGAACCTCCATATTGTTCTCCATAGTGGCTGTATCAATTTACATTCCCACCAACAGTGCAAGAGGGTTCCCTTTTCTCCACACCCTCTCCAGCATTTGTTGTTTGTAGATTTTCTGATGATGCGCATTCTAACAGGAGTGAGGTGATACCTCATTGTAGTTTTGATTTGCATTTCTCTAATAATTAGTGATGTTGAGCATCTTTTCATGTGCTTCGTGGCCGTCTGTATGTCTTCTTTGGAGAAATTTCTATTCAGGTCTTCTGCCCATTTTTGGATTGGGGTGTTTGTTTCTTTAATATTGAGCTGAATGAGCTGTTTATATATTTCGGAGATTAATCCTTTGTCCGTTGATTCGTTTGCAAATGTTTTCTCCCATTCTGAGGGTTGTCTTTTCGTCTTGTTTATGGTTTCCTTTGCTGTGCAAAAGCTTTGAAGTTTCATTAGGTCCCATTTGTTTATTTTTGTTTTTATTTCCATTACTCTAGGAGGTGGATCAAAAAAGATCTTGCTGTGATTTATGTCAGAGTGTTCTTCCTATGTTTTCCTCTAAGAGTTTTATAGTGTCCAGTCTTATATTTAGGTCTCTAATCCATTTTGAGTTTATTTTTGTGTATGATGTTAGGGAGTATTCTAATTTCATTCTTTTACATGTAGCTGTCCAGTTTTCCCAGCACCACTTATTGAAGAGACTGTGTTTTCTCCATTGTATATCTTTGCCTCCTTTGTCATAGATTAGTTGACCATAGGTGCGTGGGTTAATCTCTGGGCTTTCTATCTTGTTCCATTGATCTCTGTTTCTGTTTTTGTGCCAGTACCATATTGTCTTGATTACTGTAGCTTTGTAGTATAGTCTGAAGTCAGGGAGTCTGATTCCTCCAGCTCCATTTTTTTGCCTCAAGACTGCTTTGGCTATTCGGGGTCTTTTGTGTCTCCATACAAATTTTAAGATGATTTGTTCTAGCTCCGTAAAAAATGCCATTGGTAATTTGATAGGGATTGCATTGAATCTGTAGATTGCTTTGGGTAGTATACTCATTTTCACAATGTTGATTCTTCCAATCCAAGAACATGGCATATCTCTCCATCTGTTGGTATCATCTTTAATTTCTTTCATCAGTGTCTTATAGTTTTCTGCATACAGGTCTTTTGTCTCCCTAGGTAGGTTTATTCCTAGGTATTTTATTCTTTTTGTTGCAATGGTAACTGGGAGTGTTTCCATAATTTCTCTTTCAGATTTTTCATCATTAGTGTATAGGAATGCAAGAGATTTCTGTGCATTAATTTTGTATCCTGCAACTTTACCATATTCATTAATTAGCTCTAGCAGTTTTCTGGTGGCAGTTTTAGGATTCTCTATGTATAGTATCATGTCATCCGCAAACAGTGACAGTTTTACTTCTTCTTTTCCAATTTGTATTCCTTTTATTTCTTTTTCTTCTCTGATTGCCGTGGCTAGGACTTCCAGAACTATGTTGAATAATAGTGGTGAGAGTGGACATCCTTGTCTCGTTCCTGATCTTAGAGGAAATGCTTTCAGTTTTTCACCATTGAGAATGATGTTTGCTGTGGGTTTGTCATATATGGCCTTTATTATGTTGAGGTAGGTTCCCTCTACACCCACTTTCTTGAGAGTTTTTATCAGAAATGGGTGTTGAATTTTGTCAAAAGCTTTTTCTGCATCTATTGAGATGATCATATGGTTTTTATTCTTCAATTTGTTAATATGGTGTATCACATTGATTGATTTGCGTATACTGAAGAATCCTTGCATCCCTGGGATAAATCCCACTTGATCGTGGTGTATGATCCGTTTAATGTGTTGTTGGATTCTGTTTGCTAGTATTTTGTTGAGGATTTTTGCATCTATATTCATCAGTGATATTGGTCTGTAATTTTCTTTTTTTGTAGTGTCTTTGTCTGGTTTTGGTATCAGGGTGATGGTGGCCTCATAGAATGAGTTTGGGAGTGTTCCTTCCTCTGCAATTTTTTGGAAGAGTTTGAGAAGGATAGGTGTTAGCTCTTCTCTAAATGTTTGATAGAATTCACCTGTGAAGCCATCTGGTCCTGGACTTTTGTTTGTTGGAAGATTTTTAATCACAGTTTCAATTTCATTACTTGTGATTGGTCTGTTCATATTTTCTGTTTCTTCCTGGTTCAGTCTTGGAAGGTTATACCTTTCTAAAAATTTGTCCATTTCTTCCAGGTTGTCCATTTTATTGGCATAGAGTTGCTTGTAGTAGTCTCTTAGGATGCTTTGTATTTCTGCGGTGTCTGTTGTAACTTCTCCTTTTTCATTTCTGATTTTATTGATTTGAGTCCTCTCCCTCTTTTTCTTGATGAGTCTGGCTAATGGCTTATCAATTTTGTTTATCTTCTCAAAGAACCAACTTTTAGTTTTATTGATCTTTGCTATTGTTTTCTTTGTTTCTATTTCATTTATTTCTGCTCTGATCTTTATGATTTCTTTCCTTCTGCTAACTTTGGGTTTTGTTTGTTCTTCTTTCTCTAGTTTCTTTAGGTGTAAGGTTAGATTGTTTACTTGAGGTTTTTCTTGTTTCTTTAGGTAGGCTTGTATAGCTATAAACTTCCCTCTTAGGATTACTGGACTGAATGTCAATATTATGACATAGTATGAGTGTGTTTCATGTTTGGTAATTGCAATCATTGTTGCTTTTGTTGTGGTCATCCATGTACAATGCTTGGTGTCAGTCTATTTATGTCTTGTAAAAATAAAATACAGTGTGTGTGTGTGAATAAAAAAAATAAAAAAAAAAAAAAAAAAAAAACTTCCCTCTTAGAACTGCTTTCGCTGCATCCCATAGGTTTTGGGTCGTCGTGTTTTCATTGTCATTTGTCTCTAGGTATTTTTTTATTTCCTCTTTGATTTCTTCAGTGATCTCTTGGTTATTTAGTAACGTATTGTTTAGCCTCCACGTGTTTGTCTTTTTTACGTTTTTTTCCCTGTAATTCATTTCTAATCTCATAGCGTTTTGGTCAGAAAAGATGCTTGATATGATTTCAATTTTCTTAAATTTACTGAGGCTTGATTTGTGACCCAAGATGTGATCTATCCTGGAGAATGTTCCGTGCGCACTTGAGAAGAACGTGTAATCTGCTGTTTTTGGATGGAATGTCCTATATATATCAATTAAATCTGTCTGGTCTATTGTGTCATTTAAATCTTCTGTTTCCTTATTTATTTTCATTTTGGATGATCTGTCCATTGGTGTAAGTGAGGTGTTAAAGTCCCCCACTATTATTGTGTTACTGTCAATTTCCTCTTTTATAGCTGTTAGCAGTTGCCTTATGTATTGAGGTGCTCCTATGTTGGGTGCATATATATTTATAATTGTTATATTTTCTTCTTGGATTGATCCCTTGATCATTATGTAGTGTCCTTCCTTGTCTCTTGTAACATTCTTTATTTTAAAGTCTATTTTATCTGATATGAGTATAGCTACTCCAGCTTTCTTTTGATTTCCATTTGCATGGAATATCTTTTTCCATCCCCTCACTTTCAGTCTGTATGTGTCCCTAGGTCTAAAGTGGGTCTCTTGTAGACAGCATATATATGGGTCTTGTTTTTGTATCCATTCAGCCAGTCTATGTCTTTTGGTTGGGGCATTTAATCCATTCACGTTTAAGGTAATTATCGATATGTATGTTCCTATGACCATTTTCGTAATTGTTTTGGGTTTGTTTTTGTAGGTCCTTTTCTTCTCTTGTGTTTCCCACTTAGAGAAGTTCCTTTAGCATTTGTTGTAGAGCTGGTTTGGTAGTGCTGAATTCTCTTAGCTTTTGCTTGTCTGTAAAGCTTTTGATTTCTCCATCAAATCTAAATGAGATCCTTGCCGGGTAGAGTAATCTTGGTTGTAGGTTCTTCCCTTTCATCACTTTAAGTATATCATGCCACTCCCTTCTGGCTTGCAGAGTTTCTGCTGAGAAATCCGCTGTTAACCTTATGGGAGTTCCCTTGTATGTTATTTGTCGTTTTTCCCTTGCTGCTTTCAATAATTTTTCTTTGTCTTTAATTTTTGCCACTTTGATTACTATGTGTCTCGGCGTGTTTCTCCTTGGGTTTGTCTTGTATGGGACTCTCTGCGCTTCCTGGACTTGGGTGGCTATTTCCTTTCCCATGTTAGGGAAGTTTTCGACTATAATCTCTTCAAATATTTTCTCTGGTCCTTTCTCTCTCTCTTCACCTTCTGGGACCCCTATAATGCGAATGTTGTTGCGTTTAATGTTGTCCCAGAGGTCTCTTAGGCTGTCTTCATTTCTTTTCATTCTTTTTTCTTTAGTCTGTTCCGCAGCAGTGAATTCCACCATTCTGTCTTCCAGGTCACTTATCCGTTCTTCTGCCTCAGTTATTCTGCTATTGATTCCTTCTAGTGTAGTTTTCATTTCAGTTATTGTATTGGTCATCTCTGTTTGTTTGTTCTTTAATTCTTCTAGGTCTTTGTTAATCATTTCTTGCATCTTCTCAATCTTTGCCTCCATTCTTATTCCGAGGTCCTGGATCATCTTCACTATCATTATTCTGAATTCTTTTTCTGGAATGTTGCCTATCTCCACTTCATTTAGTTGTTTTTCTGGGGTTTTTTCTTGTTCCTTCATCTGGTACATAGCCCTCTGCCTTTTCATCTTGTCTATCTTTCTGTAACTGTGGTTTTTGGTCCACAGGCTGCAGGATTGTAGTTTTTCTTGCTTCTGCTGTCTGCCCTCTGGTGGTTGAGGCTATCTAAGAGGCTTGATGGGAGGCTCTGGTGGTGGGTAGAGCTGACTGTTGCTGTGGCGGTCAGAGCTCCGTAAAACTTAATCCACTTGACTGTTGATGGGTGGGGCTGGGTTCCCTCCCTGTTGGTTGTTTTGCCTGAGGCAACCCAACACTGGAGCCTACCTGGGCTCTTTGGTGGGGTTAATGGCAGACTCTGGGAGGGCTTACGCCAAGGAGCACTTCCCAGAACCTCCACTGCCAGTGTCCTTGTCCCCACAGTGAAACACAGCCACCCCCCGCCTCTGCAGGAGACCTCCCAACACCAGCAGGTAGGTCTGGTTCAGTCTCCCCCAGGGTCACTGCTCCTTCCCCTGGGTCCCGATGCGCACACTACTTTGTGTGTGCCCTCGAAGAGTGGGGTCTCAGTTTCCCCCAGTCCTGTCGAAGTCCTGCAATCAATTCCCACTAGGCTTCAAAGTCTGATTCTCTAGGAATTCCTCCTCCCGTTTCCGGACCCCCAGGTTGGGAAGCCTGACGTGGGGCTCAGAACCTTCACTCCAGTGGGTGGACTTCTGTGGTATAAGTGTTCGACTGTCTGTGAGTCACCCACCCAGCAGTTATGGGATTAGATTTTACTCTGATTGCGCCCCTCCTACCATCTCACTGTGGCTTCTCCTCTGTCCTTGGACGTGGGGTATCCTCCTTGGTGAAGTCCAGGGTCTTCCTGTCAATGATTGTCCAGCAGCCAGTTGTGATTCTGGTGCTCTCGCAAGAGGGAGTGAGAGCACGTCCTTCTACTCCGCCATCTTGGTTAATCCCCGAGGGGCACAATTCTTTTGGGAAATCATAGTTGAGAAAGTTCAGTAGAATCATGGAATCACTCTACCAGGTATTTTATGAAGGGCCCTCTGGGTCTTCTTGTCCCACGTAGAAAGTGCTTTGAGGGTGAGGACCATATTCATTCAACAAATATATATTGCATATACCTACTGTCTACTTGACAGTGCAGTAGGTCCTGAATACGTAGTAAGTAAAATGGCCCCTGTCCTTATTCTACTTATGGAAGAAGACCGTATACAGGTAAGCAAATAAATATACAGTTCACAAAATAGGGAAAATGCTGTGGAAGCAACAGAGAGTGCTGGGACAGGGAATAACCAAGGGTATCTAATTAAATAGAGTAACATCCATCTGAGAACGTAAGTTTTAAACTTGAGACTTGAAGGATGCCATAGAGTTGGTCATTCCAAAAGCATAAAGCAGAGCATTTAAAACAGATACAGCTGTGTATTCAGAAGCTCTCAGGTAAGAAAGACCTTAGTGTGTTCTGAGGATTAAAAGATCATTGTGTTTGGAGTGTAGCAAGTGAAGAGGGAGAATGACTGCAGATGAAGTTGGAGAGGCAGGCGGGGCCAAATCACGCAGGATCTTATAGGCCACAGTGAGGAGTTTACATTTTATCTTGAGAGCAGTAGAAAGCCATTGAAAAGTTTTAAGTGAGGTTGTGACCTAATCTTACTTATATTTTAAAAATATAAATTTTGGCTGCTATGTGGTAACTGGTGGAGGGAGTGTCAAGAGAGAAGCTGGTAGGTTGAAGGAACATGGTGGACTGGAAAGGAGCAGATGGATGTGGTGTTCTGGAGATAGAGTCCATGGAACTTACTGATAATTTGGGAAAGAAGATGGTATCAAGACTGACCTCAGTTTCTGCCTTGAGTAACTTAGGATTTGCTGGTCCATTTATTGAGATGGGGAGAGTGGTGTTGAAAAGGGGTTGCGTAGTGGGAAGATTCAAGAGTTCAGGCCTGGTTTTTTGACGTGTTAAGGTGTAAAGTTTAAGTTATCTGTGAG
Source organism: Balaenoptera musculus (assembly GCF_009873245.2). NCBI lineage: Eukaryota > Metazoa > Chordata > Mammalia > Artiodactyla > Balaenopteridae > Balaenoptera > Balaenoptera musculus. The sequence continues at coordinate 25,660,176 of NC_045797.1, forward strand.
ATATCCAAGTAGAGATGTCCAGTAGTAGGTTGGATGTAGCAGTCTGAACTCAGAGGAGAGGTCTGGGTTGCAGATTCAAGCCCAGGAGTACTCAACATATAGTTGGTTCTGAAGCCATGAAAACTGCTGAGACCTTGTAGTGCAGTGGTTATTAATCTGGGGTCCAGGAACCCACAGGGATTCATTGATAAAATTCAGGGTCCATGAACTTGGTTGGGAAAAACTTTTCTTGTTTTTACTAATCTCTAACTAAAATTTAGCACTTCCTTTAATTTTGAATATAGGCGTCAAACCACAGTATTATTAATATTTGTAGTTTTGTCACCAGTAGAAATCAAGATATTTTCGTATTAAATTATGATTGTTGCTGATATCTCAAAATAACATTTATACTTATCACTACTTCAGAATTACAGTACAGAGTTATTAAACCCACAACTACATCCTGTTTTTTAATGTATTAACAATACATTAATGTGCTCACATTAAGTAAGCACATATCACAAATTTTTAATATTTTGAAAACTGCATTACAGTAGAATTGGGCTTTTTGTAATGTTTCATAATTTATATTATATCTTTAAAAAATTATTCTGAGAAGGGTCCATAGGATTTATGAGATACCAGAAGGATCCATGGCGTATTAAAGTATCAAGAAACCTTTCCTTGAGGGAAGGTTCGAGAGGTAGGAGGAAATCTAGGAAATCCATCACTTTGTCATGGGAGCCAAAAGAGGTCAGTATTTGCAGGACAGTGGCCAGCTGTGTCAGATGGGCAAGGATTTGGGTTTGATGTCATGACGTGATCAGTAATCTTGGTAAGCAATTTCACTGGAAGGATTAAAGATTGGAGTGGGTTGAAAGGTGAATGGACAGTAAGAGAGTAGAGACTGTGAGTATAGTCCAGAGATCGGAGAACTTTTTCTGTAAAAGGGCCAGATACTAAATTTTTTTTTTATCATCTTTATTGGAGTATAATTGCTTTACAATATTGTGTTAGTTTCTGCTGTATAACAAGGTGAATCAGCTATACATATACATATATCCCCATATCGCCTCCCTCTTGCGTCTCCCTCCCACTCTCCTTATCCCACCCCTCTAGGTGGTCACAAAGCACCGAGCTGATCTCCAACTGCTTCCCGCTAGCTATCTATTTTACATTTGGTAGTGTATATATGTCCATGCCACTCTCTCACTTCGTCCCAGCTTACCCTTCCCCCTCCCCGTGTCCTCAAGTCCATTCTTTACGTCTACGTAGAGACTAACCCTTGGGACCGGAAAGTAGTGGTCTATTTAGTGGACACATCGCTGCCAGACACAGATGTCTGGATTCATGATTTTATGTCAGAGTATCTGGTAGAGCTTTCAAAAGTCAATTAATCACTGCTTCTGAGACCTTGACAACTGATTCAGATTTTTTAGCAATAACAAAATGTAGTAGGCTTTAAAAAAAAAATCTTACCTCTGCTACATGGCTCTGACTGCTGTGGGGGATTGAAAAGAATATGCTTATGTTTGATGAAAGGTATTTAACAAGTTTTGTTTTAACAGAGTTGACTTTTCAAAGAGAATTGTACTTGAATTATTACTATAATATTAGAATAAAAATGTTTATCAATAAAAAAAAAGTTCAAACTTTTTTATTCATGTCCTGCCCCTAGTTCTTCAGGACCATTTTTTTTTTAAGATTCCATATATATGTGTTAGCATACTGTATTTGTTTTTCTCTTTCTGACTTACTTCACTCTGTATGACAGACTCTAGGTCCATCCACCTCAGTACAAATAACTCAATTTCGTTTCTTTTTATGGCTGAGTAATATTCCATTGTATATATGTGCCACATCTTCTTTATCCATTCATCTGTCGATGGACATTTAGGTTGCTTCCAGGTCCTGGCTATTGTAAATAGAGCTGCAATGAACATTGTGGTACATGACACTTTTTGACCTATGGTTTTCTCAGGGTATATGCCCAGTAGTGGGATTGCTGGGTCGTATGGTAGTTCTATTTGTAGTTTTTTAAGGAACCTCCATACTGTTCTCCATAGTGGCTGTATCAATTTACATTCCCACCAACAGTGCAAGAGTGTTCCCTTTCCTCCACACCCTTTCCAGCATTTATTGTTTCTAGATTTTTTGATGATGGCCATTCTGACCGGTGTGAGATGATATCTCATTGTAGTTTTGATGTGCATTTCTCTAATGATTAGTGATGTTGAGCATTCTCTCATGTGTTTGTTGGCAATCTGTATATCTTCTTTGGAGAAATGTCTATTTAGGTCTTCTGCCCATTTTTGGATTGGGTTGTTTGTTTTTTTGATATTGAGCTGCATGAGCTGCTTGTATATTTTTGAGATTAATCCTTTGTCAGTTGTTTCGTTTGCAAATATTTTCTCCCATTCTGAGGGTTGTCTTTTTGTCTTGTTTATGGTTTCCTTTGCTGTGCAAAAGCTTTTAAGCTTCATTAGGTCCCATTTGTTTATTTTTGTTTTTATTTCCATTTCTCTAGGAGTTGGGTCAAAAAGGATCTTGCTGTGATTTATGTCATAGAGTGTTCTGCCTATGTTTTCCTCTAAGAGTTTGATGGTGTCTGGCCTTACATTTATGTCTTTAATCCATTTTGAGTTTATTTTTGTGTATGGTGTTAGAGAGTGTTCTGATTTCATTCTTTTACCTGTAGCTGTCCAGTTTTCCCAGCACCACTTATTGAAGAGGCTGTCTTTTCTCCACTGTATATGCTTGCCTCCTTTATCAAAAATAAGGTGACCATATGTGCGTGGGTTTATCTCTGGGCTTTCTATCCTGTTCCATTGATTTATATTTCTGTTTTTGTGCCAGTACCATACTGTCTTGATTACTGTAGCTTTCTGTTATAGTCTGAAGTCAAGGAGCCTGATTCCTCCAGCTCCGTTTTTCTTTCTCAAGATTGCTTTGGCTATTCGGGGTCTTTTGTGTTTCCATACAAATTGTGAAATTTTTTGTCCTAGTTCTGTGAAAAATGCCATTGGTAGTTTGATAGGGATTGCACTGAATCTGTAGATTGCTTTGGGTAGTAGAGTCATTTTCACAGTGTTGATTCTTCCAATCCAAGAACATAGAATATCTCTCCATCTGTTTGTATCATCTTTAATTTCTTTCATCAGTGTTGTATAGTTTTCTGCATACAGGTCTTTTGTCTCCTTAGGTAGGTTTATTCCTAGGTATTTTATTCTTTTTGTTGCACTGGTAAATGGGAGTGTTTCCTTAATTTCTCTTTCAGATGTTTCATCACTAGTGTATAGGAATGCAAGAGATTTCTGTACATTAATTTTGTATCCTGCTACTTTACCAAATTCATTGATTAGCTCTAGTAGTTTTCTGGTAGCATCTTTAGGATTCTCTATGTATAGTATCATGTCATCTTGCCAACAGTGACAGTTTTACTTCTTCTTTTCCTATTTGGATTCCTTTTATTTCTTTTTCTTCTCTAATTGCTGTCGCTAAAACTTCCAAAACTATGTTGAATAATAGTGGTGAGAGTGGGCAACCTTGTCTTGTTCCTGATCTTAGTGGAAATGGTTTCACTTTTTTCACAATTGAGAACGATGTTGGCTGTGGGTTTGTCACATATGGCCTTTATTATGTTGAGGTAAGTTCCCTCTATGCCTACTTTCTGGAGAGTTTTTATCGTAAATGGGTGTTGAATTTTGTCAAAAGTTTTTTCTGCATCTATTGAGATGATCATACGGTTTTTCTCCTTCAGTTTGTTAATATGGTGTATCACGTTGATTGATTTGCATATATTGAAGAATCCTTGCATTCCTGGGATAAACCCCACTTGATCATGGTGTATGATCCTTTTAATGTGCTGTTGGATTCTGTTTGCTAGTATTCTGTTGAGGGTTTTTGCATTTATGTTCATCAGTGATATTGGCCTGTAGTTTTCTTTCTTTGTGACATCTTTGTCTGGTTTTGGTGTCAGGGTGATGGTGGCCTCGTAGAATGATTTGGGGAGTGGTCCTCCCTCTGCAATATTTTGGAAGAGTTTGAGAAGGATAGGTGTTAGCTCTTCTCTAAATGTTTGATAGAATTCTCCTGTGAAGCCATCTGGTCCTGGGCTTTTGTTTGTTGGAAGATTGTTATTCACAGTTTCAATTTCAGTGCTTGTGATTGGTCTGTTCATATTTTCTATTTCTTCCTGGTTCAGTCTCAGAAGGTTGTTCTTTTCTAAGAATTTGTCCATTTCTTCCAGGTTGTCCATTTTATTGGCATATATAGTTGCTTGTAATAATCTCTCATGATCCTTTGTATTTCTGCAGTGTCAGTTGTTACTTCTCCTTTTTCATTTCTAATTCTATTGATTTGAGTCTTCTCCCTTTTTTTCTTGATGAGTCTGGCTAATGGTTTATCAATTTTGTTTATCTTCTCCAAGAGCCAGCTTTTAGTTTTATTGATCTTTGCTGTTGTTTCCTTCATTTCTTTTTCATTTATTTCTGATCTGATCTTTATGATTTCTTTCCTTCTGCTAACTTTGGGGTTTTTTTGTTCTTCTTTCTCTAATTGCTCTAGGTGTAAGGTTAGGTTGTTTATTTGAGATTTTTCTTGTTTCTTGAGGTAAGATTGTATTGCTATAAACTTCCCTCTTAGAACTGCTTTTGCTGCATACCATAGGTTTTGGGTCATCGTGTTATCATTGTCATTTGTTTCTAGGTATTTTTTGATTTCCTCTTTGATTTCTTCAGTGATCTCTTGGTTTTTCGTAGTGTATTGTTTAGCCTCCATATGTTTGTATTTTTTACAGTGTTTTTCCTGTAATTGATATCTAGTCTCATAGCATTGTGGTCAGAAAAGATACTTGATACGATTTCAATTTTCTTAAATTTACCAAGGCTTGATTTGTGACCCAATATATGATGTATCCTGGAGAATGTTCCATTAGCACTTGAGAAGAAAGTGTATTCTATTGTTTTTGGATGGAATATCCTATAAATATCAATTAAGTCCATCTTGTTTGATATATCATTTAAAGCTTGTGTTTCCTTATTTATTTTCATTTTGGATGATCTGTCCATTGGTGAAAGTGTGGTGTTAAAGTCCCCTACTATTATGGTGTTACTGTCGATTTTCCCCTTTTATGGCCTTTGCCTTATGTACTGAGGTGCTCCTATGTTGGGTTCATAAATATTTACAATTGTTATATCTTCTTCTTGGATTGATCCCTTGATCATTATGTAGTGTCCTTCTTTGTTTCTTGTAGTAGTCTTTATTTTAAAGTCCATTTTGTCTGATATGAGAATTGCTACTCCAGCTTTCTTTTGATTTACATTTGCATGGAATATCTTTTTCCTCACTTTCAGTCTGTATGTGTCCCTAGGTCTGAAGTGGGTCTCTTGTAGACAGCATATATACGGGTCTTGTTTTTGTATCCATTCAACCAGTCTATGTCTTTTGGTTGGAGATTTTTTTTTTTACTCATTCAACAGATATTTTTTGACCATATATGCGACAGGTCACTTGGGATATCACAGTGAACAAAACGAAGTCTTAACTCTCATGGAGTTTTTATTCTAGTGTTGAAGACAGATAATAAAAATATATTTTTCAAGTGGTGATAAGTGCTGTGAAGCAAAGAAGGGAGCAGAGTGACTGAGAGGTTCTGTTCAATATAGGGCAGTCAGAGAAGGTGACAATTGCTCTGTTAATATTAACAGTATTAATCAATATTGTGCAATAAAATTATCAACTATTAAGCACTCTTTTTGGTGCCTACAAGAATAAAAATAGCAATATTTGAGTACTTCTAGTGCCAGACATTATTTAACTTACCCTTACAACAAATCTGAGGTAGGTATTATTATTATTTCTAATTTACAGTAGGCAAAAGTGAGCCTTAGAGAGGCTGTTTCAGTTATCTATTGCTGTGTAACAAAGCATCTCAAAGTTACCGACCTAAAACAATAACTTATTTGCTCATAATTCTGAAATTTGGTCAGGGCTTGATGGGGCCAGCACATCGGCTCACATGGATGGCTTGACTGGAGCTGAAGGATGCACTTCCAAGGTGGCCTCATAAATATGGTTGGCAAGTTGGTGCTGTAAACTGGAAGCTTAGCTGGGACCACTGGCAAGGGGCTTCACTTATCTTCCATGTGGCCTCTCCAAATAGCAAGGTTGGGCCTCTCACAGCATGGTGGTCTCAGTGTACTTAGACTTCTTAAATGGCCACTAACTTCTTAAATGGCCAACCTAGGGCACAAATGTGGGAGCTGCCAGGCCTTCTTAATACCTGGGCTCAGAAGTCTCAGAATGTTTTTCTTGCCATATTCCATTAGTTAAAGGTCACAGAGCCAGCCTAGATTCAAGAGGAGGGACTACTCAGGGTCATGAATGCCAGGAGGCATGGTTCACTGGGGGCTACCAATGTAATTGAATACTACAGTTTGCCCTTTGGTCTCTAATGATTTATGTTCCTCCTTCATGTACAATTATACTCACATATCCTAATACTTCCAAAAGTCTTGTTCCACTTTTACATTGGCTCAAAATCTAGGATCTACCTGGAATCTTAGCTCATGGTACTAAGCACCTCCCTGTATGCTTAGGCCAGAACCACTCATTCTCCTTAATTCCTCTCACTTTCTCCTTCCATTTCAACCAAGCAACCTATATCATTGACTTTCCTTCCTAAATGTCTCCCTAATCCCTAATCCTAACCCTAATCAGTTCACTTCCTTCCTTTTCCACCTCCTCAATTCTAAGCTACCATAATTGCTACCTGGGCTACGGTGAAACTACCAGTTGTCTCTGTCATTCTCTCTTGCTCTTCCTTAATTCAGTGATTCTCAATGAGGGTTGATTTTGCCCCTTGGGGACATTTGGCAATGTCTGGAGACTTTGGTTGTCTCAACTCCATGTGTGGATACATCTAGCATGGAGATGCCAAGGATGCTGCTAAACATCCTATAATGGATGCATCCTATAATTAGCAGCATCCTATAGGACAGCCCCCCACAACAAAGAATTACCCATCGCAAAGTGTCAGTAGTGCTGAGGTTGAGAAACCCTGCAATCTTTTCTTCACCAGGTAGCCAGAGGTCTTTTTCAAATGCAATCATGTCAACAGTCAGCTGAAAAATCTTTGCAGATCTTCCTACTGATTTTAGGTTAAGAATGTGAACCTCTTTTTTTCTGGTGCATAGCGTTCTCTGTAGGGTAGCCCCTACCAGGCTCTTTAGCCTCAGCTTGTGCACTCAGCTCTTTGCTTTCTGTGCTCTAGCCACTTGGGCCTTCCTTCAGTTCTATACATATTGCATCTCACTATGGGACCTTACCCACGCTCTGTCAGAATGCTCTCCCTCCTAACACCCCCTCATCCTGACCCTAATTCTAACTGTAACAGAAGAACGAGTGCAGGTGTTGGGGGGAGCTGGCATCTGGGAGAGATCCAGAGGCTCCATATTGATGATTCTGGAGCGCTGAGTGAGGCCACTAAATATACCTCTCTGCTCTCGACTCATTATACAGAATCTTTTTAAAAAGGCATGATGGGACACAGTGGGGAGGGTTGCAGATGAATGGAGCAGTGAGGTGGGAGCCTGGCATTGCTGCCCTGAGAGGTGCACTGAGCAGTGCAGGCCCTGGTGGCTCCCAGGCTTCTGGTGTTCCCTACACGGGAATACAGTGATCCTGTCAGAAGCAGAGACTCCCAGGATCTTTGTTAACATTACCTGGCCTTTGGTTGGAGAATTTAGTCCATTTACATTTAAGGTAGTTATCGATATGTATGTTCCTATTACCATTTTCTTAATTGTTTTGGGTTTGTTATTGTAGGTCTTTTCCTTCTCTTGTGTTTCCTGCCTAGAGAAGTTCCTTTAGCGTTTGTTGTAAAGCTGGTTTGGTGGTGCTGAATTCTCTTGACTTTTGCTTGTCTGTAAAGGTTTTAATTTCTCCTTCAAATCTGAATGAGATTCTTGCTGGGTAGAGTAATCTTGGTTGTAGGTTTTTCCCTTTCATCACTTTAAATATGTCCTGCCGCTCCCTTCTGGTTTGCAGAGATTCTGCTGAAAGATCAGCTGTTAACCTTATGGGGATTTCCTTGTATGTTATTTGTTGCTTTTCCCTTGCTGCTTTTAATATTTTTTCTTTGTATTTAATTTTTGATAGTTTGATTAATATGTGTCTTGGCATGTTTCTCCTTGGATTTATCCTGAATGGGACTCTCTGTGCTTCCTGGACTTGATTGACTATTTCCTTTCCCATATTAGGGAAGTTTTCAAGTATAATCTCTTCAAATATTTTCTCAGTCCCTTTCTTTTTCTCTTCTTCTTCTGGGACCCCTATAATTCGAATGTTGGTGTGTTTAATGTTGTCCCAGAGGTCTCTGAGACTGTCCTCAATTCTTTTCATTCTTTTTTCTTTATTCTGCTCTGCAGTAGTTATTTCCACTATTTTATCTTCCAGGGCACTTATCCGTTCTTCTGCCTCAGTTATTCTGCTATTGATTCCTTCTAGAGAATTTTAAATTTCATTTATTGTGTTGTTCATCATTGTTTGTTTGCTCTTTAGTTCTTCTAGGTCCTTGTTAAACGTTTCTTGTATTTTCTCCATTCTATTTCCAAGATTTTGGATCATCTTTACTATCATTACTCTGAATCCTTTTTCAGGTAGACTGCCTATTTCCTCTTCATTTGTTTGGTCTGGTGGGTTTTTGCCTTGCTCCTTCATCTGCTGTGTGTTTCTCTGTCTTTTCATTTTGCCTAACTTACTGTGTTTGGGGTCTCCTTTTCGCAGGGTGCAGGTTCGTAGTTCCCACTGTTTTTGGTATCTGCCCCCAGTGGGTAAGGTTGGTTCAGTGGGTTGTGTAGGCTTCCTGGTGGAGGGGACTAGTGCCTGTGTTCTGGTGGATAGGGCTGGATCTTGTCTTTCTGGTGGGCAGGACTGTGTCCGGTGGTGTGTTTTGGGGTGTCTGTGAACTTATTATGATTTAAGGCAGCCTCTCTGCTAATGGGTGGGGTTGTGTTCCTGTCTTGCTAGTTGTTTGGCATGGGGTGTCCAGAACTGGAGCTTGCTGGTCATTGAGTGGAGCTGGGTCTTAGCGTTGAGATGGAGATCTCTGGGAGAACTCTCGCTGATTGATATTACATGGGGCAGGGAGGTCTCTGGTAGTCCAATGTCCTGAACTCAGCTCTCCCACCTCAGAGGCTCAGGTCTGACACCCGGCTGGACCACCAAGACCCTGTCAGCCACATGACTCAGAAGAAAAGGGAGAAAAAAAATTAAAAAATAAAATAAAAAATAATTTTTAAAAATATTATTAAAATAAAAAAATATAATAAGTAATAAAAGAGAGCAACCAAACCAATAAACAAATCCACCAATGATAACAAGGGCTAAAAACTATACTAAGATAAACATAAAAATCAGAAACTAGTCTGTCGCACACAGCAAACCCCAAAGTCTACAGTTGCTCCCAAAGTCCACGGCCTCAGTTTTAGGATGATTTGTTGTCTATTCAGGTATTCCACAGATGCAGGGTACATCAGGTTGATTGTGGAGATTTAGTCTGCTGCTCCTGAGGCTACATGGAGTGATTTCCCTTTCTCTTCTTTGTTCGCACAGGTCCCTCCCAGGGTTCAGCTTTGGATTTGGCCCCGCCTCTGTGTGTAGCTCGCCCTCTGGCGTCTGTTCTTCACCCAGACAGGAGGGGGTTAAAGGAGCGGCTGATTAGGGGGTTCTGGCTCACTCAGACTAGGGGGAGGGAGGGGTACAGAATGCAGGGCGAGCCTGTGGTGGCAGAGGCCGGCGTGACGTTGCACCAGCCTGAGGCACGCCGTATGTTCTCCCAGGGAAGTTGTCCCTGGATCACGGCACCCTGGCAGTGGCGGGCTGCACAGGCTGCCGGGAGGGGAGGTGTGGACAGTGACCTGTGCTCGCACACAGGCTTCTTGGTGGCGCCAGTAGCAGCCTTAGTGTTTCATGCCCGTCTCTGGGGTCCGCGCTGATAGCGGCGGCTCGCGCCCATCTCTGGAGCTCGTTTAGGCGGTGCTCTGAATCCCCTCTCCTCGCACACCCCGAAACAATGGTCTCTTGACTCTTAGGCAGTTCCAGACTTTTTCCTGGGCTCCCTCCCGGCTACCTGTGGTGCACTAGCCCCCTTCAGGCTGTGTTCACGCCGCCAACCCCAGTCCTCTCCCTGCGATCCGACCGAAGCCCGAGCCTCAGCTCCCAGCCCTTGCCCGCCCCGGCGGGTGAGCAGACAAGCCTCTCAGGCTGGTGAGTGCTGGTCGGCACCGATCCTCTGTGCGGGAATCTCTCTGCTTTGCCCTTCGCACCCCTGTTGCTGCGCTCTCCTCCGTGGCTCCGAAGCTTCCCCCTCCGCCACCCGCAGTCTCCACCCGCGAAGGGGCTTCCTAGTGTGTGGAAACCTTTCCTCCTTCACAGCTCCCTCCCAGAGGTGCAGGTCCCGTCCCTATTCTTGTCTCTTTTTTTTTCTTTTCTCTTTTGCCCTAACCAGGTACATGGGGAGTTTCTTGCCTTTTGGGAGGTCTGCGGTCTTCTGCCAGCGTTCAGTAGGTGTTCTGTAGGAGTTGGTCCACATGTAGATGTATTTTTGATGTATTTGTGGGGAGGAAGGTGATCTCCACGTCTTACTCCTCTGCCATCTTGAAGGTCCTCCCTGTCAGTAGTTTTTCAGTCAGCGATCCTTTTTTTTCTTTTCCTTCGTGCTTAATCTAGTTTCATTTGCTCACAGGGTGCCCCGTGTAGAGGTCTTGCCCCCAGCACTTCAGACCAGAGTTCCTAGGGCAAAGTGGCTGCACCCAACACCAGTAAATATTTTTGGCTTTGCAGGCAATTTGATCTCTGTTGCAGCCTCTGCTTTGTAGTGTGAAAGCAAGCCATAGATAATACACGAATGAATGGGTGAGGCTGTGCTCCAATGAAACTTTGTTTATAAAAACAGATGGCGAGCTAGATTTGACCCGCTAGCCGTAGTTTGCCAAGCCCTGGCATAGACAGCTCTTTGGAGAAGTTGGATAGGAAGTAAAGTGGAAAACTGAGGAAGTAATTGAAGGGGACAAGGAGTACACGAATGTGCGTGTGTGTGTTTTTTTTTTAAGGCAATTTTATTTATTTTTTTGTTTGTTTTTTAATTAATTAATTTATTTATTTATTGGCTGCATTGGGTCTTCATTGCTGTGCGCGGGCTTTCTCTAGTTGCACTGAGCGGGGGCTACTCTTTGTTGCAGTGCTCTGGCTTCTCATTGCAGTGGCTTCTCTTGTTGTGGAGCACGGGCTCTAGGCGTGCGGGCTTCAGTAGTTGTTGCACATCGGCTCAGTAGTTGTGGCTCGCAGGCTCTAGAGCGCAGGCTCAGTAGTTGTGGCACACGGGCTTAGTTGCTCCGCGGCATGTGGGATCTTACCGGACCAGGGCTCGAACCCGTGTCCCATGTATTGGCAGGTGGATTCTTAACCACCGTGCCACCAGGGAAGCCCCACATGTGTTTTAAGATGGGAGATTCTAGAGCTTATTTTTTGCTGATGGAAAGGATACTGTGGAGAAGGAGAGGCTAACGGTACAGAAAAGAGAGTTTCAGTGTAGAAATAAACTCTTATATAAGCAAGAGGGAGTAGGATTAACGGTACACGGATGCTTAAGAAGTTGATTTTTTTTCTGTGATTTGGTGTTACTTTGAGTGATATGAATATCAGTGTTAACAGCAAGACCGATTCGGGGAGTCTGTTCCTGTATGTGGTGTTCTGCTTATAGGACCATTTAACATGAGGAACGAGGCCTAGAGGAGAGGTGAGTGAGAGGAGGGTAGAATGTATTACTTAACTTGTTAGATTTGGGGTTTAATTTGGGACTTTGTTGGATTGGCTAGACCTAGATCAATAAATGTAGCTACCTTCATTTTTCCTGCAGATATCTTCAAGGCCCTAACTCTGATTCTGTGAACTGACAAGCCCCAGGAGTTGCAAAAAAACTTCTAGCTCAGTATTCTTGGTCAGTTTTTCTACCGCAGTTTACTTGGTATATTCCTGTCAGTTAACAACGGCTCACTTTGGCAGTTCTTACACTGAGGAGAGAGGAGGGAAGAGGGTAGGCCTCTACCTCACCACTCTTCTGCCTCCCCCCCACTATTGAGTCATTGTTCTAGACCTTTTTGCATACTTTAACTCAGGATTTTAAAGGGCATGTTTGTTCTTTTCTCTTGAGCAGTTCAGGCGTCTTAATGATCTCAAGCACATTTCTCCCCCCCTCAGAGGTTTCCCCTACTGTAGGAATGCTTTGCCTTTTGCAGACCCCAGTATAGAAGAAGGATCTTCAACATATTAAATCAGTACATATTTTCATGGTGAGCACAGACAGTAATCCAGGCGGTGGATTCTTTCGCAGCTTTTTATGGTCATCGACTAGGCTGCATAGAAGAGAGTTACAGAGGACTTAGGCAATTCCTGTCTGCTGTGTGAGCCCCCTACAACACAGACCTGCTTTCTGAAAATGGCCTGTCACCTGTGTCGAAAATGTTTACCACCAGGATTGGGGCTTATGGACTGAAGAGGGTTTTCATTTGTGCTCATGCTCACTTTGCTGACTAACTTTTAAGATTGGAAGAAATTAGAGCCCTTAATACATCCATGTTATAGAATTTCTGCTTGACTTTTTAAATTATTTTTACACAAAAGTAATATTTGTTCATGATTAAAGCAAATTTTTTTCAAGCCATACAGCAAGGGAAATATTAAAGTGAAAAGAAAATTCCCATTCACCAGAGGTAATCACTGTTATGTTTCTTGTGTGTTTATGTGTTTGTTAAGAAAATATGCCCATGCAAACACATGGGCTCATGTCTTTATCCTTTTTTCTTAAAGCCTGAACGAGATCATACAATATTTTCTTTTCTACAGTTTTCTTTCTTAACAGTCATATCTTTCCGTATCAGGACACATTGATCCAGCATCTCATTCTGCCTTAGGGCTGTTTCTTCTGCCTGGAACAGTCTTATCCCAGATATCGTCATGGCTTACTCTTCCAGTCCTTACTTAACTGCTACTTTCTCAGTGATGCCTTCCTTAGCTGCCCTATCTAAAAGCTCAATCCCTTCCCTGTCACTTCTATTCCCCTTCCCTATTAATGACTTTTTCCTAGCACTGATTATCTATAATACTTTATATTTTGTCTATTGTCTGTTCCCCCACTGTAATGTACACTCTATGGTGGGGAGGAATTTGTGACTGCGACATTCACTGCCAAATCGCCAGCCTTTATAATAATTCCTGACCCCATAGTAGATGCTCAGTAAATATTTGTTGAAGGAAAGAGTGAATGGTTATGTTGTTTTTCCACATTTGGGTACACCATAATTTATTAAATAATCCCCTACTGATGGTCATTTAGGTTTTCAGGTTGCCCTACTTTTATGAACAATGCTGTGTTGAACAGTCTTATACATATATTTTTGTATTATTATAGGATAAATTCATAGAGGTGGAACTGTGAGTTTAAAGGATATACACATTCTAAATTTTGAATACTTGTCTCCCACTCCCCTTCCTCCCCTAAGGAAAAAGGTATTATCAAATTACAGTCCTGCTAAGAGTGGGTAAGGATACCCATTTCTCTATGCCCTTGCCTACACTGATTGTAATCAACTTTTAAGCCTTTGCCAATCTGATAGATGAAAATGATATCTCATCTTAATTTGAATTTCTTTCATATATAAGTAAAGTTGAGTACCATTTTATATAATTATTTACCTTTTTATTTACTTTTCTGTGTATCTCTTTTTTTCTGTTGTTCCATTAGGTTGTTTTGCTTGTGTTTTGCCAATGCATCTTTGTTTGCTTTGGTACATTTCCTGTCTGTAGGCTGCAACCAGATATAACCCGGAGAACAGTATACATCTGGGCCACAGCTATTCTCTGCCTAGAAAATTTCTAACCCTGGTGTTAACATCTTCATCTCTTCTTCTTGCTCACATTTTTATTTATTAGTAAAAACAAGCATATAAACATATAGCAGATGTTGGCTATGTGCTAGGCACTGTGCTCAGCATTTTATTTATTTTTAAAAATCTATTTTAATGTCATAGCAGCCCTATCAGGTAGTACTAGTTTGTCTCTGTATATATAATTTATATAGAAACTGAGGGATGGTGCTGGAGGTCACACAGCTAGTAAGTGCTTAAAGCCAGGATTTGAACCTAAGCAGGGTGGCTCCAGAGCCTGCCCTCCTAACCACCAAGCTCTGTTGCCTCCAGTGTGGGCAGTGGGTTATGCTGCCCATTCTGTTTTCAGGAGATGCTTCTGCCCATATGTCCCCATTCAGAAAATTGACTACAGTTACTGAAACAAGAGAAAGGTATTCATGTTCAGGTCTGGGAGTTTTATCTTATAAGCTAGTTTTTATTACATGGTTCAAAATCAAAATAATAAAACAAAAGGTATATAGTGAAAATTTTCACTCCCACTCTTGTCTCATCCACTCTATTTCCCCTGTCCTCTATTTTTGCTAGTTTCTGTATATACTTCCTGTGTTACTTTATATACTTATAAACAAAATAAATGAATATATATACATGAACACAGGCATACCTTGTTTTATTACACTTTGCAGATACTGCATTTTTTATAAATTGAAGGTTTGTGGCAACCCTGCATTGTCAGATGATTCTTAGCATTTTTTAGCAATAAAGTATTTTAAATTAAAGTGTATATGTTTTTAGACCTAATGCTATTGCACACTTAATAGAGTACACTGTAGTGTAAACATAACTTTTTTATACACTGAGAAATGAAAAAACTTATTTGATTCGCTTTATTGCAACATTTGCTTTATTGCGGTAGTCTGGAACCGAACCCACAATATCTCTGAGGTGTGCCTATATATAATTTTCCCCTTTCTTACATATAAGGTAGCATGTTATATATACTTTTTTGCACTTTGTTTTTTCACTCAGCTCATCCAAAGGTTTTAAGACAATTTTATTCATCAGATATTTTTTCAGTGCCTCTTTATACAAGGCACTGTGCTGGCTTTAGAGGAATATACAAAGAAGCATGAAACACAGAAATCTCTGGCCTCAGGGACTTTACAGTCCCTCAGGCTGAGAGCATAAATGAAAATAAAGTGTGGTGTTTATATGACATGTTACTTTCTTGACTGATTGAGGCCTCAATACAAAGCACACTCAGCCTGCTGAAGGTAGTGAACATGTACCTTGGTCTTTCGAGTTACTGAATAATAGGTCTCTTGAGCACAAGATCTATGCCTTATTTATGCTAATATCCTCTTCAGGACTTTATGGTTGAAAAATGAATCTGTGCTTGTTTTAAGTATAGACTTCAAGGAAACTTTTAATTCATTTTTCATGAACCCAAAGGACAATTTTTAGAATTGTTTTGATTTTGGAATTCATCCCTGCCTGAGGGGTCTTGTGAAATTGGATTGAAATGAAATTTTCATGTGCCTAATTAGAACAGAAGGAGGACGACTCATCTATAGAGGGTGTGTTTTGGTGGGGATCTTCTTCTTTTCCCTTTACTGAGTCTTCCTCCTTTGTTTCCTCCTACCCATGGGCAGAAAGTGAAAAAGAGTCAGTTAATCCCAACTACGTAACAGTGTTTTGTGGCTGTGGGCAAGCTACCCTCAATTTATTTGTTTTGGGTCTCAGCTTGTGTTTATTACAACCTAATTCTATTGAAAGACATCTTTGTTCAGAACCCCTGCAACAGTTCTGGACATTCCAGGAGCCATGAGGAGGCAGTACGATATAGTGGTTGAAAGAGTAGACTCTGGAACCGGCCTGCTGGCATTGAATTCTGAACCCTCCATTTTGGCTATGACAAGTTACTGAACTTCTATTTATTTTCACCGTCCCCAAGTAGACATCATAAGTGTTAGAGGTCTATGAATTGATTCAGTTTATTTTTCCCACTGAGCTTTACAGCCAAGGACAAGAACTGAAAAAGGAAATCTAGCACTTATGTTTCTCTAAGCACTTTTCATCAGAGATCATAATGCACGTTACACATGTAACGTGCACATATTACACGCATATAACACATGAACTGTCTAAGCATCTCAGAGCTTAATCTGGTGCAAGGAATATTCTTCCTTGAAGGAACATGAATCCCAAAGAAGAAAAGCCAGCATTAAAGGTCACACAGAGTTAGAAGTAGTAATAGAATGTGGGTTTTCTCTTAGCCTCCTGCCCTTGGCTGCCAAACTGTTCCCTGAAGAATGATTTGTGAGAGGCCTTTCCCTTTGGAAGCCTGTTACTGTCACAACAAGAAGAGAATCTCTTTGGAGGTGTATTTTGGGGCACAGGATAGGCTTTTTCCTCCCCATCGTTTTTGTTGTAGGAGTCTGGTGCTGCTGCACATGTGATTTGGGAGAAGAGGGAAGCACTCTGTTGCTCTTTACAGGGCTAGAGATGAGTGGGGAACATGGCCTGTCAGGGTGTGCCTGTTACCCCTGCATGCCTGGGAACCCATCAGGTAGTCTTTGCAGGGTAAGGGAGTTGCATTGCTTCAGAGTCTTTTGGACATTTGGACATCTTCTTTGCATCACAGTCAATCTGATCTGTTCCCTTAGGCTCTTTATTGAGAAACTACCAAAGCATCGAGATTACAAATCGGCTGTCATTCCTGAAAAGAAAGACACAGTAAAGGTGGGTCTTCACTTTAACTGTTGCCCATCTAAAAGCTTCAGAGAAGCACAGACTAACTCCAAAATATAAGTAGCAGTGTCTGCATCTGAGCATCATATCCTGCAAATAGGAGATAAGGCCATTTCACTAGATCAGTTACGAAATATCAGGTATGGTATGGTAGGGGGTATTTTAAATTAAATTATTTAAATTTAAATTATTATTTAAATGTTTTTAGAAACATTGTTGCCATTGCCAACTTGACTTCAGTCTTTTTACTTCTCACCTTAATTAGCTGGCAATTGTTCTAACTCCCAGTTTTTGATTTTGTGTCTCAGAAATTAAAGGAGGTTGCATTTCCCAAAGCAGAAGAGCTGAAAGCAGAACTGTTAAAACGATATACCAAAGAATATATAGACTATAATGAAGAAAAAGTGAGTATGTAATAGCAAAAAAAAAAACAAAAAGGGAAATTATTTTGGTTTCTTAGGCTGTGACCTAGGATTCTAATAGATATTTCAGCAGATCTTGTGATTTTAATGTGATATTTTACTTTATTGGCAAAGACCAGAAACTCAAAAAAGGTGTTTAGGCTGAGGATTCTAATACAGATTTAGCCTGCTTATCTAAGAGGATGACTTGAGGGACAGAATATCTATTGCTTGTCTGCTATGTCTAGAGCTAGAACCTAAGAACAATGAAAATCGCACTAAAGTATAGGGTTTTTAGATCAGAGAATTTGGGGTATTTGATACACATTTGATTATATCCAACATAGGATATACCTGTTTAAAATAATTGGGGTTTTTTTTCAAGCTATTTTCAAATGATTCTTGTTAGGAAGAGTCAGTTAAAACACATGAGAAGCTCTGCGACAGTGTCATTGGTCTGTGTCAGGTGAGAACACACACTGCAAGCACTTCCACATTCTTTTGTACACTCTACTGAATTCTGTTCTGGACTCTGATGTTGAAAATCAGAGGAGAGGTGAACAGCTATGTATTTCTAAGGTACGCAGTGAGTGAAAACCTTCATGAAGGAGATTGTTACTTGATGTTTCTTAGCAGTTTAAAATGTCACTCTATATTGGACCAATCACCAGAAAAATTTCAGAGGCTTCATTCAGGGTTAAAATTCAGTAGAGACCCGCAACATGGCAGTTGTAAGTTTGGATTTGGTTCTGTTTCACAGCCTTACTTGGAATACAGAATGTATACATGGCACACCAGAGGCTAAAATTGTATGATACAGATTATGAGGTGCAGACAATAAGTTGCCTTGAGATTTTGGTAAAAAAGAGAATGCATTAGTTAAAGTCATTGGGAAGGGTACCGAGAGGATCAGGACTTTAACTGTTTTTGAAGAATAGGTGTATGGTGGTTAGATAGACAGGAGCAGCAGCTGTTCCACGGGTGTAGAGGTACTAAGGGAAGCATGAATTCTGTGTTGGGAACTCACACTAGAGCAGAAGTACATTTGGGGCAATCTTCCTGCTGAAAAGCCTTGTCCTCCTAAGATGTGAAGTCACTTGAGTGTAAGGTGTTAGCCTAACTCCTATTCATTCTTTGTAGAAGAAGGAAGAGGAAGAATTTGCCCGAAACGTAGCCATCCAGCAAGAGCTGGAAAAGGAAAGACAGAGGGTGGCACAACAGAAGCAGCAGCAGTTGGAGCAGGAACAGTTCCATGCCTTTGAGGAGATGATCCGGAACCAGGAACTAGAAAAAGAACGACTGAAAATTGTACAGGAGTTTGGGAAAGTGGACCCTGGCCTGGACGGCCCACTGGTACCTGACTTAGAGAAGCCCTCCCTAGATGTGTTCCCCACGGCACCTGTTACATACACACAGCCTTGGGACTGTAATACAACTGTAAGGCCTGCCAAGCCACCTGTAGTGGATAGATCCTTGAAACCTGGAGCATTGAGCAACTCGGAAGGTAGTGAATTCATTTGCTTGCGTCCTCTTCTATCTCAGCTGCAGCCAAACAGGGTGTCATTCCAGGAGATTCAACTACGACTCCCTCCATGATCCCACTCATTAGGCTCTGGTCACAGAAATCCATTTGATTAGTATTACTATACTGTGTTCTATCACAGCTATATTATAAAGTGGACTTTGCTTAAGACATATAGTTTACCTGGGCCAGGTCGATTTTCTGAAGAGCTAATAACATCCTTGAAAGTCAGACCCTCAGCTTTTAAGGGTTATACAGAGATTTGAAATGTTCAGTGAACTAGAGACCACTGTTGACCTTTTGTAAAGGAAATTTGAGACTTATAGTACCACCTTACAATTCAACCACTGACCTTTAAATAATAAAAAAGAGCTGCTGAATTGTGCTTGCCCTGCAAATGTTCCTAATTGGTAAGGAGTTTAGTCAAGGTAAATATTGTATGTAGTCAGTGATAATTCAGTCTAGCCATAAAAACTATTGAGTCTTTCCTCCTCTCACCAATGTATGGCTATCTGAGAAAATAACAATAGCGGCAAAATGATGAGTATGCCTTGATTATTAGAATAGATCTTTTTGTTAGGAGTTGTCTTTCAAGTAGTCATGTAAGGAATTCAGCTTCGCAGAAGATCCACTTAAAAAGACAAGGTAAGAGTGGGCAAGGGGTGCTGGACTCTTGAAGCCTGGCCTTCAGGGTTTCTCCCCATGTACTCGGCAGGATTGTCTCTCACTATTATTCCTGAATAGCTCAGAAACTTCTTTTAAGCAGTAGTTTACCCTTGTGTTAACTTGAATGATTAAAGCCTCTTTTCTTTCCTTGAAATAACATACTCCCAATGGCTGTGGCAAGAGGTTGGAGAAGAGACTTTATAGCCCTTTTTCTTCTGCCATAAGGATGAGATCCCCACGCACTGCCTACAGTTGCAGGACCCCAGTGATTTAGCATTGCTCTCCCAGGTCTGCCAACTCTGAGGTCTGCTTGGGGAGGCTGTGCCCCATGATCTCAGACGTTTCTTCTTTCTCCATTACAGCTCCTACAATCGATGGACTGCGCCACGTGGTGGTGCCTGGGAAGCTCTGCCCACAGTTTCTCCAGTTGGCCATTGCCAACACTGCCCGGGGAGTAGAGACATGTGGAATTCTCTGTGGAAAACTGGTAAAAGACAAATGCTTTCCTGAGCTGAGACTGTTTCTTCCCCCTTGGCCTCCTGTGACTCTCAGAGAAGAAGATATCCAGGGTCAGTTACTCTTTGTGCCAATCCTTCTGCCAAAGAGCCATGGGCAGCATAATGCAATGTCACCTTGATTTTAGTGACCCTGTATTTGATTGATTTTCAAAGTCCCTTGAACTGAACTGATTATTTTAATGCCAGTGGTAAGAAATACCTAATTTTAAACTTGGTAGGAAGATCCTGTATATCAGCTTTTGAACACCGACTTTATGGCAGGACCTGGGAATATGAAATATGTAAGGCACAGAGCATGTGTCCGCAAAAAGTACCCAAGCACTTTGGAGAGATGGGAGATATACACCAAAAGATAGATAGTATGCTGACTACTATGTACAATAAAAGCACTAGGAATTATGAGGAAAGAAGGATCATTAAATGGAGGTGCTTAAAGAACCCATTACTAACTGCTGAATAAATAAACACATAAGGTGGAATAGACTTAAACTGAGCTTTAAAGGATGGGAAGGGCTTAGAGAAATAGTAAAAGGAAGCTACTCTAGACATGAACAAAGGAAGAGAAATGGTACTATACCCAGAGCTTCTTAAGAGGCATGAGTAGACATGTTTGGCTGCAGCAGGGAATTCCCACAGGGCTGTGGGCATCTGTGGCTTTACAGAGGGCCCCAAGCAATGTACTTGGGCAGTCAGGGTTGTGAACATGACTGACATAAGGGACTCACCTCACGAAGAAGGCTCATGCTGGGAGGAAGGGCCTTCGCTTGTACAGATGTTTAACTTTCCACTGCCGTGACAGAGTGGGGTTGCCTAAGTGCCAGGGAATTGTGACAGGCTGTTTTCTCATTTGACAGATGAGGAATGAGTTTACCATTACCCACGTCCTCATCCACAAGCAAAGTGCTGGGTCTGATTATTGCAACACTGAGAACGAAGAAGAGCTTTTCCTCATACAGGATCAGCAGGGTCTCATCACACTGGGCTGGATTCACGTAAGCAATTCCGACCTCTCCAGGGGTTCGTCTCCTCTTCTCACATGATGTTATAAACACACTGCTTATTTTTTTTCTTGGAGCAGAGTGAATTGTATCCAGACTATTTAGATGGTTGTATTTCCCTCTGTTGGATGCAGACTTGACTTCCCTAGCATACTTAACTGCTTGCACCACAGTATTGATTTCTGGGCATTACTTAGGGCTTTTTTTTTTTTAGAGAATGGGCAGCTCATGCTCAAAAGACCCAAACTCCCCCATGGCTTTCAGGCAAGAGTTTTTTGTTTTTTGTTTTTTGTTTTTTTTTAATTAATTAATTACTTTATTTATTTTTGGCTGTGTTGGGTCTTCGTTTCTGTGCGAGGGCTCTCCCCAGTTGTGGCAAGCGGGGGCCACTCTTCATCGCGGTGCACGGGCCTCTCACTGCCGCGGCCTCTCCCGCTGCGGAGCACAGGCTCCAGACGCGCAGGCTCAGCAGTTGTGGCTCACGGGCCCAGTTGCTCCGAGGCACGTGGGATCCTCCCAGACCAGGGCTCGAACCCGTGTCCCCTGCATCGGCAGGCAGACTCCCAACCACTGCGCCACCAGGGAAGCCCTACTTAGGGCTTTTTAACTTAAAATTTTTTAATGGAAATGAACTTGTTTCCCTAAAGTCCCAATTCCCCTGTGAGCATGAACAGTGATAGGATGCTAGCCTAGAGTATATGTGGACCTTGACGGTAGAGGCTATGCCTTACTTCGTACAAATGATGTTCCTGAAAGGTATATAAATCAAAATATTTTAAATGAGCCAAGGAAGTTAATTCAGATGCCTCCATTTGGTCTTTCTTAAAGCAGCCTACACTTTTACGTAAATCAGAAGGGCCACCAATATAGGAGATTTTCAACTGTCTGCATGTCTTAACAGTCTTCTGGTAATATTCAGGTAAAATATAATTCCATCCCTAAAGATTTCTTCTTAATTTTTCTTTCTATTCCTTTTCAACCCCTCATTCTCATAGACCAAGCTGTTTTCCATGTTGTGTGACAGGGTTACATACAAACAAGGCAGCTCATTTCTGGATTTGGGAAGATTGTACACACTTGTATGTTAGAATTTGGGAAATACTGACCTGTGAGGCAGTCAGTGTGCCTCTGTCCTTTCATAAATATTTGCCTTTTATTGTGTATCCCCCGTTATAGTACATGGGGAGTAGAAAACTTGTACCTTATCTGCCAGGCGATACAAATTTGAGTAAGATATGATTTTAGTCTCATAAAGGAGACTGACATATAGACAAGTCATAACTCTCCATGTGAGGCAGAATGTGCCAAGTGCCTAAAGAGGTGCAAACAGCCCTGTGGAATTCAGAGGGAAGGATCACACCTGGGGTGATTTTCTAGAATTTTGACAAGGTGAGCCAAGGGAGAGTTCCATACAGAGGGGACAACATTGGAATAGGCAGACTGTGATCCTGGAGCATTGAGTGGTCCAGTTTTCTGGGGCTTATGGTTCATATCAGGAAACAGTGGTAGGTAAGCTTTCACATGATACATTAGGAGCAGTGTTCTGGAGGGTTTTGGGTGGACAGGCAGGATAGTTCTGCTTTTCAGTGAGGAAGTTGAGGCAGGGAGATCATTTAAGAGGTTAACGTGATGATAAAATCTAATAATGATGAGAGCTACGGTGACGGCAGTGCATTTGGGAAGGAAGAGATTAATGTAGGATTTCAGAGGATGTGGGGAATGAGTAAGAGAGGATGATGAGTAAAAGTGATGACTTAGAGATTTCAGGCCTGACTCATGGGGGTGGCAATGATTAATCATCTCATAAGCAGAAACAGGCTCCAGCAGGAGAACTTACTTGGAAGTGGGGCAAATGGTGTCTTCAGTTCTGAGTATTTGACATTATATTGGTGGAGGTAATTATCAGGCAGTTGGAACTTGGGAACAAGGTCTAGGTGGGAAAGAGAACCGGGAGACCTCGGCGTAGAGCTGACCTTGGAAGCCTTGGAACTGGAGGAGGGTGGAGAGCAAGAAGAGATTCACTGGCAGCTTGAAGGACAGGCCACTTAGGGGAGCATAGGGAGTAGTCAGTCATGAAGCGAGGAGATGTCAGAGAAAGGTGAGGGGAGTGTTAGGGCACAGATGCCAAAGGAGGAGGAACGTCTTAAGAAGAAGCTTCAGGATGTTAACTATGTCACATGCTGCAGAGAGATGAAGACTTCTGTGAGCCCTTTGGATTTGATGAGGTCATTGATGACCTCAATTTAGTGGGTTTTAGGCAGATTAAAAAGGTTTAAGAAGTAATGGGTATTGAGGTTGTGGTGATAGTGAAATATATACTGATTTTTTGAAGAGCTTAGCACTGACTAAAGGATAGGAAAGAGATGGAATGGTGGCTTAAGGAATAGCCAGGTTGAGAGAGTTTGCTTGATTTATGGTTTAGTGTGAAAATGTGTTCTGTTTTTATTTTGGTTTTTTTTAAGCCTTTATATTTGAAATATATATAAGAAAGTACATAAAATAAATGTGCACTTTAATGAATCATTAAACAAACATCTGTGTGCACACATTACCTAGGTCAAGAAATAGAGCGTCGCCAGAAGCACACTCCCACCTCCGTGTCCTGCCCAGTCACCCTTCCTCTCTGGTATAGATAGTCCCTCACTTGACATTTCTGGAAATTCTTTGCTTTTCTTTATAGCTTTACCACCTAAGTGTGTATCCCTAAACTCGATAGTTTAGTTTTGCCTGGTTTTGAACTTTATGTAAATAGAATTATATAATATGTATTCTTTTGTGCTTGGCTTCTTTTGCTCAGTTTTTAAGGTTCATCTGCATTCTTGTGTATAGTTGTCTGAACATGTTTTGTTTTGTTTTAATTTATTTATTTATTTATTTTTGGCTGCGTTGGGTCTTCATTGCTGAGTGCAGGCTTTCTCTAGTTGCGGCGAGCGGGGGCTACTCTTCGTTGCGGTGCATGGTCTTATTGCAGTGGCTTCTCTTGTTGCGGAGCACGGGCTCTAGATGTGCAGGCTCAGTAGTTGTGGTGCATGGGCCTAGTTGCTCCGTGGCATGTGGGATCTTCCTGGACCAGGGCTCAAACCCGTGTCGTCTGCATTGGCAGGCAGATTCTTAACCACTGCGCCACCAGGGAAGTCCCTGAACATGTTTTTAAGCCCAGTGAGCTGGTGGAGTATAGTGGAGCCCGTGCAGGAGATGTCAGAGGTCAGGAGAGACAAGGTAATGTGAAGATAGGAAAGTATTAAATCAAAAGTACAAAAAGGGGGCTTCCCTGGTGGCGCAGTGGTTGAGAATCTGCCTGCCAATGCAGGGGACACGGGTTCGAGCCCTGGTCTGGGAAGATCCCACATGCCGCGGAGCAACTAAGCCCGTGCGTCACAACTACTGAGCCTGCGCGTCTGGAGCCTGTGC
The DNA here is from genome assembly GCF_009873245.2 of Balaenoptera musculus. NCBI lineage: Eukaryota > Metazoa > Chordata > Mammalia > Artiodactyla > Balaenopteridae > Balaenoptera > Balaenoptera musculus. Next base: position 25,684,353 of record NC_045797.1, read on the forward strand.
TCGGCAACAAGAGAGGCCGGGGTAGTTAGAGGCCCGCGCACCGCGATGAAGAGTGGCCCCCGCTTGCCGCAACTGGAGAAAGCCCTCGCACAGAAACGAAGACCCAACACAGCCATAAATAAATAAATAAATAAATTTATTTAAAAAAAAAAAAAAGTACAAAAAGGGAATCATCTTCACATGGGGGAGAAAACACTCACTCCTCTGAGACAGAATTGAAGGAAGAAAGAGAGATTTTTGAGGTTATAATTGGAGGGGTTGAGGGAACTCATTTTAGGTGCTGTTGCTATCAACAAGGTTGAAGTCTAGATCCACTGCCCAGCAGGAGGAGACAGGTAAGTTTAAAAACTGGAGAAGATGGGGGAAAGTTTGGAATAATTTCTGTTTAGACTTCAGGTAGATCTTAGCCACAAATGAGTAAAAGGATTTTTAATATCAGTGAGGGCCTAGCTAGGAAGGAATTTAGAGCCTAAATTGATAGTATTCCAGCTTTTTTTCCCCATGATATTTCTGTAGCATTCCTTCCTAACTTGGGATTAAAAGCAAACAAAAGCAGACCATAACATTTGCTCAGATCTTAAAATTGGCAAGAGGAGAAGGCAAAAGGTCAATTCTTCCTTCTCTACCTTGCCAGCTATCAATCAGGTTCCCTGGTCCAAAACTTTGTATGGTCATGTTTATCACCAACTATTGTGTAACCCCCAGCTCAGTATTCAAGGCACTCCTTCACCTTGGCTTAGCTGGCATTGCTCTCCTGTGGCTGCTCTACTCATCCAGGCACCCAGGCTGCCCTGAGCATTCACTCTCCTCACTTATTTCTGGAACTCCTTTGGTGTATTGTTTTCTCTTCATAAAAATGCCTGCCTCTGTCTCCAGCATGGTGGGCACAGTGAGCATAACTGGTTTTTCAAGAAACGTGGGCAGCAAGGGAAAAAAAACAAATAACACACAAGGGAATCCCCATAAGGTTAACATCTGATCTTTCAGCAGAAACTCTGCAAGCCAGAAGGGAGTGGCAGGATATACTTAAAGTGATGAAGGAGAAGAACCTACAACCAAGATTACTCTACCCAGCAAGGATCTCATTCAAATGTGATGGAGAAATTAAAACCTTTACAGACAAGCAAAAGCTGAGAGAGTTCAGCACTACCAAACCAGCTTTACAACAAATGCTAAAGGAAGTTCTCTAGGCAAGAAACACAAGAGAAGGAAAACACCTACAATAACAAACCCAAAACATTTAAGAAAATGGGAATAGGAACATACATATCGATAATTACCTTGAATGTAAATGGATTAAATGCTCCCACCAAAAGACACAGGCTGGCTGAATGGATACAAAAACAAGACCCATATATATGCTGTCTACAAGAGACCCACTTCAGACCTAGAGACACATACAGACTGAAAGTGAGGGGATGGAAAAAGATATTCCATGCAAATGGAAATCAAAAGAAAGCTGGAGTAGCAATTCTCATATCAGACAAAATAGACTTTAAAATAAAGACTATTACAAGAGACAAAGAAGGACACTATATAATGATCAAGGGATCGATCCAAGAGGAAGGTATAACAATTGTAAATATTTATGCACCCAACATAGGAGCACCTCAATACATAAGGCAAGTACTAACAGCCATAAAAGGGGAAATCGACAGCAACACAATCATAGTAGGGGACTTTAACACCCCACTTTCACCAATGGACAGATCATCCAAAATGAAAATAAATAAGGAAACACAAGCTTTAAATGATACATTAAACAAGATGGACTTAATTGATATTTATAGGACATTCCACCCAAAAACAACAGAATACACATTTTTCTCAAGTGCTCATGGAACATTCTCCAGGATAGATCATATCTTGGGTCACAAATCAAGCCTTGGTAAATTTAAGAAAATTGAAATCGTATCAAGTATCTTTTCCGACCACAACGCTATGAGACTAGATATCAATTACAGGAAAAGATCTGTAAAAAATACAAACACATGGAGGCTACACAATACATTACTTAATAATGAAGTGATTACTGAAGAAATCAAAGGGGAAATCAAAAAATACCTAGAAATAAATGACAATGGAGATACGACAACCCAAAACCTATGGGACGCAGCAAAAGCAGTGCTAAGAGGGAAGTTTATAGCAATACAAGCCTACCTCAAGAAACAGGAAACATCTCGAATAAACAACCTAACCTTGCACCTAAAGCAATTAGAGAAAGAAGAACAAAAAAACCCCAAAGCCAGCAGAAGGAAAGAAATTATAAAGATCAGGTCAGAAATAAATGAAAAAGAAATGAAGGAAACAATAGCAAAGATCAATAAAACTAAAAGCTGGTTCTTTGAGAAGATAAACAAAATTGATAAACCATTAGCCAGACTCATCAAGAGAAAAAGGGAGAAGACTCAGATCAATAGAATTAGAAATGAAAAAGGAGAAATAACCACTGACACTGCAGAAATACAAAAGATCATGAGAGATTACTACAAGCAACTCTATGCCAATAAAATGGACAACCTGGAAAAAATGGACAGATTCTTAGAAATGCACAAACTGCCGAGACTGAACCAGGAAGAAATAGAAAATATGAACAGACCAATCACAAGCACTGAAATTAAAACTGTGATTAAAAACCTTCCAACAAACAAAAGCCCAGGACCAGATGGCTTCACAGGTGAATTCTATCAAACATTTAGAGAAGAGCTAACACCTATCCTTCTCAAACTCTTCCAAAATATTGCAGAGGGAGGAACACTCCCCAACTCATTCTACGAGGCCACCATCACCCTGATACCAAAACTAGACAAAGATGTCACAAAGAAAGAAAACTACAGGCCAATATCACTGATGAACATAGATGCAAAAATCCTCAACAAAATACTCGCAAACAGAATCCAACAGCACATTAAAAGGATCATACACCATGATCAAGTGGGGTTTATCCCAGGGATGCAAGGATTCTTCAACATACGCAAATCAATCAATGTGATACACCATATTAACAAATTGAAGGAGAAAAACCATATGATCATCTCAATAGATGCAGAGAAAGCTTTCGACAAAATTCAACACCCATTTATGATAAAAGCCCTGCAGAAAGTAGGCATAGAGGGAACTTTCCTCAACATAATAAAGGCCATATATGACAAACCCACAGCCAACATTGTCCTCAATGGTGAAAAACTGAAACCATTTCCACTAAGATCAGGAACAAGGCAAGGTTGCCCACTCTCACCACTATTATTCAACATAGTTTTGGAAGTGTTAGCCACAGCAATCAGAGAAGACAAAGAAATAAAAGGAATCCAAATTGGAAAAGAAGAAGTAAAGCTGTCACTATTTGCAGATGACATGATACTATACATAGAGAATCCTAAAGATGCTACCAGAAAACTCCTAGAGCTAATCAATGAATTTGGTAAAGTAGCAGGATACAAAATTAATGCACAGAAATCTCTTGCATTTCTATACACTAATGACGAAAAATCTGAAAGTGAAATTAAGAAAACACTCCCGTTTACCATTGCAACAAAAAGAATAAGATATCTAGGAATAAACCTACCTAAGGAGACAAAAGACCTGTATGCAGAAAATTATAAGACACTGATGAAAGAAATTAAAGATGATACAAATAGATGGAGAGATATACCATGTTCCTGGATTGGAAGAATCAACATTGTGAAAATGACTCTACTACCCAAAGCAATCTACAGATTCAATGCAATCCCTATCAAACTACCACTGGCATTTTTCACAGAACTAGAACAAAAAATTTCACAATTTGTATGGAAACACAAAAGACCCCGAATAGCCAAAGCAATCTTGAGAACGAAAAATGGAGCTGGGGGAATCAGGCTCCCTGACTTCAGACTATACTACAAAGCTTCAGTAATCAAGACAGTTTGGTACTGGCACAAAAACAGAAATATAGATCAATGGAACAGGATAGAAAGCCCAGAGATAAACCCACACACATATGGTCACCTTATCTTTGATAAAGGAGGCAAGCATATACAGTGGAGAAAAGACAGCCTCTTCAATAAGTGGTGCTGGGAAAATTGGACAGGTACATGTAAAAGTATGAAATTAGAACACTCCCTGACACCAGGCACAAAAATAAACTCCAAATGGATTAAAGACCTAAGTGTAAGGCCAGACACTATCAAACTCTTAGAGGAAAACATAGGCAGAACACTCTATGACATACATCACAGCAAGATTCTTTTTGACCCAGCTCCCAGAGAAATGGAAATAAGAACACAAATAAACAAATGGGACCTAATGAAACTTAAAAGCTTTTGCACAGCAAAGGAAACCATAAACAAGACCAAAAGACAACCCTCAGAATGGGAGAAAATATTTGCAAATGTAGCAACTGACAAAGGATTAATCTCCAAGATTTACAAGTAGCTCATGCAGCTCAATAACAAAAAAACAAACAACCCAATCCAAAAATGGGCAGAAGACCTAAATAGACATTTCTCCAAAGAAGATATACAGATGGCCTACAGACACATGAAAGAATGCTCAACATCATTAATCATTAGAGAAATGCACATCAAAACTACAATGAGATATCATCTCACACTGGTCAGAATGGCCATCATCAAAAAATCTAGAAACAATAAATGCTGGAAAGGGTGTGGAGGAAAGGGAACACTCTTGCACTGTTGGTGGGAATGTAAATTGATACAGCCACTATGGAGAACAGTATGGAGGTTCCTTAAAAAACTACAAATAGAGCTACCATACGACCCAGCAATCCCACTACTGGGCATATACCCTGAGAAAACCATAGGTCAAAAAGTGTCATGTACCACAATGTTCATTGCAGCTCTATTTACAATAGCCAGGACCTGGAAGCAACCTAAATGTCCATCGACAGATGAATGGATAAAGAAGATGTGGCACATATATACAATGGAATATTACTCAGCCATAAAAAGAAATGAAATGGAGGTATTTGTAATGAGGTGGATGGAGTTAGAGTCTGTCATACAGAGTGAAGTAAGTCAGAAAGAGAAAAACAAATACAGTATGCTAACACATATATACGGAATCTAAGGAAAAAAAAAACCAAAAAGGCCATGAAGAACCTAGTGGCAAGACGGGAATAAAGACACAGACCTACTAGAGAATGGACTTGAGGATATGGGGAGGGGGTGGGGTGAGATGTGACAGGGTAAGAGAGTGTCATGGACATATATACACTACCAAATGTAAAATAGATAGCTAGTGGGAAGCAGCCGCATAGCACAGGGAGATCAGCTCGGTGCTTTGTGACCACCTAGAGGGGTGGGATGGGGAGGGTGGGAGGGAGGGAGATGCAAGAGGGAAGAGAAATGGGAACATATTGTATATGTATAACTGATTCACTTTGTTATAAAGCAGAAGCTAACACACTATTGTAAGGCAATTATACTTCAATAAAGATGTTTAAAAAAAAAAAAAAAAGAAACGTGACTGTAAAGGGAAGGAGAGAAGGTGCAGTAGTTAGTGGGGAGCAGAGGCTCAAACAAGATTTTTTGGTTTAGTTTAACAATTATTTATTGAGCCCCTGCTATGTGTCTGTATATCATCTTTCTAGCTAACCCAACTTTAGATTGGAGGCCTTCATCAGCTTGTGTAGGTCTTATTTGTTCTCAGTCAAAATTTCAGGCTGTAACCATGGGATGTAGGGTGTTGGCACAGGCCGTTTGTCCCTAACAGTCTATAGGATCATATTCTTATTAGGTAGAAACTGTTTCTCCCTTGTGGTCATGAAAGTTCTTTCCTTCCCCATGCAGACCTGTGTGTAGATTTACTGTCAGCACTCAGCTAACATGTTCCTGTATTGCAGACCTCTTCCACAATGAGCTGGTCACAGCAGTCTATGCAGTTGTGCTTCTCAGATGAGGCTGCACCTAAGAATCATTTAATGAGCTTTAAAGTAAAAAATTTCCTTCTCAGGATGGATATTTCCAGGGTGGGGTGCAGGAGCCTGTGCTTTTGACAAGTTCCTCAGAAGCTTCATTTTTTGCACAACAGGGTTGAAAACACTGGTCAAGGGCACATATTTATTTTCCGTGCTTTTCTGTCAGTAAAGATTGGTGGTCTTTTTGAGTCATATTGGGTCTTTCTTTTTCCATCCTTGTTATCTCACACCCCCTCTGAGATGAACGTTAAGTCATTATATGGTCCATTTGTGTACAAAGAGTATGCACAATAAAACATTAAATAACTGGGGGATTCCAGTGGTTAGGACTCAGTGCTTTCACTGCTGTGGCCCAGGTTCAATACCTGGTTGGGGAACTAAGACCCCGCAGGCCACGAGGCACGGCCAAAAAAAAAAAAACAAAAAACCATTAAATAACTGGAAACAAATGAGATAAACTGAATGTAATTTAGATGGTGCTTTAACTGATTACCCTCAAAATTCAATATCTTGGTCTTTTTCTTAAATAAGACAGGGTCCTTTGTGTGATTTAACTACCCTTCTGAAATCCCAGTAACCCTCTGCCTCTCATATCCTTGAAAGATATGCTTTAACCACAGGACAGCTTTTGCCACTTGTGCCTATAGAGCCCCAGACTCATGCTTGACCTTTTAACCCCTCCGTCAGGAAGAAGAATCATTCATCTAACTGTGCTTTGTTAAGTCCTTGACTTCTACTAGGTTGTTGTATTGGGCAGCAGGTACTGTCTGTTCTAGTATGGGAGACTCCATTGTGTCGAGAGAGCTTGTGAGGAGCCAGATAAGTCTTGATGGTCAATTAGAAATTGAGTCTCTTCACATACTCATGTTACACGATACTCGTTTACAGTGCTGGGAAGGAAGTTCATTACTTATTATGAACTTCAGGCATATTCCTCATGGCTGCTAATGGCTTTGTACGTAAGGAGATCATGGCAAGTTATTGAGAATTACTTGGCTCTACCTTCCCTCATGGGCCAGGCTTGACTGTGTATTCTCGCTGAAGGGGTCCCTGCCTTTTTTTCTCTTCTCAGACTCATCCCACGCAGACCGCCTTCCTCTCCAGTGTTGACCTACACACTCACTGCTCCTACCAGATGATGTTGCCAGAGTCGATAGCCATTGTTTGTTCCCCCAAGTTCCAGGAGTAAGTACCTAGGGTGCGGTTCAGGGTTTTGCAAGGAGATAGCTGGGGAAAAGCCTCAGAGGAAACGTTCTCCATTCTTAAGACCTTGTTCTCTATAAAATATATAGATTGTGGTATTGATTGGCTTTTTAAAAAGGCTTCCTTTTAAGCCCTGTATCCTGATAAACCTACTCGACTTGTTTACAAAAGCATCCAAGCAACAACCTAGGTGCTTTTATAAGAAAAGGACATAAAAAATTTGAAGTGTTTGACTTGAAGCAGTAGGAATTTCAAGAGATTGATATCAGATTAGAAAATTTCAAAATCCAACAGATTATCTCCAAAAATTAGCTTCTTTTTCATTTTAAATCCTGTTATTTACTATGAATTCTCCCAGTAAAACTAGCGTGGTGGTGGTGATGAGTCATTCTCTAACTCTGATTCATTCACCAGAGAAGAGACCTATGAGCCAGCATACTTTTGAAGCTGTCTCAAAGTGAGCTCTTCACTGCTCTGTGTGTGTGTGTGTGTGTGTGTGTGTGTGTGTGTGTGTGTGTGTGTGTGTGTGTGTGTGTGTGTGTGATTGAGGGGACACCTTTGCTTGATTCTAGACCTGCTTTTTCTTATTTCAGAACTGGATTCTTTAGACTAACTGACCACGGACTAGAGGAGATTTCTTCCTGTCGCCAGAAAGGATTTCATCCACACAGCAAGGATCCACCTCTCTTCTGTGTATGTATCTATGGAGAAGAAATCGGAGCTGTGCTTTAACCAGGGGAGACAGTCAGAGCTGATGAGGCACATTGTCCTTTGTGACACACATAGAAGATCAGCCTTGTCACTTATTTTTCCAAATCTCCCTAATAAAAACATACATGGGAAGCGGTGTGGGATAGGAAGGAGTTTGAGTCTCAGCTCTGCTACTTAAGGACTGTGTGTCTTTGATCAAGTTACTTAACCTTCCTGGCCCTCAGCTTTCTCATCTGTAAATGGAGATGATAATAATAATAATACATACTTGAATAGGGTTATTGACAGGATTAAATGAAGTGATGCACAGGAAGTACCAAGTGCAGTAGCTTGCTTATTACATGTTAGGTTTTTTCCTTCATCATCATCAGTTGCTAAGCCTGCACTTCAATAAGAGATTTGAATTCAAAAGAAAAAGCCACTTAAGTAAAGTATATTTAATTTTGGAATTTTGCTTTTAATTTGATTTTAGATAACAGGGGTTTTTATGACCTTCTTAGAAAGTTTTTTTCCCCAGGTGGTATTCTGTGAGTAAAAAGTTTCAGTTGCTGATAAGCATGTTTCAGTTTTTCCCCTCAAATCTAATGTGATAGTATTGCTTCACTCCATGCTGGCCATGGAGTATTACTATTTCTTCTGGGTTCCCTGAAAAGTGACCAACATGGAAAAGGGACTCAGACCCTTGTCACATAAAAGAAACTGGGGATGTTTAGGAGAGAACCCCAGGGAGAATCTGAGAACTGACTGTAAGTGTTAGAAGAATTGTTGTATAAAAAGGTATTGGGTGTGACTCCCAGAACTAAAACTTAAGACCCTGTGGGATGACAGTTTTCAGCTGAGTATGGGAAAGAACTTCCTGACAGACTTGTTCACAAATAGGTCAGCCTGCCTTGGAATGTAATAAATGTCTAGGTACCAGGATGTTGAAACAGAGGCTACACAATCCCCCAGAAATGCCTGGGCTTTCAGTTAGGATGACCCCTTATGCATGCCAAAAGGGAGTATTCCCTATGTGAGAGTAGGTGTACTTTATTATCCGGTTGACATAATAACCCAAAAAACTGCAATGAATTCAGCAGTTATTTAAATAAGTGTATATTTTATGAATGACTCTAGAATATACATACATTTGAAAAATAAATGAAGGTATATGTGCCCACATTGATTCAGGCTACAGCCTATTGATTCTGGGTTGGTGGAAGTAATAATTCCCAAACCCCTTACCATAACAGCCATTTAAGTAGCAGTCTGGCTGCCAGCCTGGAAACCACTAGCCAGAATAAGCATTGTAAATAGGAGTTTTGTTTGTTTGTTTGGGTTTTTTTTAAACATATATATTTATGTATCATGACAATATACAAAAGATATAAGAAGTTAGGCAGTGAATTGCTTATTGTAAATAGCTTTTAAACTTGCTTTTCAAAGATAAGAAAACATACAGGAAGTTAAGTAAAAGATATCTTCCATGACTTCAACAAGTAAGGAGTTTTAAAGATGACTTTTCAGAATTTTCCAGGACTTCCCCTTTCTTTCTTTTTCCCTATTGCAGAGCTGCAACCACGTGACTGTTGTGGACAGAGCAGTGACCATCACAGACCTTCGATGAGAGTCTGACTCAGACACTTCCCAAGAACTATAAAACCATATCAGTGTACTGTAGCCCCTTAATTTAAACTTTCCAGAAAGCTCTGGAAGCTTTTTAAAACAGAATAGAACGTATCACCTGGGGGAGAACTGATTTTCTATTTCTGGTTTGAAAAGAAATAATTGAATGTTTTTTAGGCACATCTGGAAAATAGCATGATCATGCTAAAGCAACTTTTCAGTCTGCCTGTAACTAAAAAATTAAGTTGAAAAAATGTTGTAATGAACACCTATATACCCTTTGTTCTAGATTCACCAATTGTTAACATTTTTTCCCTCTCAGAGATCCTTCTAACTTCTCTGCCAACTTGTTTATTGTTTACCTTTGGACTAATTAAGGGCATCTATGCAGAAATTTGGAAGCCATTTAGAAAATCTTTTGAGTTTTCCTGTGGTTTATGGCAATATTAATGAAGCTTATCATAAGGCTGAGGGAGAGCTCGCTGCGTTTGACCAGATGGTGAGGCCCAAGAACCCTGAAAAATGATTTTGTCAGGGGTTACTGTTATTTAACAAATATTTCGGGATATTTTTTCTTCTACAATAAAATAACAACTATATATATTTTTTGTGCTCTAGAATGATCTGTTGGATCAAGCATTGTCTAGAGAGGTTAACTAAATGGTCTGGTTATTTGGGGAAAGGTGAGGGGAAAATGGAATTTGAGATGTACCAACATCGAAGGTATGTCCCAGTTCACTTTTAATTGTTCAGTCTTTTCTCTCTGCCTTTTGCCATCTTCCAGGACTGTGAAGTCATCTCTATTCTTTTGGTGCTGTCTCAAGTCGGTCATCCCATTCACTTCCTCCTTATGCCCTAAAAGCTTTCAGCTGAGGATAATAGAGCCTTTGTTTGGAGTACCAGGTTACACTCCAAATAAATGATTATATTCCCATGCCACCCCACCCTACTAGTTTTATTGTGTTGGCTCTTCCTTTCTGACTTAGGCAACATCTAGGAAGATGTTTGAAGCTGCAGTTGATTCTGTATTTTTTCTATGAGCTGAGCCTAGTGTTATAAGGCTGCCCAGAAATTAGTGGTATTGTTTGTGTCCTCTCTGGTCAGGGCAGGAGAGTAAATGCCTTGGATAGGAGAATGATTTCTTTTTGTATCAAAATTCTGTGGTAAAGAAAATTTGCAAATGTATGAAGTTTTGCTTCATTTTTAAATTTTGTGTCCCGAATATATTCAGTCTTTATTGCTTAGGTTAGCAACCCTTGAACTTTTCCCCTGAAAGCCAAGTGTCTATATTCTTGTTCTTCTCATGAGTTCTTAACTCCAAAGATACTAGAAGTTCTTTCTTCTGTAGTTTCAGAGTCGGTGGGAATGTGGAGGTAGGTGGGTCTGGGCAAGGGAAAGAGAACCTCTCTGGTCACTGCCCTCCTTTCCTGCCATAGCCCCAGAGGCAGCCTGGACTGCTCTCCCTTGCCCTTAACAGTCCTACAATTGCCTGGCCCTGCACTTTCCGGGAAATTCACCCCTTCTTTCCATTCTCAAGGCTGCTGCTTAGTTTAGGATCTTATTACCCCTTACTTGAAATATTGCAGTAGGCTTTTTACCAGGTCTCTTTGTTTTTAGTGTTTCTTGACTCCAGTCTTTTCTGCCCAGTACAGTCAGGAGAAGTTTCCCACATTACAGCCATCCTCATGTTTCCTCTCTTGCTCAAAAACCTACAATAGCTTTCCACTGCTTAAAATCTAAATTTAGCCCTTATTCCACACTTTCTACATATGGTCACATAAAGCTGTTAGCCCTGACTGCACATTCAAACACCTGGGGAGCTTTTTAAAAAGTACTGATACTCACACTCCACCACCCCCAACCAGTGAAATCCAGATCTCTGGAGAGGGACCCCAGATATTGTTTGTTTCTGTTTTTGTCTTTTAAGCTGCTAGGATTCTCAAGTGCAGCCGGGGTTGAAAACCACTGTACTAGTCATTTATACCGGGGAGTTTTGAACTGATTCGTCAATCTCTGCACATCATAGACATTCAGCAAATGTTTGTTGAACCAAAGTGAACTGTATCATAGATTGCAACCACATTGATCATTTACTGTTTACCAGATCATCACATTTTCTTGCCTCTGCACCTGTGCACAAGAAATCTCAGTAAATGGATGGGTGTGGGAAATCAGTCTGCAGTTGTCCTCTTCAGACCTGCTACAGTCTAGCCACGAAAGCGGTACTTTGCACAGGCCAGCTTTAGTGTCTCACTTCACCCTGCATCTGTGGAAGAGACATGCTATCAAGCCAGCTCACAAGGAAGCAGGGAGACTGGGTAGGGCAGTGAGAGAAAAGGAGCCAGAACTGTAGGGAAAGGAGGAAAGGAATATTGTGAATAAAAGGGAGTCAGACCACAAAACCTGAGGAAAGAAGCTTGTATTGAAAGGGTAACAACTACTCGGTAAAGAGACTGACTTCTGGGCTCCTGAAAACCTTTCCACTCTCCCAAGCCACACAAGTGCCATACTTACTGGTCTGAACTGAGTGGGGAAAAAGAAGCAGTATCTGATTGCATCCCAGCTGGCCTCAGAGGCACAGACCCTCCAAAGTGCCATGGGCCAGGTGCAGAGACGCTGGTGAAGACTCTGCTGGGGGTCAGGGCAGGCCTGGGTTTTTTCAGCTGATTACTTCCACGTACTCCTAATTAAATACCACCAAAGAGGAAGAAAAAAACCACTTAAGCCTTATAATGCTCTCTTGGGTACCAGATACCTTAAAAGGCATGGTGGGGAGCATTCACTAGTGGGGGGAAGCATTCCCTAGTGTCATGGTGGATACTTGTTGTTTGAGAGGCAAGGGTTTCCACTTCCATTTGGCACCCCAGAGTTTAAAATCATAATGCCTATCCCCTTGGACTTTGGTCACCTCTGGGTTTCAGTTACCCCAGAGGAAGGAGTTTTTCATGTGGGGGTTGACAGGACTGGCGACTGCTAGGAGCAAAGCGTTAATGACATGAGGGCCCAGTGAATCCTGTGACTTTGGTCTGCTTCAAGTGGACTTTGAGAACAGTTTTTGGATCAGACCGGATGTTGTTCCCTAGAAAACAGTCCAGTTTGTATTGTGCCTCCCAACCCCTCCCCACTATATCTCAGTATATTAACCCCACCTGGGTTTGGAGACCAGTTTGTCCAAGGATCTTTCAAGCCTGTGAGCCCAGAGTGGAACTTCAGAGGTAAGGCTCATTTCTTTTTGTGAGGAGCTTTGCTTGAGGCACTGAGAAGGCCTGTTTGGAACACTGGAACATCATCCTCTTGAGAGGAAGTGCCAGACTGAACATTAAAGACTTTGCTTCTAGGCCCAACTGTTCATTCACCAGGAAGTCACTTAACTTCCCAAACTTCTTTAAAATTCTGTAAAGTGGGATCAGTCTAATATACCTACCTCGAATGAGGATAGAATGAACTCCATATGCAACTATGAGAGTTGTAAAAATGCTATTCAATATAAAGATTTAAGCTACATGTTATTTGTATCTCTGGAAGTGTTAGAGTTGAGGTGCCATTACTTCCACCTGCGAGACCTCTACCCCCTCAAACTTCCAGCTAGAGGACTCCTCAGATAGATCACATTCTTTATCACTAACTGAGCCTCAGCTCCAAACACCTTTTTGGTCTGCCCTGATGTTCTGAACTGGAAAACTGAGAACCTCAAGAATCAGAAGAAACATTCCAAATTTCTACTCATTTCCCCTAAGACCCAGAGCAGAGCCAGGACCTAAAGAGATTGCACCGTATCTTTTAACCCTTGGTTCCATCCCACTCATGTTTGAACCTCCCACTTCTGTTGTTCCAACTATTTCTTGAGGTGAAAGAAGAGGAAGAGAACTTTGATCCTCTTCACAGAAGTCTTTATTCCTTAGTCCAGGGTTGAATTTTTTGTTAACCTTTGCCTACTTGGGGTTAGAAGTGGGCCTTACTCTTACAGGATAAGCCCAGCATCATTCATTGTGCCTGTTGGATCCAGAATCCAGCCCTGTCGCACTGAATAACCATGGGCTCTTGTGTCCTTTGGTGATTAAACCTGCTTCCCTGAGGGCTTGGTTCAAGTTCTACCATCAGTGTCTTCTTGAACTGATAAATTCACTCTGAGGGCTTCCTTCTTTGAGCTCCAGTGGCACTTATAGCTTGTTTCCCACAATTTGTTATGTGTTTTTTTTTTTGCTGTTTTGCAGTGTTTTCTTATTGTTTTATGTGAGTCAGGTCACTGAACTGTCATTGTAACCTCATGTCATGTAAGGATAGGACCATGTTTGCTTTCTAGCGCTGTGTTGAGTGCCTTTCAGTCAGCACAGTACTTCCTTACTTTCTTTTGCTGAGCCCTTCCTTGAAATAATGTCCTTGGTGTTGAGCCGTGTGTTAGAAAGCCAGGTGGACTTGTGCTCTAACCTCCGCCTGTGGGAAGCCATCTTACTGCCTTGACTCAGACATTGTATACTGAGCCTGTGCCGCCACCCCAGTGTCACCTTGTGCCAAAGGTCTGAATACAAGCAAGAGCTCTCAGAAGAGGGAGCCAGCATTTGAGCTCTTCTTCCAGCTGCCAGGAGAGATGATTGTGCTGCCCAACAGGGTGGGCGGGGGAAGATGTGCCTGCACTAAAGTCTGAAAGGCGGAGGTCAGAGACGTAGGAGGAAACCAAGAGACAGTGGTGACAAAGTCACTACTATCTCGTCACAGAAACCAAGGAAAGCAGCAGTTTAAAAAAGGGGGAGGTGAGTGGTACAAAATGGCTCAGGAGAGGTTTTCTGGGCTAAGGACCAAGATGAGTCCATGGGATCTAGCAGTTAGCAGAGGTCTTCCCTGACAACCCCATCTAAAACACTTCCACCCCGGGACTTCCCTGGTTGTCCAGTGGTTAAGAATCCACCTTCCAATGCAGGGGACGCGGGTTCGATCCCTGGTCGGGGAACTAATATGCCACGTGCCGCGGGGCAGCTAAGCCCGTGCACCGTAACTACTTAGCCCACATGCCCTGGAGCCCACAGACCGCAACTAGAGAGAAGCCCACGCGCCACAACAAAAGATCCCACATGCCTCAATGAAGATTCCGCATGACACAACTAAGACCTGATGCAGCCAAATTAAAAAAAAAAAAGACTATCTAAAAACAAAAACAAAAAAACCGTCTCCACCCCATCACTCTACCACATCTTCTTTACTGTCTGCATACTGTCATTAGCTAAAATCATCCTGTTTATTTCTAGCATATATATATATATATAGAGAGAGAGAGAGAGAGAGAGAGAGAATACTCTGTGAAAACAGCAACTTTTGTCCTGTTCACTCTTGTATTCTCAGCTCCCAGGACAGTGCCTGACAATCAATAAGATAGGAATAAATGCACAGACTTATCCAAAGTCACCCAGCTAATAAGTGGGAAAGCTTTGGTTTTTTAAGGAACAGAGCAATAAATATGCACACAGTTTGAATAATGATTTTAAAGATTTAAAATTTAATTTTAAAATTAACTAATTTATTTTAAATAAATTAAAGTTAATTTGTTTAATTAACCTTTTATGATTATAGAAGGTTACCTCTTAGAAGGTAAAAGAAGAAAAGCATATGAGAAAATAAAAACTACATATGTAGCCATTTGTCTTTATTTAGAGATGAGTGATAATGCAGTATCACAAATTGAAACTTCTGCACTTTCTACAAATTATACAGAGAAGGAAATTTAGAACTTTAAATGCTTTAATATTTAATAAGAAAGAATCAAAGGGTATGAAATAAGCATTTGACTCAAATTAGGAAAAAGAATAACAAAATATGCTAAGAAAGCCAGGAAGAAGGAAAGGAGTATTATAGCAGATATTGCTGAATTTATAAATAGGAATCTTGGTAGATAAATTCACGATGTTATTCTTTGAAAAAATAAAGTAGACAAAGAGGAAAAAAATATATATACAAAATTAGAAGTGAACAAAGGTATACAACGAATGCACATTTTAAGAAAGTCCTATGTATAACTAGGCTAATGAATTTGCATCTCAATGAAATTGTTAAGAAATGGATCTCCAGAACTTTTTCATCTTGCAAAGCTGGAACTCTGTACCCATTAAACCACAACTTTCCTTTTTCCCCTCCCCCCAGCCCCTGGCAACCACCCTTCTGTTTTCTGTCTCAATGAATTTGCCTTCTTTAGATACCTTATATAAATGGAATCATACAGTATTTGTCTTTTTGTGACTGGCTTATTTTACTCAGCGTAATGTCCTCAAGGCTCATCCATGTTGTAGCATGTGTCAAAATTTCCTTCCTTTTTAAGGCTGAATAATATTCCATTGTATGTATATACCACATTTTGTTTATCCACTCATCTGTCAGTTGACACTTGGGTTGCCTCTACTTCTTAGCTAATGTGAACAGTGCTTCTGTGAACATGGGTATATAAATATCTCTTGCTGTTTTTAACTGCTGCAGAGCATAGGAAAATAAAAAAACGAGCATATTTCATTTTTGTGAACACAACCTAATAAATCGTATACACATATATTTCACATCAACCTCAACAATATAGATGCAAATTTCCTAAATAAAAGCATTAATAAATTCATCAATATAGTGAAGGAATAATGTATCATAACTGCCAGCATTTGTTGTGCATCCCCATTTAGAACTTGTACATGACACCCCAGCTAGTAAGTGGTGGGCTAGGATGGCAGCCCAGGTCTGCCCAACCTTGCAGCCCATGATGCATTTGATGAGTTTGTTGAGAAGGTAACGTTGGCCCCACAAAAGAAATCCACTAATATAATACCTCACAGAAGAAGGTCAAAAGAAAATAAAGACCCAAGACTCTTTCATAGATAATAATAAAGTATTTGACAATGAGAATCAACATTTATTCTTTATTTTTCAAACTCCCCTAATAAATTAGGAAAGAAAGAAGCTTTGTTAACATGATAAAATATATCTTCTGAAACAACACCCAGCATCATTCTTAATAAAGAAATAATGTTGTTAGGGACAAGACAGACCCTTTCTAACTACTGTTATCTAACAGTGTTCTGAAAGGATAATCTAGCCAATGTACTGAAGCAGAATAAAGAGTATACTACTGGAAAAGAGACACAGTTTTTGGCTGCAAACTAAGTACCTAAAAACCTAAGGATAATCAATCATTAAAAATGGTTAGACCTAATAAGAGCAGCAAAGTTGTCCACTAAAAGATATATATATATATATATATATATATATATATATATATATATATATACACACATATATATCAATAAAACTTCTTTGTAGCTTTCTAGTACAGCCAATAGCCAGTTGTGATTGGGAAAAAAAAAATTCTCATTCACCCTAGCAACCAAAACTATGAAATAACTTGGAACAAAATTAAAAGGAAATGTTCAGGACTTACATAAAGAAAACTAAGCTGTACAGAGGGACATGAAGAAAATAAATGGAAAGACAGATATTCTATATTCCATGAAGGGAAGATTTAATGCTTTAAAGATGTTAATTCTTCTTTAATTAAACCATAAATTTAAATGCAAGTCTACAAAAATTTTATTTTTTAACTTGAAAAGATTATTCTAAAATTAATCTGGAACTGGGACTTCCCTGGTGGCGCAGTGGTTAAGAATCCACCTTCCAATGCAGGGGACGTGGGATTGATCCCTGGTCAGGGAACTAGATCCCATGTGCATGCCGCAACTAAGAGTTTGCATGCCACAACTAAGGAGCCAACAAGCCACAATTAAGGAGTCTGTGAGCCGCAACTAAGGAGCCCCGCTGCTGCAACTAAGATCTAGGCAACCAAAATAAATAAATAAAATAAAAATAAATAAATGATTTTTAAAATTAAAAAAAATAAAATTAATCTGGAATAAGTGAAATAACCATTTTTCAAAATTGAAAGATGAAGAGTGTTGGGGGAAATTTTATTACCAGGTAATTCTTATTATAAACTTATAAGTTAAAATGATAGCATACTGGTGGAAGAATAGGTTAAGAATTAGCAAACTTTATTGTTCAAGGAGGTAAGACAATGCTGTAGATAGCATGGACCGTATCTTGATGGAATTTGGTGTTGGTATGATGCCAGTGGCTTTTTTCAAGGCAAAGTGAGGTAAAGAGAGGAGACAGAGGGGTAGAGAAGCTAACTACAGGGAATGAATGAGAAATATCTAAGAATAGTCTTACTTTCTTTAGTCTAGGTGATGTTTTCACTTCTTTCACCCAGTAATAACCCATTACTATTTGTCCAACACAAGTAACATCCTATATTCTCACTCAGGCCTAGGAAAAAGAACAGAAATAACCTGTGGGCCACTGTGGGAGTTTTTTTTTGGAGTTGCCGAAGGCCACAGAACTGCAAATGAGTGGTGTCAGACTTCCCAACCCACACTCAACCACGGTGCAATACTGCCTTCCTAAAATATGTATAGACATATGCATTCATTAAAACTATGGGAAAGAAAGACACCGAAATATTAATAGTAGTTTTTTGTAGGTGATAGAATTATGGCATGATTGCTCTCTTTTTTTCCCTCTATACTTTTTTGAATTTTCCAAATATTCTACAGAGAACATGAATCGTTTTTATATTGGACAGAAAGGACAATGCCTACTATTTTCAGAAACCAAAGCTCCACTGCCCCTTCAATGTGGGAATCAAGCCAAGACCTTATTCTTGGACGGCATCAGTGAAAGGGCCTTAGGAATGCTCTTGGGCACAGCAGCAGAGGCATGTCATATATGGAAACCTTCCATGAGGGTGACCTCACCACTGGAACCCATTCAAAATAAACCTTGCTGCAAGGGCTAGCAGCAGAGATCTTTGGACAAAACCTGGAGGATGGAAAGCTAAGAAAGAATTGACCTAAAGAAGACAACCTCTGGGCTTTGTCCTGAAGAACTCCTGTGCATCCATCTGGGCTTACTGGCAGATCTCCTCTGTGCTCAGTTCCTAAGGAAGGATTACTTTACCCCACCTCGCCCTCCTCCAAAAAAGAACTCCCACAGTGGCCCAAGGGTTATTTCTGTTTTTTTTTTTTCCTGGGCCTGAGTGAGAATATAAGATGTTACTTGTGCTGGACAAATAGGAATGGGTTATTGATGGGTGAAAGAAATGGAAACCTCACCTAAACTAAAGGAAGTAAGACTATTCTTAGATATTCCTCAGTCATTCCCTGTGGTTAGCTTCTCTACCCCTCTGTCTCCTCTCTTCATCTCCCTTTGCCTTAAAAAAAGCCAATAGCATCATACCAAAGCACAATTCCATTAAGATATGGTTCATGCCATCTATAGCGTTGACCCCTTTGCCACCTTGAACAGCTCTTAACACCCCTGCCTGCCATGCTTAAACATCTGTGTCTAGAACTTCTTTCACCCAGCTTAGTCTTCTATACCTTTCCGTTGGCTTAGGGGTTTTAAATTATTTTTAATTGAACCATAGTAGACTCAGGATAAGTTCACACAAATATTTTACTTCCCAGTCCCAGTGTTGCTGTGCAAGCACAAGGCCTCTGATATGGCCCTAGGAGCTTCAACTTGGCCTAGGAAGAGACCATATAATGAGAACAGAATCCTGTGTTGGTTTGAATTCTTTTCATTGTGCCTACAGAAAACTCAATTCAAACTGGTGTTCAGGCACAGCTGAATCCAGTGCCGATTGTCATCAAGGCTCATTTTGTGTTCTTCTCTTAGCTCTTACATACTCAATATTTGTTCATTTAATTACATTTTTCCAATATGGTAGTTTTGACAGCTATAGGTTTATATCCTATTGTCTTGGTAAATCCAGCAGGAAAAAGAGAATTTCTATGTCCAACAGTTCCAACAAGTCCTGGCATTGAGTTGTTGGGTCATGACTTTGGTCATGACTTCATCCTTGGACCAATCACTGTGGCCAAGGGGATGGAATGCTCTGATTGGCCAGGCCTGTGTTGTATATTTATACCCCATCTGAACTATATGCACTAGGAGTGGGGGAACATTCATTCTCCAAAGAAAAATCTTGATGGCATTAAGGGAGGAATGGATGTTGGGCAGGCAAAAGTAACAGATGCCTACAATAAGTGCCTAGAAGAAAAAGCTAGGGCACCATCCCACTGTGGGCACAATGACCCAAAGTAAGCAAGCTAATAAAACGCAAATGAAAACACCAAGTGCTATTGGCTTTAGATAACAGCAGCTGGACTATGGGGTAGTAACCCTTTCACTTCCCAAAAGGTGGGTCACACATCCAGACCATGGGTCCTTTATTTAATTTGCATTTATTGAACACCTACTGTGCACAGAGCACTCTTTAAAATACACAGGAAGTAAATGTTATACTCTCTGTCTTCAGGGAGAAAATAATGGAGTAAGATAAAGAAACTATACTCCCATGAATTTGCACAAGAGCAATTTCTTCATATTGATGAGTGTACACAGAATGAACACCAACTCTGTGCGTGAGTACTGAGGGAACCCAAGTTAAGGAGAAATGAATGTTTTCATCTTAATTTATTTATACTCTACTTAGGTAATTTAATTTATACTCTGTAATTTTTTTGTATTCCACTTTTAATTCTCTCAACAAACATTAACTGTATACCTACTAGGTGCCAAGCCCCATGCTAGACTCTGGATACCTAGTAGAAACATTTTCCAGGATATGTAAAATACTACAAAGAGAAAATAAATTGAATGTAGAGGCAAAGGAATATAGAATACAAGGATATAACAAAGCAGATTCAGTAATAGAGCAAAAAAGTAAACCATGATCACTTACATTCCCACCATGGATAGGCCACATGATATGTGGTGTCATAAATAATATAAACATTTGTATAATAAAGCCAAACAGCACATAGAGGGTTATGTTTTTCCATATAAAAGATGGCATCTCACTAAAGCACAATATGTAGTAAAAGTAATTCTACTGGAATGCAGGGAGTGAGGGCAGGCAGTATAGTTCAGCTCAGATACCTAGCTGTCTGTAAATCTGGTTTAACCTAGGGATGTATTTTGTCATATCTGAGAGCTCAGGTGGACTGCATGGATTTTAAACAACTCCAAGTTTCTCTTTGGTGACATTTTAATAAATATTTAGTGACAGTGAACTTGGAATTGTAATCTTTGGCAAGTACCTGGAGTTTAGCTGCCATTCTTTATTGGCGGCTAAGTAAGATCCGAGGCTGTTGACTTTCAAACTCTTTTTTTAACACAGCTCACCAAGGTGGAGTAAGAGAGCCCATGGCCCACTTAGTACATTGATTCCCACTTTACAGCAGAAAAGGGACTTGCAGTAACCACAAAGGAATTTTGTACAGCAAATTTGGGGAATCAAATTTTGAACAATATGGTTGTCTCCTTATTTATGAACTTGGGAATAACATGGGACTATACCTAGGTAATAATTTTGATCTGTAGCCCTTTTCTGTCCATAGTTTACTAATAAAGACTGTTGTGTATACAGACCATTCCTTTTCCAAAAAAAATATAAAGCTGTATCATCAGAATAAAAAAGGGTATCTCCGTTTCTTTTTTTATAGCAAGGGGCTATGCAACTAACTCGTCCAAAGATACTATCAGTTTTTGTTTTTGTTTTTAATAGTGGAAAAGTACTGGTGTCAGAACTCAGCCTGGATCAGCCCTCAGGAAACTCCCCCCATTCTGGCCCATGAACTTCCTAGGTGTTATTCAGCGTTTCGTCCCACACGAACTCGCTTTCCAGGGTAACCACTCAAAAAACTCTTCTGGAGTCTGCCCTTGTTGCCAGATTCCATTCTCACCACAAGATATTATTGAAGTAAAATATATGTTTTCGCTTTATTGAGATATAATTGACGTATGGCACAATATAAGTTTAAGGTGTATAACATAATGGTTTGACTTATGTACGTGAAAAGATGACCACAGTAGGTTTAGTGAACATCCATCATCTCATATAGGCAGATGAAATAACTCACTTGGGAGAGTGTTAGACTGAAGAAATAGAAAAAAATTCTTTTCCTTGTCATGAGAATTCTTAGGAGTTACTTTGGAGAAGTGTCACTCTTAACAGCTTTCATTTATAACATAGAACAGTGTTAATTATCTTTATTATGTTGTACATTACTTCTGCAGTACTTATTTATCTTATAACTGGAAGTCTGTACCTTTTGATCGCTTTCATTGGATTCTCCCCCTCCCCACCCTCTGGTAACCTCAAATCTAATCTCTTTTTCTATGAGTTTGTTCATTTGTTTACTTTTGAAGAATAAGCAACCTACAACACTGTGTTAGTTCCTGGTATACAACATAGTGATTCGATATTTCTATACATTTCAAAATGATCACCATGATAAGTCCAGTTGTCATCTGGCACCATACAAGGATATTAAATAATTATTGACTATATTTCCCACATTGTACATTTCATACCTTGACTCATTTATTTTGTAACTGAAAGTTTGTACCTCTACTTTCCCTCGCCTATTTTTCTCCTCCCCTTCAAAGTAAAATATTTTTAAGACAGTGAAAAAATGTATCCTAAACCTTAACTTTTGTGAAGTCCTGAGTGGTCTCTTACTATTTTGGTTTTTCACAACTTTTTCATTTGACTTGTTAAAGGTTATTTTGGCTACCCAAGAACATTTTGAAAATTAAGGCTGATTCTAAATTATTTGCATTATGTTGTTATGGGAGAACCTCACTTTCAGAACACTACTAGTTCTCAGCTAATACCAAATTGCAAATATATTTTTTCCCTCAGCACTAGGGGAGGACGTAACGCTGAGGTTAAGAGCCGGCTCCAAAGCTAAACTGACCTGGGGTGGATTCCTGGCTCCCTCACTTGCTGACTATGTCACTTCAATAAGTGCCTTACCCTCCCCAGCTTCAAAGTCCTCAACTCTCTAAAATGTGGAAAATACCACGTTTAGATAAGGGAATGCATACAGTTTGTAGCACATAGACCCAACTCAATAAGTAGCAGCTATCAATAATAGTAATAATAATAATAATAAGGCCCAAAGCCAGTAGTTTGCTCCAAATAACCCTTTGCGGGCTCTCGTCTTTCAGAGGAACATCCTTGCCTTTCTAGAGAGATGGACAGAGGATCCTAACAGTCCAGGCTCAGCTGAGTCCCTATACGCTGAGGCCTTTCCCAGGGAAACCAGAGCCCTTAATCACAAAATGAAGGGGGGGCGTGTCTTTCATTTAAAAGCCACCCTTCTGTGTGGGTAGGCCTGAAGTGTCAGATAAAGCTTTATTTTTAAATAACCATCCAACAGGGCTTCCCTGGTGGTGCAGTGGTTAAGAATCTGCCTGCCAATGCAGGGGACACGGGTTCGAGCCCTGGTCTGGGAAGATCCCACATAACCGCGGAGCAACTAAGCCCGTGCGCCACAACTACTGAAGCCTGCACACCTAGAGCCCAAGCTCTGCAACAAGAGAAGCCACCGCAATGAGAAGCCCGCACACCCCAGCGAAGAAGAGTAGCCCCTGCTCACTGCAACTAGAGAAAGACTGCGCACAGCAACGAAGACCCAACACAGCCAAAAACAATACATAAAAATATAATTTATAAAAAAAAAAAGAACCATCCAGCAGGGAGGCTACCAACCCTACTTTTAAAGCCCTCCAGTTCCCCTTCCCCCATCCTTCCCCTCTAGCTTCTCCTGTCTCCCAGGCTGAAAATAGCCACCTGGGGCACCACACCACAAAGGCTTGCCAGGAAGGATGCAGGCAGGAATGCGGGAGGGAACTGCCTGATAATAAGTAAGGGAAGGAATGGGGATCCATGACACCTTCCAGGTCAGCGCAAGGCTCAGGACTCCTAGAAAGTGGAGAGGGGTGTGAGGTCCATTTCTAGCTCCTCCAGAGTTGGGGTCATCCCTAAGGGCAGGCAGGAAAAGGGCATGTGTCTTTTTACTTAGCTGGCTGATAGGTTTCAGAGTTCTTCCTTTGGCTGTCACTTCTCCATTTAGCACTGACTGTCCAAGTGCTGGCTATCTCATAACGATCACACGTGGAGTTTTTGGTATATTCTGTGCAAACAGTGCCCCACCTAAACTGCACACTTCCTTGATATGAGAAATCTGGTCTAGTTCAAACGCTTTTACCCTCCCTTAGCCCCACTCTAGGGATACACCCTCCATGGGTGCACCCACAGACTTTCTCTTGGTTTAGATATTGGCAAGAAGGCTGAAGCCCAACCACCTTCCCTGTGCCCATTGGACCTGTGAGGACATCCCAAATGGGAGGTGTCCAGTCTGCTCCACAGACTTCCCCACTGTCTGCCCTGTCTCATTGCCTTCCTCCAAACCCCCTCAGGTGGGCTCAGGGCAGATCAATACAGCCTCTGCACTGTCAGACACCCAAAAGGAGAATGAGAACTATTGCACCTGGATCTTCCAAAGGTCCTCTTGGAATCCCCACTCACTCGGCAGGGGTTACATATTAGCAGCCCTCCCCTCCCCACAGAGAAAGGAGAAAATTCCCTCTCACCATAGCACTGCTCTCCTTCCAAGGCTGAGGGCTCCAACTGGGAAGACTCAGTCTCCTTCTCTCTCTAGCTTTCTCACATAGGTGTCTGGGGACTCCGAGTGGGGGGCAGGGACGCTGCTCCCAGAAAGTAGGGTGGTTGAGCCGCCTCTCAGTAAGCCTTGGGGGAGACATTACGCTCCTTTTTTTGGCCATCTCCTGTAGCTTGTTGTTTGCAGTTGGGACCATAGCGATGATTCAGGGAAACAAAAATGTTCACTCAACGTTCTGTACACAGATAGGAGTTAATCCTGTTGTTCAGATCCTCTAAATCCTTCCTGATTTTTTTGCCTCCTTGTCCTATCAGTTACTGAGAATTTTCTGTGTTAAAAATCTATCAACGTGATTGCAAATTTGTGTCTTTCTCTTTTTTGTTTGGTCAGTTTTTGCCCTTGCTCTGTGTGTGTGTGTGTGTGTGTGTGTGTGTGTGTGTTAGGTGCATATAAATGTGGAATTGCTATATCCTCTGGTGGACTGACTCTTTTTTATTATAAAACATTTCTTTATCTTTAGGACTGTTCCTTGCCTTAAAACCTTTGATGTTAGTACAACTTTCTTTTGATTAGTGCTTCTTTCAGTTTTACTGAATCCTTGCATTTAAGGCGTATCTCTTATAAGCAGTGTTGATTGTTGTTGATTTAATATCATCAAATATGCAGTCAAAATTTTTTTATCTTTATTTTATTTATTTATTTTTGGCTGCGTTGGGTCTTTGTTGCTGCATGTGGGCTTTCTCTGGTGGCAGCAAAGGGGGGCTACTCTTCATTGCAGTGCGCAGCCTTCTAATTGCAGTGGCTTCTCGTTGCGGAGCTCAGGCTCTAGGCACTGCGGAGCTCGGGCTCTAGGCACTGCGGAGCTCGGGCTCTAGGCACTGCGGAGCTCGGGCTCTAGGCACTGCGGAGCTCGGGCTCTAGGCACCCGGGCTTCAGTAGTTGTGGCTTGCAGGCTTAGTTGCTCCCCGGCATGTGGGATCTTCCCCAAACAGGGCTCGAACCTGTGTCCCCTGCACTGGCAGGCAGATTCTTAACCACTGCGCCACCAGGGAAGTCCCCACCCAATTGCTTTTAAATTGTTCTCTTTATCTTAATATTACACACCCCGCCCCCCCGCATACCATGGTTCCACTATGATGTGTCTAGGAATTATTTTCTTTGTATTTATCCTACTTGGGATACACAGTACTTCTTGAATCTGTAGCTTAATGTATTTCACCTGTGTTGGAAATTTCTTGTCCATTATTTTTCAAATATTCTTTTTGTCTCATTCTTTCTCTCTTCTCCTTCTAGGACTGCAATTACACATGTTAAACCTTTTCACCATATTCCAAATTTCTCTTTTTTGTATTTTTCCTATTTTTCCAAAATATGGATCATCTGTGATCTGTTTCTGTTGTTTGCTTTTTCTGTTTCAGTCCTACTTCCTGGTATTCCTGATAATTTTTCAATTGAATGCCAGATACTGTGGACAAATATTTGTACAGGCTCTTAATAGTATTATCTTCCTCTAGAGAGAATTTACTCTAAATTTTCACAGGTAGTTAGAAATCACCTTATTCCAATCTGTAATTGAACTTATTTTAAGCTGGGTTCAGTCTTTGTAAGGCCTGGTCTATTTCTGGCTTGCCCTTATTCTCTAGAGCATAGTTTTTTATGGGACCAGGATAAGTTAGGGTTGTCCAAAGAAATAGAACCAAAAAGAGAGAGAGAGAGAGAGAGAGAGAGAGCGACTGCAGATCCAGGGAAGAATTGCAGTTTGAGTCCAAAGGTGGTCTGCTGGCAGAATTTCTTCTTCCAGGAAGATCAGTCTTCTTCTATTAAGGTCATCTACTGATTAGAAAAGACCCACCCACATTGTGGAGGATAATCTGCATTACCCAAAGTCTACTGATTTAAATGTTAATCTCATCTAAAAAAATACCTTCACGGAAATACCTCAATTAATATTTGACCAATTATCTGGGTACTGTGGCCTAGCCTAGTTAATACATAAAGTTAACCATCACAGGTCCCAGTGGAAAGCCTGACAGTGCCCCTTTTGACAATGCCCCTCCTCCACAGTGGGCTCTGAACTCCAGTGTTTTTCTCCCTAGCCTCATAAGTCTGCCAAAAGTACTGATACGCTTCCCATTCTCTCAGTTACTGCTTCTTGCTCAACTTCTTGGTCTCTGCCCTATGCTGCTTAGACACTGAAAGATGTCTCAAGAGGAAAATGGCATAGAATATCAAGTTCACCAGAATGAGTTTTCTCTCTCCAGAAACCTGGCCTCTTATGTCCTATTTTGGTAGTTCGCTGGTGCCTTCAAACAGGTGTTTTCAGGTTTTATCCTAGAGGGAGGATCATTGAGATGCTGAGAAGACATTTTACTAAATCCAACTCCCGATTAATAACTCTTAATAAACGTTTGGTGGAACAATACTTCCATAATATGTTAAATAATGCATATTATATTGAATTATATTTAATGGGGAAATGCTAGATCATGATCCTCAATGACATATTGGGAACATGCTTCAGTATTATCTGTGTAATTAACCGAACACAGTTGCCTGGGTGCCACCTCAGATTTAATGAATTAGAACTTGTGAGGGTTGTAGGGATGGTTAAGAACACTGAACTAGAGGCATTCTCATTAAAGACAAGGATGCCAGTTGTAAGAGCAAAACATTAAACATTGTTCTGAAAGTTCTAAATAGTGTAATAAAAATAAGAAACTAAATAAAATGTAGAAATATTGGTTTAAATAAATATGAGTTTCAGATGATATGCTATCTGCTCAAAAAAAAAAACCCGTCAAACTAATGAGATAGTTTAGCAAGATGACTAGATATATGTGTATAATAATATATATGTATATAATAAAATGCATGTTTCCTATATGTCAGTAATCAGATAGAAAATATAACAAAAATGTTAATATAGTAGCATCAAAAAACGTAAAAACCTAGTTTGAAAAACAGAACTGTGCAAGGTCTATATGAGGAAAACCTTGAGATGTTATTAAGGGACATAAAGAAAGTTTTGAATAAATGGAAAGGCATACAGTTATGTAAAGGTATAGATGTTTTCTAAATTAATATGTAGGGAGTTCTCTGGCGGTCCATTGGTTAGGGTTTCAGGCTTCACGCTTCCACAGCAGGGGGCATGGGTTCAATCCAATCCCTTGTCGGGGAATTAAGATCCCACATGCTGTGCAGCCAAAAATACATAAATACGTTAATTAATTAATTAATTGATTGATTAATTAATATGTAAATTCAATATAACCAGTTAGGATCTCAACTCTTTCAGGGGATGTGGTGAGAGAATTTCACAAAATGATTCTAAAGTTTTTCTGGAGAATAAATGAGCAATAATAACAGAAGTATTTGAAAGAGAATAACAGTGCAATATTTACTTCAGCAGATGTTAAAACCTAGAGCTATATTTAAAATGCTGAGATACTGGTGCAGAAATGGGCAAATAAAGGAAGACAGTAGAATATAGAAAGAGAGAAAATTTTAAATCATGGAGATGGTGTTGACTAGTTTATAAATGATGTTGCCTAGTTAACAAATAACGCTGGTAATAGCCTTGAAGGAAGAGAGAAGACAGGGGAGTTTGATCCCTGTCTCTTGTTTACATTAGAATAGATTTCAGCTGGATTAAATAAAGATTTCAATATAATAATGAAATAATGAAAGTGCCAGAATAAAATGTAGGTGAATATTTATATAATTATGAGTAGAGGAATTTTTTTTTTTTTAGACATGGCCCCAAGATACATACCATGAAGGATAAACAGATATTATTACATCAAAAGTTAAAGCTTTATCAGAGTAGTGTTTACCTTGGGAGGATTATCAACTGGGAGAGGTTACACGGAAACCTGATGTGGGTAATGATTATACGGGTATAAAGACTCATTGAAAAAAAAAAATAAAAAAATAAAAAAAAAAAAAGACTCATTGAGCACTTAAAATTTGTGTGCTTTTCTAAATGTATGTTATCCTTCAATTTAAAAAAACTTTAAGTAAAACTTCCTTTTTTAAAAAGATACCATGAAAATAATTTTAAAAGAAATGACAAACTAGGAATAACTATTTGCAACATTCACAGCATACAAAATGTTAATTAATATCTCAAGTATATAAAGAATTATTATAAATCAATAAGAAAGGATTAGGCACGCTAACAAAAATGCAAAAAATCTCCAACAGGCAATTTACGAAAGAAGAAATACAAATTGACAATAAACAAGAAAATATGTATAACTCACTAATAACCAAATAAATGCAAATTTAAACCCAGTACAGCACTATTTTTCACCTATTAGATTGTGAAGATTAAAAGGTTTGATGCTCCACACTGAAGAAAGAGGCAGCAGCCATCCATACTAAAAACAGCCCTCTCACCAAAAATGTTAAACCCATGCAGGCTACACGGGGATGCTCCCACATACGAATAGCCCTCCAAGACCACAGGAGATAATTGTTTCTCCTAAACTCATAGAATAAGAGAAACATAAGCAAAATGAAGAAGCAGAGGAACCACTCTCAATTAAAAAATCAAGAGAGGGGCTTCCCTGGTGGCGCAGTGGTTGAGAATCTGCCTGCCAATGCAGGGCACACGGGTTCGAGCCCTGGTCTGGGAAGATCCCACGTGCCGCGGAGCGGCTGGGCCCGTGAGCCACAATTACTGAGCCTGCGCGTCTGGAGCCTGTGCTCCATCCGCAACAAGAGAGGCCACGATAGTGAGAGGCCTGCGCACCGCGATGAAGAGTGGCCCCCGCTTGCCGCAACTAGATAAAGCCCTCGCACAGAAATGAAGACCCAACACAGCCGTAAATAAATAAATAAATAAATAAATAAAGTCATTAAAAA
The DNA here is from genome assembly GCF_009873245.2 of Balaenoptera musculus. Lineage (NCBI taxonomy): Eukaryota > Metazoa > Chordata > Mammalia > Artiodactyla > Balaenopteridae > Balaenoptera > Balaenoptera musculus. The sequence goes on from NC_045797.1 coordinate 25,713,153, forward strand.
AAAAAAAAATCAAGAGAATTCCCCTGAAAGAATAAAAAATGAAACAGACCTCTTCAGTCTAACAGACATGAGTTCAAAAAGGAGATAATAAAAATACTGAAGGAATTAAGAAAAGCTATTGACAGAAATGCAGACTGCTGTAAAAAAAAGGAACTAGAAACTGTAAAGAGGAGCCAAAAAAAGTAGAAAACTCATTTGCCAAGACAAAACCTGAGCTAAAGGCAATAAATAGCAGATTGAATAATGCAGAAGAATGAGTAAGTGATCTGGAAGACAGAACTATGGAAATCAACCAATCAGAACACAAACAAAGACAAAAGAAAAAAATGAAAACAGTCTAAGAGACCTATGGGATAATATAAAGTGTGACAATCTATGCATAATAGGGATCCCAAAAGGAGAACAAAGAGAAAAGGGATCAAAAATGTATTTGAAGAAATTATGGCTGAAAACTTCCCAAACCTAAAGAAGGAAACAGATATTCAGGTACAGGAAGCACAGAGGGTCCCAAACAAGATGAACCTAAACAGACCTACACCAAGATATATTATAATTAAAATGGCCAAAGTTAAAGAGAGGATTCTAAAGGCTGCAAGAGAAAAACAAAGAGTTAATTACAGGGGAACCCCCATAAGGCTATCAGCTGATTTCTCTACAGAAATGTGGCAGACCAGAAGGGAGTGGCAAGATATATTCAAAGTCCTGAAAGGGAAAAATCTACAACCTAGGATACTCTACCCAGCAAGATTATCATTCAGAATAGAAGGAGAGATAAAGAATTTCTAAGACAAGCAAAAACTAAAAGAATACAGCAATACTAAACCTATCATAAAAGAAATAATGAAAAGTCTTCTAGAGGGGTGGGATAGGGAGGATGGGAGGGAGGCTCAAGGGGGAGGGGATATGGGGACATCTGTATGCACATGGCTGATTCGCTTTGTTGTGCAACAGAAACTAACACAGTATTGTGAAGCAATTATACTCCAATAAAGATCTATTTAAAAAAATATAAAAGAAGCAAGAATCTATAGGATAGAGAAAATCACAATTGGAAAGTAAGTCACTTAAATAAGCCAGTATACAGATTAAAAAAATAAAATAAAATAAATTTTTGTGAAAGCGATAACCAAAATGAATAGCAAAAGGATAAACATGAAAATGTAAAAGAGGACATCAAAATCATAAAATGTAAGGGATGAGAGTGAGAAAATGTAGATGATTTTTTTTTTTAGAATGTGTTTGAGCCTATATGACTATCAGTCTAAAGCAAGTAGATATAGTAGTGGGTTAACATACTTGAAAAATAGGGTAACCACAAATCAAAAACACACAATAGATTCACAAAAAACAAAAAGAAGAGAACACAAGCATAATACAAAAGAAAATCATCAAACCAGAACCAAATCAAACCAAACCAAAGGGAAAAACAAAAAGATAACGAAAGGAGCAAAGAAGAAATAAAAAATCAACTGGAAAACAAGATTTAAAATGACAATAAATACATATCTATCAATAATTACCTTAAATGTCAATGGACTAAATACTCCAATCAAAAGACACAGAGTGGCAGATTGGATTAAAAAACAGGAGCCTACAATATTCTGCCTACAAGAAACCCACTTTAGGGCAAAGGACACACATAGATTGAAAGTGAGGGGATGGAAAAAGATATTTCATGCAAGTGGAAATGACAAGGAAGCAGAGGTCACAATACTCATATCAGACAAAACAGACTTTAAAACAAAGGCCATAAAAAGATTTTTAAAAAAGAGAGCTCCAGGGCTTCCCTGGTGGCGCAGTGATTGAGAATCTGCCTGCCAATGCAGGGGACACGGGTTCGAGCCCTGGTCTGGGAAGATCCCACATGCCGTGGAGCAACTGGGCCCGTGAGCCACAACTACTGAGCCTGCGCGTCTGGAACCTGTGCTCCGCAACAAGAGAGGCCGCGATAGTGAGAGGCCCGTGCACCACGATGAAGAGTGGCCCCTGCTCGCCACAACTAGAGAAAGCCCTCGCACAGAAACGAAGACCCAACACAGCTAAAAATAAATAAATAAATTTTAAAAAAAGAGAGAGCTCCAAACCAAGATCTAACAGGACTCAAGAATTCTAATGAATTCAGGTATAATTCTAGAGTGGTGAAGGAGGTTTCAGGCATAGTCTGATTAAACTATCCCTTAAACACATCCAACTCCCCTTGCTGTGAAACAATGATTATCTGGCAACTTCTGATAGTCTGGATCAAGGGTTGGTTGGCAAACTGTTTCTTAAAGGGCCAGATAGTAAATATTCTAGGCTTGCAGGCCACTTGGTCTCTGTCACAGCCAATCAACTCTGCTGTTGTAGCACAAAACAGCCAGAGACAGTGCATAAACATGGGAATGGCAGAATTCCAAGAAGATGTTATTTGCAAAAACAGGTGGCCAGCCTGAGGGCTGCAGTTTGCCAACCTCTGGTCTAGATAGGGAACAATATTACTTTTGTTTTAAAGAGAATTTGGGTTTATCAACAATATCAGCAGTAGTTTATACTTATTGCCAAGTAATACATGGAACAGAACATCAATCACCCAACTGCTAATGTGATCAGCAAACCAGTCAATTCAGTGTGAGTAGACAGAATTCTGGATTTTGATCCTCACAGCACCTACAAGAGGCCCAAGGTGGGCAGCCAGTATACCACCGTATCTATGAGATCCTATGGCTACAACTGAGTAGATGTAAGAATGAGCTCTCAGAACCCAGAAGTCACCATATTGGCACCACTAAAAAAATGGCAGAGTTTGGAATAAAACTTGAGGGAATGTCAGTCAGTACAAAATCATCCCGACAATCAGTAAAATCCTCTAATGGGTGGTGACAAAAATTCAATAACATGTTTGGAGAAGAAAGATATCAAGTATAAGAAGTGGCAAACCAAATTCTGGTCCCCAAAGGGGCCTTAATACTAATTCTAGAAACTAATGATTAAAATAAAATGGTGAAACAAAACGTGAGGGCATTAGTATAATTTGTCCCTCAGTTTAATGAAAGGTATGGAAGGTATTGATAGTCACAAAAGGATAACTGCAAGCTAACTCCCAAAGTGCAGTTAAGAATCATAACATTAATTAGATCAGCCATCTGCAGAAATGATACAAACCAAGAAATGTATGGTATCAGTTTTAGGAATAATCCAAATCTAACCTAGGTGATCTAGACAGTGAGTGGGACATAGCTCTTTTAGCTCTTTTTTTTTTTTTTTAAACATCTTTATTGGAGTATAATTGCTTTACAATGGTGTGTTAGTTTCTGCTTCATAACAAAGTGAATCAGCTATACATATACATATATCACCATGTCTCCTCCCTCCTGCGTCTCCCTCCCACCCCTCTAGGTGGTCACAAAGCACCAAGCTGCTCTCCCTGTGCTATTCGGCTGCTTCCCACCAGCTATCTATTTTACATTTGGTAGTATATATAAGTCCATGCCACTCTCTCACTTCATCTCAGCTTACCCTTCCCCCTCCCCGTGTCCTCAAGTCCATTTTCTACGTCTGCATCTTTATTCCTGTCCTGCCTCTAGGTTCTTCAGAACATTTTTATTTATTTATTTACTTTAGATTCCATATATATGTGTTAGCATACGGTATTTGTTTTTCTCTTTCTGACTTACTTCACTCTGTATGACAGACTCTAGGTCCATCCACCTCACTGGAAATAACTCAATTTCGTTTCTTTTTATGGCTGAGTAATATTCCATTGTATATATGTGCCACATCTTCTTTATCTATTCATCTGTCAATGGACACTTAGGTTGCTCCCATGTCCTGGCTATTGTAAATAGAGCTGCAATGAACATTGTGGTACATGATTCTTTTTGAGTTACGGTTTTCTCAGGGTGTAGGACATAGTTCTTGATGAAATCAATGGTAGAGACTGATAAAATGACCTGATTAGGTGAGAGCCCTGATATGGTAAGAGTGCAGCTTCCATTTACTTGCTACAGAACACTTACTACATGCCAGAAGCTTTACACACATGATTTCATTTATTCCTCCCAATAGTCATATGAAGAAATATTATTTATGGATGAGAAAATTAAAGCTTAGAGAGGTTAACTTGCCTAAAGTTAATAGTAGGGGGCAGAGCTGTAATTCAAACCCAGACCAGGACTCTACAACTAATTGTGTTTTCAAGCAGATCATCTGTAGAACTCTATTCTGCAAAATGTTCTATGGGCAAATCAGTTGGGAAATTCTGAGTGTTTACTGTACTCTAGGACTTCTCTGAGCCTCTACTATAAATTTAAAGACCAGGGAAAATAGCAACTGGATTGACTGGCCTTTCTAGACCATCTCTTTACTTGTCCTTCCTCTTTCTAACTGTACAAAGTGAATAATTAACAGAAAATAATACTTCCAGGATGTGAACTAGATATGGTAGGAGTATGTAATTAGGGTGCTAAAAAATGCTTGGATTTGAGGCTCAGTATTTAAAAATGAATGTTTGTATGTAAAAACAAAAGTAAAAATGGGGTTTTTTAAAAATTAAACTTAAAGGAGTACATTGGCTGGACTTCCCTCGTGGTGCGGTGGTTAAGATTCCACCTGCAGGGGACATGGGTTCGAGCCCTGGTCCAGGAAGATCCCACATGCCATGGAGCAACTAAGCCTGTGCGCCACAGCTACTGAGCCTGTGCTCTAGTGCCTGCGAGCCACAACTACTAAGCCTATGTGCCACAACTACTGAAGCCTGCACGCCTAGAGCCCGTGCTCTGCAACAAGAGAAGCTACCGCAATGAGAAGCCCGCACACCACAACAAAGAGTAGCCCCCGCTCGCCACAACTAGAGAAAGCCCGCGCTCAGTGATGAAGACCCAACACAGCCAAAAATAAATAAATTAATTAATTAATTAATTTTAAAAAAAGAAATACATTGGATAATAATTACAGTAAAGAGTATGCGCTAAGAATAGGAGTAAAAGCTGTTTGGCTCCCCTTGGTGGTTTGGCTCATAGAAGCTCTTAGTTGTAAACAAGCAGAAGATGCAATCTCTGACATAATTTAAACTGGGTAAAGCATTTAAAAAAAAAAAAAAAGGTTTGATGCTCTCCAGTTAGATTCCAGGAAAATGAGCACTCTCATACCTTAGTGGGAGAATAAATTGCAATGACTTTCTGGAGGTCTGGCTTAGTAAAATGATTTCTAATTAAAATATGTATTCTAGGGACTTCCCTGGTGGTCCAGTGGTTAAGACTCCACTCCCAATGCAGGGGGCCCGGGTTCAATCTCTGGTCAGGGAACTAAATCCTGCATGCCACAACTAAAAGAGCCTGCATGCTGCAACTAAGACCCGGCACAACCAAATAAATAAATATATATATTTTTTAAAATGTGTATTCTACTTAACCAAGAAATTTCTCCTTTTGGAATGATCTAAGGAGATAATCCCATAGGTACACACCACATAAGTAAAAGCATATTCATCACAGTATTGTTTATAATAGTGACAAAGTGGAAACTACTTATTACAGTCAATCAGTAAAGGACTAGTTTGATAAATACATTGAAATATATGCAGCCAATAAAATAGATAATGATGAAAATCTATGTCTATGGACACAGAAAAAAAGAAATTCCAAGACATTTTGTTAAGTGATTAAAAGCGGGATTTATTTATTTCTTCATTTAACAGATGTTTCTTGAGGGCCCACATATGTCAGGCCTTCCTGTAGTCATGGCGGATACAGCAATGAGCAAAAAAGAAAAGAAATTGTTGCCTTTCTAGAGCTGATATTCTAGTGGCAAATGAAAGATAATAAAAAGTGAAATAAATTATGTAGCATATAAAGTGTGTACAGTACTATAAATGTGTATTTGTATTGAAAAATATCTGTTCATAATGGTTGGATGGTGGGGATTTTTATCTTCCATTTCATACGTTTTCTTTTTTTTTTTTTTCTTGAAATGTTTTGAATTCCTTTTAAATCAGAAGACATCAATGAATTTCTATTTTGACAAAACATAAAATGACAAAATTTTATTTTAAAGAGTGTCTGGATAAATGATATTTGCTGTTTCCTTCCCTCAGAGAAATTGAAACATCAACAACTGTGAAATGGGAGAAATTTTTTGACATTAAAAATAAGTGCTCAAATGTAAATCAAAACCACAATGATGTGGAGCAATAGGAACTCTCATTCATTGCTGGTGAGAATGCAAAATGGTACAGCCACTTTGGAAGGCAGGTTGAAGTTTCTTACGAAACTAAACATACTCTCACCATATGATCCAGCAATCACACTCCTGGGATCTACTCCAATGAGTTGAAAATGTTATGTCCACACAAAAACCTGCTCGAGGATATTTAGAGCAGCTTTATTCATAATTAACAGAACTTGGAAGCATCAAGATGTCCTTCAGTAGGTGAATGGATAAATAAACTGTGGCACATCCAGACACAGGAATATTATTCACTACTAAAAAGAAAGCAGGGGCTTCCCTGGTGGCGCAGTGGTTAAGAATCCGCCTGCCAGTGCAGGGGACACAGGTTCGAGCCCTGGTCCGGGAAGATCCCACATGCCGTGGAGCAACTAAGCCCTTGTGCCACAACTACTAAGCCTGCACTCTAGAGCCCGCAAGCCACAACTACTGAGTCCATGTGCCACAACTGCTGAAGCCCACGTGCCTAGAGCCTGTGCTTGACAACAAGAGAAGCCACCGCAATGAGAAGCCTGCACACCGCAGCAAAGAGTAGACCCCGCTCGACGCAACTAGAGAAAAGCCCGTGCGCAGCAACGAAGACCCAATGCAGCCAAAAATTAATTAATTAATTAATTTAAAAAAGAAGAAATCAGCTATCAAACCATAAAAAGACATGAAGGAACCTTAAATGCATGTGACTAAGTGAAAGAAGCCAGTCTTAAAAGGTTACATACTATACAATGCAAACTATATGACATTCTGGAAAAGGCAAAACTACGGGGGCAATAAAAAGATCAGTGATTGCCAGGGATTGGAGGGTGGGGAGGGATGGATAAGTGGAGCACAGAGGATTTTTAGGACAGTGATTCTGTCCTGTATGATACTATAATGATGGATACACGACATTATGTATTTGTCTAAACTTAGAGAACGTACAACACAAAAAGTGAACTCTAATGTAAACTATGGACTTTGGGGGTTAATGATATGTCATTGTATCAATAGGTTCATCAGTTTTAACACATGTGCCACTCTAGTTGGGAGTGTGCTAGCGGGGAAGGCTATGCATGAGTAGGTGTAGGGGATATACGGAACTCTCTGTACATTCTGCTCAATTTTTCTGTAAACCTTAACTACTCTAAAAAATAAAGTCTGTTTAGTTTAAAAAACACACACACAGTGATATGCCACTTCACATCCATTAGGACGGCCACTATCAAAAAGTGTTGGTGAAGGAAGTGGAGAAATTGGAACACTTGTGAGCAGTTGGTGGGAATATAAAATGGTGCAGCCGCTGTGGAAAACAGTGTGGCAGTTCCTGAAAAAGTTAAAAATAGAATTACCATGTGGTCCAGCAATTTCACTTCTGAGTATATACCCAAAAGAATTGAAAGCAGGGTCTTGAAGAGGTGTTCGTACATGCATATTTATGGCAGCATTATTCACAGTAGCCAAGAAGTGGAAAAAACCCAACTGTCTTTCAACGGATGACTGGATAAACAAAATGTGGTACATACATACAATGGAATATTACTCAGCCTTAAAAAGAAAGGACATTCTGACACATGCTACTACACCATGGATGAACCTTGAGGACATTATGCTAAGTGAAATAAGCCAGTCACAAAAAGACATATACTGTATGATTCCACTTATATGAGGTACCCAGGATTGTCAAATCCAGACAGAAAGCAGAATGGTGGCTGTAAAGAGGAATAGGGAGTTGTAGTTTAATGGGTACAGAGTTTCAGTTTTGCAAGATGAAATCATTCTGAAGATTGTTTGCACAACAAAGTGAATATACTTATTAACACTGAAATGAACACTTAAAATTGTTAAGATGGTAAATTTTATGTTATGTGCATTTTACCACAATTAAAAATAAAATAGAAAATAAAAGAACTAAGGATGTTATGAAACACAGACACCAAAAAGGGAAAATATTTGATTAAACTCCAATAAGGCAAATGCTACCAGACAAAACCAAAAGTCAAATAAATGTTAAACTGGTGGGAAAATAATTGCAACCCTTGTGATAAACAAAAGGTTAATGGTATCACTAATGAAATATACCAAGAACTCTTAAAACTCCAGAAGATAAAGGCAAACCATCCAATAGAAAAATAGACAAAGACATGAGCCAGCCATTCTCAGAGAAGGACCCCACCCCAAAAAAGTTTAATAAATGCCAAACATATTCATTCTCACGAGTTACCAAATAATTTAAAGTTTTAACTTTAAAACAAGAAGATGCTAAGTTTCTCCTTTTGGATTAGGAAATGTTTAATTTCCTATGGCTAATTGCCACATGGTTCTTTTGGGCACAAAGAGAGCCAGAGAAGCAAAGATGCTCAGTTGACCAACTGTCCACCGAAACAAACATCTTAAGATGCAAACACCTGTTTCCACATTTTCCTTTTAAAAAAAAACAAAACCATTGAATGCCTTTCTTTTATAATCGGGAGGAAAAAACTAAACCAATTCTTATGTGGTGAGTCACACGAAAATTAGCATGTTTCCAAAGGTAATAAACAAATGTAATGGACCAAAAAAAACCGTTGATGCTCAGGGTCTGAAAGAGTGTGAAGAAGGAAGTGGTCTCATACACTATTGGCAAGAGTATAAACTAATACAACCTTTTTGGAGGACAATTTGGCCATTTCCATCAATATTTCAAATGTTCGTGCTTGATCAGACAATTACACTTTAGGAAAGTTACCATGTAGATATACTCACACACACACAGAAAGGCACAATATATAAAGTTTTATTAACTGCAGCAATGTTTGCATAAGTGAAAAATTGGAAATGACTCAAGAGCCCATCAATAGAATATTGGTTAAAAATTTTATGGTATATCCCTACTATGGAAAATGTTAGGGTTTAAAAAATTATACGAACTTATTTGGACAGCCATCCAAGAGTATTATTAAGAGAACATGGGAAGTTTCAGAACAGTTGTAAAAACATATGTTATAATCCTGTTTTTATGAAATAATATAAAAATTACTTCAAAAAATCTGGGAAAAATCTGAAAGAATACACATCATACTGAAAGCATATCTGAGCCATCTCTGACTCAGGTCTGTATGAAATTGTTAGAAACAATACACAATTTTGTATTCTTTGAATTTTTTGCATTATTTTTGAAACCAGGAAAAAAAACAAAGAAATAACTGTTTAAGGGTGGGATTCCTCATACTATAAAAAACTGAGTACCTCTGGCACCTGGTTTAGCCTCCGGCCTCCTCCACCTCTTTCTCTCTATCAAAGTCAAGGCAGACTCCACCTCCCTAAGCATTTCCTAAGGGCTTCAGTTTATTCAGATAGCCTTCCTCTGTGATCTCTGGACTGTTTGGACCCTGAACCACAACCAGTTCCCTTTGATTATAGGCTCTTTATTGTTTATAAGCTGACTGTGCCAACCAAGGTGTGAACATTCACCCTGGCCACAGTGCAGAATGATTAGAAGAGAATGGAGTCTCCCAAGGAGGGGGACTAGCGGGTAGCACACGACCTGGGCACTGGCTCTTAGCTGCCCCGCCCAGTTGGGACTGACAGCACTGTGTCCCTGCTGGACATTTCCCACCTCATCTGCTGCCCTGCATGCCCCCCACCATCCACAGCGAGGGCTTTTTTAGGGACCAGAAAGACTCAGGGAAGCTTCCCAGGGGGCCTGGAATTTAGACTTGGTACTAGGCACTCAGGCCAGTGGTCAAAAGATTAGTAAGTATACCTCATGATGGCTACAGTGTCCCTTCTCTACAGGGTCAATCCCAAACCTCCATGAAAAGCCTTCCCTACTTCTTTCCTCTGGGTTCTCTAAGCAGCGGCCGCTCCTTACCCATACCTTTGCCTGACTCAGTCTTTAGTTAATGGGCAAGACAGACCTACACCGAGCCATTGTGTCCTGACACCCAAGCCCACTGAGAACTCCACGCAGTATCTCCAAAGTGGGTGCAATTGCGCCTGGTCTGGTGCAAGCCCAGGACAGCTAAAAGCCGAAGGGAAATGCCATCCATACCTGGGAAAGCAATCCCATGTGCCCTCCTCACCTGTTTCCCCTCACACAAGCTCCTAACCCCTGGGCTGAGTCCCCTGGGGGCCCAGGACAGCATAAGCAGGTATTCAATGCATGATTCTTCTGGTGAAGGGTAGGTATCCTGGACACCTGGGTGGGAGGGGAGAGGTTTGTAAAACACAGATGGCTGAGTCCTACCCCCAGGGTTTCTGATTCAATCCATCTGGGTGAAACCTGAGGATCTGCATTTCTAACACGTTCCAGATCATACAGTCGCTGCCTTCCAGTTGGCCTGGGGACCATACTTTGGGAACTGCTGGGTTTGAAGATGGGGTGGAGTCAGGAAGACCAGTCAGGAAGCTGTGCTGGACAGACCAGAGCCAGAAGCAGAGCAGGGCCAGCAGGGATGGCAGGGAGGATGCAGAGCATTTCTGAGGGGAAAGGCACCAGAAAGGTGTCCAGGTGGGTGTGGGCACGAGGGAGAGTGAGGGGTCTAGACAACTCAGGTTTCTAGCTTGAAGGACCGAGGGGAAGGACTCTGAAGTAGGGAACCCAGGAGGCACAGCAGCATCGAGGGTAGGGGACGAGGATTCTGTTTTGGAGGGTCATCTGGGTGGGGATGTCCAATAGGCAATCTGTAATTTTAGTCTGGATCAGGCATGAGGCATTGGGACTGTGGGAATGTGGAGGTGAGAGTAATTGCCATAGCGCTGGTAGCGGCTAGCTTGGGAAATGAAGCAGCTACTCAGGAAGAGGACATAAGAAGAATAGGAACCTCAGGACTGTGGACAAGCCTACAAGCTTGCGAGTCTTATTAGGTGTGCCTCCACACTGAAGCAGCTACCTTGGGCTGTATTCCCAATGTTCAGGGACTGGTAGAGGGAATCCAGGAAGGAAAGGAGAAAGGAAGGAGACAGTGAGGTTCCAGAGGAGGCTTACGCTGTCCTGGGCCCCCAGGTGACTCAGCCCAGGGGTTAGGAGCTTGTGGGGGGTGGGGGGCAGCAGGTGAGGAGGGCACACGGGATTGCTTTCCCAGGTATGGATGGCTTTTCCCTTTGGCTTTTAGCTGTCCTGGGCTTGCGCCAGACCAGGCACAATTCTATCCATTTTGGGGACACTGCCCAGGGGTGGCGGGCATCAGGGCCTGAGTAGGGAGGTGCGGAGGGAGGAGGCCCACTGCCATTCTTGGTATGGTTCTCTCTCCAGGAACAGAGCTCCATCTGGCCTCACGCTGGGCAGCTTATAAGGCCTGGTGTGAGTTTTGTTTATGCAAGTGCAGCATAAAAGGAACAAATCTGCCAGCACCGAGGCTGCTGCCTCTTGAGTCCTTTTGCATACATTTTTCAAATGATAATTCACTCTACCCAACCCCCTTCCCACCCCCCCCCCAAGGCCGATTTATTGAAAAAACCACCTTATATGGTAATACTGCTAATACACCGTCAGCTGGCCTTTTTAGGGACTCTGTTTAAAGAAGATCCGCCTCTGGGGTTTTATATTGCTCTGGTATTTATGCCAAAGACACACCAGCCCTCAGTCACTGGGAGAAGGACCTCTCATACACTCGGTGAGTACTGTACAGCTTCTGCCGTCTCTGTCTTTCTGGGGTTGCCTGGACCCCTGGGTGCAGGAGGCACCTCCAGACTGGCCTGGCTTCTGTGACGCTGGCCCAGGTCACACGTCAAGACCCTCGGTGTGCAACTCTGCCTACAAGCACACTGCTGCCTGCCAGGAAAAGGTATTTCTGGCCATGGGGCATCCTGGGGCAGGAACAGCCTGGAACGGGACTCCCTGCCCTCCTAACTGGGTGGTGGGTGGGATGTGTCACCTGCGGTCTCTGCTGTCACTGCTCACCAGAGCCAGCGCAGATCTACACCCATGAGGTGAGCTTGGTCGTGGCTCAGAATGTCTGGGAGGCTGTTTTAGGGGAACAGATGCTTTTCAGAGAAATGACTTCTTCTCGGGGCATTTAAATCCAAACCAATTATGGCCCCTGTGTCTGTGTCTGCTGGGGATGGGTGAGTATTTTCTTCAGACCCCCGCGGGTCTCTCTGATTCATGCTTGGCTAAGAGTTTTCTCACCCTTGAAGGCTCCAGGGTCATTGGAGGATGCAAAAAGTGGAGTGGAGTGGAGTGAGTGTCCTGGGGCATCATGTGGTTTTAGGGCTGGAAGGAAGTGGAACCATCTAATTCATTCGTTCTCTGATGAAGACACTGAGACCTTAGAGAAGTTAAGCAACTTGTACAAAAGACCCACACCTGGCTGTGAAACCACCCACCAATGCCATCATCTTCCCCCAACGGCACACACACAGACACAAGAGCATAAATAATTAAGAGGAAAATAGATCAAGGGGCTGTGTCCACTTTTGTGAACAGAGTCTGCTAACATCTCTTTACAGCTGAGGCTGGCTGGGGTTATGATGCAGGCCTTGGAGGCAGACTCCCCAGCTACCAGAATTACCAAGTGACCTCAATTTCCTCACCTGTAAAATGGGAGCAATGGTAATAATACCTATCTGGCAGTGCTGTTGTGAGGATTAAATGAGATAATATATGTATAAAGTGCTCAGGTCAACACTGTCAGGGCCTGGCCCTGAGTGCTCAAACTTTAAAAATCACCTGGACAACTTGTTAAAACACAGATTGCTTTGTCGCCCCCCACCCCAGATTTTGACTCAGTAGACTGGGGTGGGCCTGATAATTTCCATGCCTAATAAACTTCCAGGTGATGCTGAGGCTGCTGGTCTGGGACCACACTTTGCATAGGGAGGCTCTAGCACTTGCTTTTATTATTTGAATGGGTTTAGACCTTGAGGTGAGCCCTTGGGCTGCAGCGAGACAGAGATTCCTGTGGCAGAGATACATGGGCACTAGAGAAACTCTAATGAGCAGAGATTCTACATGTTATGCCTGGGAAACCAAGATGGGCAGAATGACATCATGACCTTGAAGCTAGATTTCTTTCTTCCTTCCCTTTGTTCATTCTGGCAACATTTATTTAGCACTTGTTATGTACCAGGCACTGTCTCTGCTCCTTAGGGACAGTGTAGGGGCTTCTGCAATCACTGGGAGAGACAGATGAGAACCATGGAGAAGATAAATATATGAAAGGGGTAAAGCACAGGAGGAGCCCCTCACCCAGCCCAGAAGTTATCAGGGAAGGCTTCCTGGAGGAAGGGGTACCTGAGCTGGGCCCTGAAGTAGGGGTAGTCCCAGGACAGAGGGAGCATGTTCTTTAGGACTGTTTAAGGGGCTCAACTCCACTGAATATAGATTTCAAGGCAGGAAGCAGGGAAAGCTAAGGTCAGAGGGGCAGGCAGGGCCAGATTACTAGGGATTGGGCAATGGGGCACCACAGAAGGATGATAGCAAGAGGTCTGCCCTCTGAAGGGACTGCTCAGGCAGCTGTGAGGGGAGTGGACTGAACAGGGCAAGAGTGCTACAACAGTGTGCAGTGGTCCCAAGTTGGTGGCTGGAGCTACATGGAGGCAGAAATAAGAGGGCCTGGGGATTGGTTGGGAGGGAGGAGGAAGCAGTCAGGGTGTTGGGCTTGGGTTCCATCCTGGGTGGGTGGTGCCAATCTCTGAGGGGCCATTCCAGTCAGAGGACGGTGATGAGGACAGCAGTCTCAGAGGTGGAGTTGAGGTGCCAGGGCATGGAGTGTAGATGCCCCATGGGCTCTGGAGCTCAGGAGAGGGGTTGGGACTAGAGCTGAGCAGGGGGAGAGAGTGAGTGGCCGAGGTAAAAGCCAGAAGAGCAGGTCCAAATGGCAGATTCCTGAGGATCAGAAATATTGCTAGCCAGAAGCCATTTTTAATTTAATTAGTGTATATTAACCAAGTCGAGATACCCCGAAGTTAATAAGAGGTGCTGCTAGAATTTTCCACCATAGGAGTGTTTCTTGTGAAGTCATTGTATGGATATATGTGTTTGCAGATTTTAATAGGCAGCTGCTTACTTGTCATTTGAAGCCCTCACTCCAAGATGTTTCCCCAACTAGTATTTGAAATCTCACTATCTGAGAGGCCCTCCTTTTAGGACTCAAACTTTCCCCTAAAATGAAAACGTCTTTGGGAACTGGCATAAATTCAACCTTCCCTTCAATAATCATTGATTGGTGAAGTGGATCAATTCATCTCCTTCCAGTATGGCAGGCTTCATCCGGGGAGCAAGCTCTAATGGAGAAGAGTAAGAGAGATAATAAGAATTATTATTTGAGCAGCCCTTTACAAAAGGGGCTGGCAAACTTTTTCTGTAGAGGGCAAGATAGTAAATATTTTAGACTTTGTGAGTCTAGAGGTCTCTGTCACAGCTACTCAACTCTGCCATTGTACCGGAGCAGCCGTGGACAGTATGTAAGTGAATGGGTGTGGCTGCGTTCCAGTGGAACTTTATTTATTATTTGATTTTCATATAATTTTCTTGGGTCATAGAATCTTATTCTTTGGCTTTTTTGCAACCATTAAAAAATGTCAAAACCATTCTTAGTTCGCGGGCCTCACAAAAACAGGCGTTAGTTTGCTGACCCTGATTTAAATTGATTTCCAATTTATAAAGCACTTCATTTCCATTATTTCATTTGATCCATTATCCTGGGAGATAGATGTCACCATTTCCATTTTACAGTTGAGGAAACTGGAGGCCAAAGAGGGAGCCGTGGGACTTGGCCATGGGAAGGGGTGCCCAGAAGGAGGAGAGCAAAGAAGGAAGGGCAGGAGAGAACTCTGAAGCCAAACCCTTCTCCTTCAGAGAGTGAGTGTAGGGGGCTCTCATCTTGTCCTCATGTTTGCTTGGGGGTGGCCAGGGGGATGCGTGGGTGAGCAAATTCTTTGCGCTCATTATGTCTTTGGATTTTGGCCACTTTTCAGAGAGGAGCGGGGAGCTGTGTTTCTAACTCTGTGAAACCCTCAATGAAGCCCAGATGTAGTACGTGCTGAAAGAGCCAGAACAGTGAACTCGGCTTTCTGCGAGTGCAAAGTGGTTGTGACCCAGGAAACCACAGTGACATTGGCTCTGGTTCAGTTGACACGCTCGAGTCTAGCCACAAATTACCAGCAAGTGGCTGAGTGAAGTTTAGAATTTCCCCTGGCAGAGACATTCCAGGAGATCCTGGCTCCAGGGGCCAAGCCTTCTCCCCGGGCAGCACAGCACGGGCCACGCCAAGCTCCACTCCAGGCCAGCTGTCTCAGCTGCTGGGAAACAAAGTCCAGCGTTCTTTCTTACTATGGGTGGGGAACTTCAAGGGGAGACAAAAGGGTTCACTGAAAAGCCAGACAGGCTTGAACTATAAGTCACAAGAGAGAGGGGACCCCAGAGGGAGACAGTCACAGAGGTGCAGCTTTGCCTCTTGGCCACCTTCTAGCTTTTGGGGTTGTTTTCTCCTCAAGGTGGACCACCTGCTAGAACAAGGAAACACAACTCTTTGTGACCAGCTTGTGAAGAAGACTGTCCCTGTGTGGTTCTAAATCAGGCCCACATGACCGAGCTGCCCTGAGACTGGCCTGTGGGGACTCGAGCTCAACTTGCAGGGGCAGGGGCAGAGCAGACTGTCAGGGGAAGGCCAGGCAGGTGGTGGGATTGCCATCCAACATTTCCTGAGCACCTACTATGTGCTAAACACCGATGCAGGGGCTGTAAACATAAATCTAGACCTAGGCATGGCATAGGAGGGGCTCAGAGGCTCACAGAGAGAAAAGAACACAGACCCTTTGGTTTTAGGGCTTTTGCTGCCAAAAGTGCTAGAGAGACAGAGAGGCAGAAGCAAAAACACCAAACATGGAGAAGTTGTGAGGGTTTCACTGAGGTGGTGGGGAAGGTGCAAGCCCAAGCTTTGAAGCCTGTCCTGGGCTGAGGCCAGCCCTGCCGCTCCCAGTGAGGAGCCCGAGAGCTAAGTCCTTTCACTTCTCTGAGACTTGGTTTCCTTATCTGTAAAATGGAACTAAAAATATCTTCCCTCAGGGCTTTTGTGAGGATTAAATAGATAATGTATGTGAAAGGCTCCCAATTTTTAAAAATTAAAAATACATTTTTACCAAACATGGAACCACAGAACATATTGTGTTTCACCTAACAAAGCAGCTTGCACTTTTTCCAGGACATTAAATATTCTGCTCTCTCTGTTGTAGGGAGGTTTCTGGCATCTAGTTTAGAAACCAGTTTATTTATTATTCAATAACTTTTTTTCGCATTAAAGTTGGCCAAATCTTTGCACTCACCCATGAGTGTTTCCCAAGGATAAATTCCTAGAAGTGTCTTTGTGGAGTTAAGAGATATGTACATTTTTAAGGCTTTTGATAAGTATTTTTGAATTCCTCTTTAGAAAAGTAGTACAATTTGCCATGTCAGCCGTGAACGGGAGCCCACCTTCCCACAGCTCTGCTGGCAACAGTGGCCCTAAGAACCGGACACAGCGCTCTGGCTGAAGGTGGGGTTAGCTTTTATCATGGCTCCAGCACACTGCAGACTGTCGACAAGACCCCAGGTCCTGCTCACAGAGGCTGAACAAGAGCTTTCACAGTTTGGTTATTCAGACCCACATCCGCAACCTCATATTTATCCTATTAAATTTAATCTTAGTGGATTCAGTTCATTTTCTCTGCTTTTTGAGATCTTTTGGATTTCGATTCTTCCAGCCAACATGTGTGTTTTATCTGGACATTTGATCACCATGCACTCTATATTTTCATCCAACTCATTTATAAACATGTCACATGAGAAAGGATCAAGAGTGGAGCTCTAAGGCATATCGTTGCCTCCAGGTTGACAGTGACCTATCAATTAACACCTTTCAGTGACAATAACTCAGGCAGCTGTAAATATGCCTAATTGATTTATTGTTCAGCCCACATGGCTTTATCCATAGGGATATCACGGGAGAATTTGTCAGATGCCAAGATCAAGTTAAGCTCAATGTCTCCCACCTTCTCCTGCATTTCCAGCCAGGGGGTCCTGTGGAAAAAGGGAGGCTGTTAGTCTGCCAACATTTGTTCTTGGTAAACCCTAATCAATTACAAGAAATCACTGCTTCTTTTTTTTTTTAATTTATTTATTTTTATTTTATTTAGTTTTGGCTGCATTGGGTCTTTGTTCCGGTGCGCGGGCTTCTCATCGTGATGGCTTCCCTTGTTGCGGAGCACGGGCTCTAGTCGCACGGGCTTCAGTAGTTGTGGCGAGTGAGCTCAGTAGTTGTGGTTCGCAGGCTCTAGAGTGCAGGCTCAGTCGTTGTGGCGCACGGGCTTAGTTGCTCCGCGGCATGTGGGATCTTCCCGGACCAGGGATTGAACCTGTGTCCCCTGCATTGGCAGGCTGATTCTTCTTTTTTTTAATTAATTAATTTATTTATTTATTTATTTTTTATAAATCTATTTATTTTTGGCTGCGTTGGATCTTCATTGCTGCGTGTGGGTTTTCTCTGGTTGCGTCAAGCGGGGGCTACTCTTTGTTAGGGTGCGCGGACTTCTCATTGCTGTGGCTTCTCTTGTTGCGGAGCACGGGCTCTAGGCACACGGGCTTCAGTAGTTGTGGCACGCGGGCTCAGTAGTTGTGGCTCACGGGCTCTAGAGCGCAGGCTCAGTCGTTGTGGCGCACGGGCTTAGTTGCTCCGCGGCATGTGGGATCTTCCCGGACCAGGGCTCGAATCTGTGTCCCCTGCATTGGCAGGCAGATTCTTAACCACTGCGCCACCAGGGAAGTCCTTATTTTTTTATTATCATATTCCAACTTTATTGTCATCAATAAAATACTAATTAATAAAAATTTTTTTCTTTTCTAGACAAATACTCCCATGTAGCCTAGTATCTTCAACACAGGACACCTCTAGCACAACAAAAGAATCTATCCTATTAGAACAGAATTCCTGGGATTCATTTTCCTTAGTAAAATTCACTGTTTTTATGTTATGGCTATTCTAACTCCAACATCCCACTACCACCACCTCCCCCTGCCACCCCCAAAGCCTTTGAAAACAACAGAAGGGGGAAAAAATGTTTTAAAATTCTAAAATTTTCTATTCTATTTCCCTCTGAGTTGCTTGGAAGAAGCTTACTTTTTTTTTTTTGAATTTTTGAATTTTATTTTATTTATTTTTTTATACAGCAGGTTCGTATTAGTCATCAATTTTATACACATCAGTGTATACATGTCAATCCCAATCGCCCAATTCATCACACACCCCCACCCCCCCCACCCCCCCGCCCCGCCCCGCCCCGCCCTGCCGCTTTCCGCCCTTGGTGTCCACATGTTTGTTCTCTACATCTGTGTCTCTATTTCTGGGCAGGCAGATTCTTTTTTAAATAGATTTATTTATTTATTTTTGGCTGCGTTGGGTCTTTGTTGCTGCCCGCGGGCGTCTGCTCTTCATTGCGATGCGCGGGCTTCTCATTGTGGTGGCCTCCCTTGTTGCGGAGCATGGGCTCTAGGCGCGTGGGCTTCAATAGTTGTGGCGTGTGGGCTCAGTAGTTGTGGCTCATGGGCTCTAGAGCGCAGGCTAAGTAGTTGTGGCACACGGGCTTAGTTGCTCCGCGGCATGTGGGATCTTCCCGGACCAGGGCTCGAACCCGTGTCCCCTGCATTGGCAGGCGGATTCTTAACCACTGCTCCACCAGGGAAGCCCCAGGCAGATTCTTAACCACTGCGCCACTAGGGAAGCCCACTGCTTCTTTAATAACACCTTCTGGAAACCTGCCTAATTTGTATATCAAGATTATCTGAGGTTTTAGATATCTGCCTTCTTTCCCTTTTTGAATATTGGAACAATATTTGCCATCTCCATTTCCTGACATCTCTCCATTTCTCCATTGGTCTAACATGGCAGAAGGTTAGGGATCTTCCCTGCAGTCCAGAAACTGTTCAGACCAGAGACAACATTGTTTTGAACAACTAGGTACTTTCCTTCAATCTCCACCTCGTCTCAGACCAGTGTCCTCTCACCAGTGTTTGTTCTACCTTTGTTATTCTGAAAATCCTTCTCCTTGACATCCATTGATTCATTCACTCATTCATCTGGATAAAAAAAAAGGTTTAAGAGCCCACCCTGTGCCAGACATTGTGCGAGGCTTACTGAAGAATCGCTGGAGAACAGGACAGGCATAGCTCCTGCCTTTACAGAGCTACAGATGAGCCCAGATGTGCAGAGTTGATCATTGCTGGGACAAGTTCAAGGTGCTGTGGGGCAAAGAAGAAGGGCCACTAACTGAGACCGGTAGGCCAGAGAGACTGAAAATGCAGTGCTGATGCAGAGGCCTGACAGGTGATGGGAGTCAGTAGCAAATATGTTGGGGGAAGGGTGTTCCAGACCCCATGGCTAAAGGGCCAGAAGGGAGACAAGATGACACATTTGGAGAATGGAAAGGAACTCCACATAGCTGGAGTGAGAAGGCCAAGGGGGGCCAGGGGGGAGATGAGCCTGGAGACACAGGCAGGGGCCAGACCTTGTTGGGCCTTGTAGGCCAAGTGGGAGAACTGGGACTTGATCACTGTGACCATGGGTGATCATGAGGGTCAGCAAGGACAAGGAGAGCTGGATTCAAGAAGTCACAGTGGGCCTCTCCCCTAGTGTGCACCCTGCTTTGAACATAACAGGCAAGGGCTTCCTTCTAGCCTGCAAACTGTGTGAATAAGCTTCCGCTCAGTCTCTAGGTAGCCTTTCTGACCTCCCGTTCTCAGGCCTGGGACTCTGTCTCCTCTTTGCTTTGGTCATGGTCTTTGCTGTCCTCCTTTCACATAGGGTGTTGGAGGACCAGCGTCCCAGGCATCTAGGGCAGCTCTCTTCTTCCCCTCCTGCCACACGTTCCGAATGAAGCTTGGTGGGCTGTCCTCTGCAGCCACCTTCTCTCTCCATGCCTCGTGCCTCTCTTCTCTGGACTCCCACCCCCACCCCCACCCCGAGCTGGGACCCTCCCCACTTCCAGTCTGCCCCACTGGGGGGCTTCTCAGGCTGGAAGGCAATCCGCACACCATCTCCTGAGCTGCCATTGCTTCTCTTTCGTCATCAAGTGCCAAGAATTTGTCAGGTGTGGTCTTTTTACACTGCCCCTCACCCAAAGAAAGAAAACCTGCAACAGACGTTAGAAAAATTCATTCCCTCGTCACTTTGCAGTCGTCCCAATTCAGATATCAGCACTGGAGGAAAGACTTCTCTGTTTTTCTCCATCTGAAGCAACAGGGGCAGTGAGTCCCATCACGAATTCTCTCACTTTCCTCTCTCCTCTCAGGCTGCCTTGTCCTCCTCAAGGGGCTCCTACCCTTAGGATTGTACATTTTCACCTGCATCTTATTTTCCTTAATGATATGTATGATTGATTTTAATTATAAACTATACATGGATACAGTCTCCTTGTTAAAAATTAAAACATTACGGCACTTCTCCTCTCAGTCCCCTTCCCACTTCCAGGTAACCACTATGATCAGTCTTAGATTTTTTTTTTCCAGAACTTTTTGTTGTGTTCACATCCACACAAAAAGAAAATTATGGAAAATGCACAATATTGTCTTGTGCTCTAAAAAGAACTCATAAATGGTTTTATGCTGGACATTCTATTCTGCAACTTGCTTTGTTCACTCAGCAGAATGGTTTAGAAATCTATCCACATTAGTCCATGTCAATCTGCCTGGCCCTTCTCTTAACCTCAGTACAGTATCCCACAAGGGACTTTTGGGTAGTACCAGATTGTGTGTTGGTGTGTTTCTCTGATTAACCCTGCAATGAGAAGCCCGCGCACCGCAAAGAAGAGTAGCCCCCGCTCGCCGCACCTAGAGAAAGCCCACGCGCAGCAACAAAGACCCAAAGCAGCCAAAAATAAATAAATAAAACAAATAAATAAATAAATAAAATACCTTTTAAAAAAAAAAAAAGAGTGCCAGTGTTCCCACAACTTTGCCAACACCTATAATAAAACTTTGAATCTTAACAATACGATGGGTGAAAATGGTCTTATTTCATTTGCATTTCCTGATAGCTAGTGAGGCGGAACATCTTTTCATGTAATTGTTGGGTATTTGCATTTCGTTTGCTGTCAACTATCTATGCATAGTCTTTTTATTTTTTTCTTTTAGGCCATTTACTTCTTTCTTATTGATTTGTAGGAGTTCTTTTATATAGCAAATAATAACCCTTAATTATGTTTACTGCAAATTTTTTCAATTCCTTTTCTAAACTTCAAGTCTTTAGAGATTCTTTCCATTAGATTAACGCTTTGTAGTCATTTCAGGTCTTTGAGAAGCAGGTGGATTTGTTTGCTAGGGCTGCCATAATAAAGTACCACAGACTGGCTTAAACAAGGGAAATTTATTTTTTCACAGTTCTGGAGGTTAGAAGTCTGAAGTCAAGGTATCAGCAGGGCTGGTTTCTCCTGAGGCTTCTCAACTTGGCTTGTAGATGACTGTCTTCTTGCTGTGTCTTCACATGATCTTCCCTCTGTGTGTGTCTGTGTTCCAATTTCCTCTTATAAAGATACCTGTTCTATTGAATTAGGCATATTTGACACCAGTCATATTGGATTAATGACCTCATTTTACTTTAATTACCCCTTTAAAGGCCTTATCCCCAAATACAGTCACACTCTGAGGTACTAGGGTTAGGACTTCAACATAGAAATTGGGGGGTAAACAATTCAGCCCAAAACAGTAAGGTAGAGGGAAGAGGCCCAAATGCCAGAGAGTAAGGGGCCAGGTCCACACCTGTCCCTCCTGGAACTAGGTCCTGGTTGCCGATGGGGTCAGGCCCCAAGACAGCCAAGAAGACTGTCTCCAACATGATTTTGACAAGTGGCCAATTACCTCTCTTCTCCCCAGTTCCCTAGGTGCTCCAGCCCCTGGTTCACTCGGCCACACTCACCATGTGTGAAGAGGAGACCACTGCACTCGTGTGTGACAATGGCTCTGGCCTGTGCAAGGCTGGCTTTGCAGGAGATGACGCTCCCCGGGCTGTCTTTCCTTCCATTGTGGGTCGCCCTCGCCACCAGGTATGTATTCATCTGGACCCAAGGCTTTGAGTTACTAGGAGGACGCACTGGACTGTGGAGTCCATGCTGAGTCGCGCGCCTGTGTGCGTGTGTGCACGCGTGCGTGTGTGTGTGTGTGCTAAGTAAGGTAAGGTAAGAGGAAGACGTGTATGGACGGGCCCTGTTCTCTCAGAAAATGACATTGTTTTAGGACAAAGAAAAGAGACAAGCCCACAAGAAATCCTCCGCCTTCCCTCCCGCCATCTCTACATTCATCGGTATCCGCCTCACCCTGTCTCCTTCAGTCCGGTTTCCAGGGGAAGAAGGACATTTTCCCTATCTTTAACCTTCTTCAGAGACCCTCCAATACCTGAATCCCTCTAAGCGGAGCTCTCGGCCAATTCCGTTCTCCTTCCTTCTCTTTTGCATTGCAGGGTGTAATGGTGGGAATGGGCCAGAAAGACAGCTACGTGGGGGATGAGGCTCAGAGCAAGCGAGGGATCCTGACTCTCAAATACCCCATTGAACACGGCATCATCACCAACTGGGATGACATGGAGAAGGTACTGGTGGACTCCCCCTTTAGGGTGCTCACTTTAACATCATCAAGACCCACCCTCTGCCCTGCCAACTCTTCCTCTGCAACGTTTCTCACGTCCTTCTTTCCTTTCTGTCCATCCCCCGGGCATTCCCCAGCCTCAGCTGCCAACATCTCTCACTAGACAACTCCAATGCCTTCCTGACTGATTTCTTTGTCTCCTGCCTCACTCACCTAATTCATTCTCTGCACTTCTGCAAAGCTTGTCTTTCTAAAAACAGACCAGATCATGTCACTCACCTCCTCAGACTCTTCACTAACCAACAGTAGGTTCCTGACTCCCTGTCTGGCATTTGAGGACCTGGTCCCGCCTAAGTCCCAGCTTTATCCTTTCCAGCTTTCACTCCAGCGCAGTGCTTATCCTTTAAAATGCTCTGCTGCTTCCAGAAAGGCAAATAGCTTCTCCCCTTTATTTTCCCTGTCATGACCTCAGATAGGTGCATTAATGCTATATTAGTATGATGCTTCTCTAGTGAAAAATTTAAATAGGAATCTCTACCGGTTTCTAGAAGCTTTTTTCATGTCAGAAGATGTTGAGGGGGCGCCTTCCCTGGCAGCCCAGTGGTTAGGACTCCATGCTTCTGCCTCAGGGGGCAGGAGTTTGATCCCTGGTCTGGGAACTAAGATCTCTCATACCGCGTGCCCCCCCCCCAAAAAAGATCAAACTCTCACTAGATACCTAGGAAATATTAACATCAGGAACAAACCACCTGTAAATGATAAATGAAAATAAAATATTTTTAAAAAAGAAGACGTGGGGGGTAATTTTTAAGTGGTAGTTTGTGTTCCACAAAATCACGTGCAAAATGCTAATAGAGCCTTTCTAATATTCTTTTTTTTAATTGAAGTATAGTTGCTGTACAATATTTCTAATATTCTTTTGATAAATTCCACTGACAGTTGTCTGAGAATTCTTGTTTCTGCAATGACTGTCTTTTGAAATGTAATAGAGGGCTTATTGAGCAGACTGCAACTGGGAATAAAGAAAGCTGATTTGAAATCTGTACTACGCATATACTTGTCTCTAAACCCTAGATTCAGTTTCTCTAAACCCTAGATTCAGTCACTCTGAATGTGACATAAATAGATAAAAATACAATAGCTCTTGCTTCACTCTGTGGGATGGTTAAGCGCACAGACACTGGAGTCAGTGGCAGGGAGATCTAGGAGAAAATCCCTCCCTCTAAGCCTCAGCTTCCTTTTTTGTGGAAATAAAAATACTTTCTTCATTAGGTTGCTTTGGAGGTTGAACTAGGCAAATATTTAGTATAATCCCAAGGCATGGAACATACTTAATGCTCAGTACGTGGCACATATTATTATATTTCTAATGATATCTAATTTGAAAACATAATAGACAAAATAATTTATTCACAGTAGTAATATGAACTCTTTAAAGAAACCCCTAAAATATATTATGTGCCTTAAAAGAAAAACTGAATAGGGTGAAGCTGTCAGATCTCCTCAAATTAATTTATAGGCTCATTGCCATTCTAACAAAAATCTCACAATTTTAAAAATTGTATATATTTAAGGTATACAACTTGATGATTTGATATGTGTATACATTATGTAATAGTCACCATACTCAAGCTAATTAACATATCTACTACCTCACATAGTTTGTTTGTTTTTTTCCCTTGCAGTGAGAACACTTAGGATTTACCCTCTTAGCAAATTTCAAGTATACAGGACAGCATTGTTATCTTTAGTCACCATGCTAATATATTATGTTAGATCTCCAGAATTTACTCATCCCGCATAACTGACACTTCGTATGCCTTGACTAAGATAGCCTCTCTTTTCCCTCCCCCCAGCTCCTAGTAGCTACCATTTTACTCTCTGCTTCTATGAGTTTGACTAAAAATACCACGAGTTTTAATCATGCAAGATAATCATAAAGTGTGGAAAAATAAATAAGACAAAATTTATGAGAATAAAATGAATAAGAAAAACTATGAGAGGAGACTTGCTATATCCAAATAGTAAAATATAATATAAAGTTATAAAAATTAAAACAATTTGGTGCCAATACAGAGGTAAAAAAGAAATACATGGTAAATGAAACTTCCAAGACCAGAGGGGAGAGAAGGATTCAATAATTCAATGAATTATTCTGTGACAACTGATTCATTATTTGGGGGGTAGGGAATCTGTTTATGGCCCTTACTTCATACAATTTCATCAAACACATATCAATTGAATATGAAAGTTAAATATAGAAATTCAAATGATAAAAAATACAATATAGTAAGTGTGAGTATTTATCAAATTTCTGGTGAAAGAAGTCAGAGAAAAAGAATGACAAATGTGACTTCTTAAAAATCATAACTTCGGGCTTCCCTGGTGGTGCAGTGGTTGAGAGTCTGCCTGCCAATGCAGGGGACACGGGTTCGAGCCCTGGTCTGGGAGGATCCCACATGCCGCGGAGCAGCTAGGCCCGTGAGCCACAACTACTGAGCCTGCGCGTCTGGAGCCTGTGCTCTGCAGCAAGAGAGGCCGCGATAGTGAGAGGCCCGCGCACCGCGATGAAGAGTGGCCCCTGCTCGCCACAACTAGAGAAAGCCCTTGCACAGAAACGAAGACCCAACACAGCCAAAAATAAATTAATTAATTAATTAATTTTTAAAAAATCAGCTATACTTCAATTAAAAAAAAAAATCATAACTTCTAGTATGTGAAAAGCAAAACCAAATTTAAAAGGCAAACAACAAATTGCAAAAAGTATTCACAAGTGCAAAAGAGGATTAATATAAACAACTAATGTAAATTGATAATTAAAAACACAAAGTCTCCACCAGACAAATAACCAAGGGACATGACCAGATAATTGGCCAAATAGAAATTATCAAAGGTTGAAAATCTGAAGAAGTTTAAACTTATTTGAAAAATTATTTAAAAACTTATTTAAAAATTCAAAGTAAAACAACTAGGTATCAATTTTATCTATCAAATTATTTCATATTTTAAGAGTGAGAACACTGAATGCACTTAAGGGTGAAACAGGCAATTTCTATTCTGAAGTAAAGACAAAATTAGCCTCTTTGTGGGTGATAGAAATCAAAAAGTTTTCCAATTGCCATGCTCTGTAGTTCAGTAATTCCATTCTTAGAATTTTTTTCTTTGGAAAACATCCTGAATAGAAAAAACAAAATGTAATATGTACAAAGATAGTTTTCACAAGATTATTTATAAACAAAAATCAAAGATACCATGAATAGTAATGTGATTAAATATACGATGATGATGGTATATGATGAAATGTTGTGTAAACATTAAAAAAATTTTAGTTCAATTTATTAAAAATAAATGTTTACTATGGAAAAGAGAGTTATTTATGTTATATTAACTGAAAAGTGACAGGAAACAAAATTGAACATAGAAGTGTAAGAGTAGTAAATAATAAATAAATGAAAGCATATGAAGTAAATAAATGGTAGTAGTAATAAATTTAAAAATACATAAAGATGAAAGATTAGGGAGAAGAAAAAAGCCAAAGTGTTAACTATTTATTATTAAGTAATGGAAATATGAGAAATTTTTAGTCCTCTTAAAAATATTTTCCTAATTTAAAAATTGTCAACATCTTTAACTTTTAAAGTACTTTATAAAAGCTTCCGAAAATGAAGTAAGATGAAGTGCAGATGCTTGGGCCCAACACCCAAAGATTCTTTTTTTTTTTTACATACTTATTGGAGTATAATTGCTTTACAATGGTGTGCTAGTTTCTGCTGTACACCAAACTGAAGCAGCTATAAGTATACATATAGCCCCATATCCCCTCCCTTTTGAGTCTCCCTCCCACCCTCCCTATCCCACCTCTCTAGGTTGTCACAAAGCATCGAGCTGATCTCCCTGTGCTATGCAGCTGCTTCCCACTAGCTCTCTATTTTACATTTGGTAGTGTATATATGTCCATGCCACTCTCTCACTTCTTCCCAGCTTTCCCTTCCCACCCAAAGATTCTGATTTGTGGGCCTGGGATACAGCCTAGGAACCTGCACATATAACAATTATCCCAAAGCATCCAGGGCCCACATTTGAGGAAATACTAAGATCACATTATTAAGCCTAATTGCCATCTCCTTCACGTCTCCTGTGACACCTCCACAGCCCAGGTCCTCTGCTTGTGCCATTTGCTCTGCCTCAGATGCCCTCCTCAGTCTCTGGAGACCTTCCTTTGCCTTCAGGACCTACTCAAATCTCCCAGAAAATGAACTTCTCCTGCCTCTTCCTTCATTAAAATATGGACGTGTCTTGTATTTTGTCTTTTTGACTGCCTTTCTCCCCTCCAGACTTTGAAACTAAGATTACATTTAGCACCATCCTAGCACAAAGCCAGGGGTCCTTAAATACATGGGTACAATGGAATCAGAGGACCCTGTGCCCCACCTCTGAGGAAATCAAAGCCCTGTGTCCCTGCCACTCTTTGCCAGATCCCTCTGAAATAAAGGCTCCTGTTTGTTGTCCTGGATCACTAAAGAGGGAACAGTACACAGCGGGAAGAAGTAACTTCCTCTAAAGCAGCGATTTTGTCTCCCAGGGGCATTTGGCAATGTCTGGAGACATTT
Organism: Balaenoptera musculus; assembly: GCF_009873245.2. Lineage (NCBI taxonomy): Eukaryota > Metazoa > Chordata > Mammalia > Artiodactyla > Balaenopteridae > Balaenoptera > Balaenoptera musculus. The sequence continues at coordinate 25,740,468 of NC_045797.1, forward strand.
TTGCTCCTCACAGCTGGAGAAGTGCTACTGGCATCTAGTGGGTGGAACACGGGGATGCTGCTAAACATCCCGTAATGCACTTCAGCTCCCCCACAAGGAAGAATTATTGAACTTAAAATGTCAAAGCACTGAGGTTGAGAAACACAGTGACAGTTAATGCATATCTGTCAGGCTTCAGCAGGAGACAGTATACACTCAGCTGGGGTTCTGAAATTAATTTAAGGAAGGACTACTTACAGAGGTGTGAGCAGGGTTAGGGAACCAGAAAGGGATGCAGAGGCACTCAAGTGCCAGCAACAGAGGGAAGCTCTTACAGCTGGAAGGCTGAAGGGCAAGGGCAGCGTGACTAGAGCTCAGTGAGAGCTGGAGCCTGAGGAGGGGCTGCGCAACAGGAGCTGTGCTCAGGGAGGCCACAGTGTTGCCGGGAGATCACCATGCCCTTCTCCCCCCTCCCACTCTCCAACCTCTTACTGGTATCTTCTATCAGCCAAGCACAACCAGAAGCCAGAGAGCTGCAGAGGGCCTTGTCCCTCAGGGCACAAAGCAGGGGAGACAAGGGAGAGGTGTAAAGAGGAGCCAAGGTCAGACAGAAATAATCAACACACTAAGTATATTGGCCCCAGGTCTGAGTCCTGTCTGGGGCCTTGTTGAGAAGGAATATAACCTCTAAAGAGCAATCAGAAATTCCCATGGCTGACAGGCCTCCTCTCCAGATCCAGTCCATTCTGAGAGCATCGTGCCATCCTCCCCCAGCATGGGCATGTCCATAGGAAGTTTCCAGCCCACTGGGAGTCTGCTGGACTCATCTGACTTTTGTCCCAACCAGATCTGGCACCACTCCTTCTACAATGAGCTGCGGGTAGCACCTGAGGAGCACCCCACCCTGCTCACGGAGGCCCCCCTAAATCCCAAGGCCAACAGGGAGAAGATGACCCAGGTAAGAGGCCAGGAAGACTTGAGCACTGGCACAAGAACACGACATGGATGCTTGGCCAGATTCTTTCTCCCATTCATGCATCAATGCAACAGAATTTTTTTGAGAATTGCTGTGTTTGTAGTCCATGCCAGAACGTATGGGAGGTGGGAGAGGGGTAAATAAGCACAGTTCCTGCCCTTAATAAAATTACAAACCATTCTGTGGACCAAGAGGTGCTGTGATTTCTGCCAGATAGTCTTCTATTCTGCATTGTTCTTTCAGATCATGTTTGAAACCTTCAATGTCCCTGCCATGTACGTCGCCATTCAAGCTGTGCTCTCCCTCTATGCTTCTGGCCGCACGACAGGTGAGTAGCCCTGTAATCCGTTCCCTTTCTGACTTGAGAGGGAGGAAGGGAAAGCTGGGCTCTTGCAGAGATTCCTGTTCAGAAGAATCAGTGGGACAGTCAAAGTCCAAGGAAAACCTTGGTTAGGGATAACAGAAGGCAAGCCCATGTAAAATACAGATGCGAGTCTACCCAGTGTAGCTGGAAAGAATTTACATGAACAAACCATGACTAATACAACCTGCAAGGGCCATTTCCCTCACAGTAGTTAGTCTGGCAGCTTGTACACACTTTCCAACAATGCTAGAATGTTTCTGCTCATGAAGCAGCAATGGCAGAACCTATGATGTTGGGTGTGTAAGTATGACGTGGCCTTGGTATAGAAAGGAGCTCAGGGAAACAGAGGGAACTTCAAAATAAAGTGATTTTTAATAGGGGCTTCACAGCTTGCATGAACATCTTTCAAACATTCATTCATGTATTCATTGATTTGTCCATTTATTCATTCATTCAAATATTTTCCATTACTCCCTACCATGTGACAAACACTACAGGCCATGGGCACACACTGTCAAACAAGACAGACCAGCCATTATGGAGCTAACAGTCTAGTGGAGGAGAGATGAAAGTAAAGGATAATTTCACTGCAGGTGATAAGGACGGTGATGGGGAAATATAGGTATATGCAGTTCTGTATCCCGTGCTTTGCGCTTGGTTTTATGCTGTGAACGTCATGTTCAGTGGCCACACGGGAGTCATTGTGTGATGGTTCCATGATATTGATTTATTTATTTTACCATTTCTCTATTGCAGGACCTTTAGGTTGTCTCCAATTTTTATTTTTTATTATAAAATATGCTGTGACCAACATCCTTGTATAAGAGTAAGCTGCTGATCTCTGGATATTTATTTTGGATCTGGCTCTTACTGAATCATCTGATTAACTCTAATCGTTTCTCAGTTGGTTCTCTTAGGTCTTCTAAGTATACAACCATGTTATCTGCAAATAATGATGATTCTGTTCCCTTTTGATGATAGTACCTCTTATCTGTATTTTCTGTCATATTGCATTGGCTAGAACATCCAGAACAATATTAAATAATAATAATACAGTAACAATATTGTAGTGTTTCCCCATCAATTATGTGGCTGTTGGATCAGGAGAGATTTCTTATCACATTGAGAAAACTTATTTCCTTTCATGGTTTACTAAAAGTTTCATCAGTAAAGAATGTTATGTTTTTCAAGCTGGTTTTTATAGTCCTTTTAGCACTACATATGTGTTAGTCTGATGCCTGAAGGATATGCAAATTATCCAGTCTCACTAAAGAACGTGCAGCCTAGATGCCAATTGACGTGTGCATTTTTGTGAAAGTGTTTCAAGGAATATAAGAAGAGGAGACATTTTACTTGCCTTCCAGATGCCTACAGTCTCATTTGGGAAAACAAACCGACATACACAAAAATTGATGTACACAGAAAATATGATTGATAATTCTCACCATGGGTGAATGTTCTAGCTGCTAAAGAAAAATATGGTAGTTGAAGATCTTTCGGTAACCGGTCCCAGAAAGAGACAGATGAAAGAAAATACTAAAGGTTTTCATAGGTCTTATCCTCTCTGTCCTTAGGCATTGTCCTGGATTCAGGGGACGGTGTCACCCACAATGTCCCGATCTACGAGGGCTACGCACTGCCCCATGCCATCATGCGCCTTGATCTGGCTGGCCGCGACCTCACAGACTACCTCATGAAGATCCTCACAGAGAGAGGCTATTCCTTTGTGACCACAGGTACCCAGCCTCTTTCTGGACTTGACTTGAGCTCAGAACCAAATCTGATCTAGGACCAGAAATTCTCATGACTAATGAGAAGTCAGTGGCCCTGTGTCCTCAAACTCTCTTGGGGCAAACGGGGAGGTCCTAGGCTGGGGCTGGGCCCCTAGACCAGACCAGATAGTCAGGGCAGGCTTATTTAAGGAGGAAGGTTCCCAACCAAGACACCGTGGGGAGGGAGACAAGGCTTAGACCTACTCATCCTAAGAAGCGCTTGGCTTTGCCCTCTTTTAAGTGTGCTTTCACAGCACTCCTTCCCTCCCCAGGCACCTGCTACCTCTGTCCATGTCCACACCAGGATCAGAGCTAGTTTTTATTCGGCAGAATGGTGGTAAGAATCTGGTGGCACATTTCATTACCTAGGGGGTTTATGGTTTGTCTGAGGACAAATGGAATAAGTAAGGTCTGAATTTCCAAGGGGAAGTGGCTCCCTGGGCAGGAAGAGGTTTTAGGTAGGAGCCTTCCTAGATTCTGTACAATCCCAGCATATAAGCCTCCATCTAGATGGGAAATGTGTCCTGAAAGGCCCTCAGGAAGGCCTGCAGCTTTGTCAGGGCTGAGTGATGAGAGCAAGACGAAAAGCACATACAAAGTTTTGCTTGGGAATCGAGATTTTGAACTTTCACTTTAGAAAGAGGAATGAAAACATTAACATTCATCTTGAGACTGAACCCAAAAGAGAAGGAAGAAGGAAGTTTTCATGGAGATCAAAATGGGACAAGCAAACTAACAGAGCTCAGTATCTACTCTCTGTCATTTCTACTCTTTCTAGCCGAGCGAGAAATCGTGCGAGACATCAAGGAGAAGCTGTGCTATGTGGCCCTGGACTTTGAGAATGAGATGGCCACGGCAGCCTCCTCTTCCTCCCTGGAGAAGAGCTACGAGCTGCCAGACGGGCAGGTCATCACCATTGGCAATGAGCGCTTCCGCTGCCCCGAGACCCTCTTCCAGCCCTCCTTCATTGGTGAGGCTCGGCCTGTAGTCCTGGCCAATCAGGAGGGCAGGGATGAAAAGAGAAACACCAGGAGTCACGCACACTGTTTATTGTTTATACTTAGCCTATATTTTTCCAGGAAGGGCCAAAAATACATAAACAATACAACTAGATAAAAATCTAATTTTAAATATAAGGGTAAGGAAATCAAAATAAAGGAAAAGTGGGATGGGAATATAAACATGAAACTAAGAATGAGATTAAAACATAAAATATTTCTTGGATCCCTCAACATTTAAATCATGGGGTCTTAAACCTATAGCAGTAAACTGGGTGGGTTTGGGGGTCAGACCTGGTTTTAAATCCTGATTCTGCTCCTTCAAGTGCTGTACCTTGGACATGTTACCTTCTTCAACCTTGGACATGTTACCTCAGTTTTCTTATCTATAAAGTAGAAATTATGATAGTACCTACTAGATAGGGTTGCCACAAGGATTAAATAAGATAATATTTTATACAAGGATAACTACTTTCTTGAGAAGTATATAAGAGAAAGGCCTGTAAGCAAATGTTGACATATAGTGTAGTGGTAAATAGCAAACTGGGCAAAGTGCTATAGGCCTAAGAAATCAGGGAAGGCTTCTCAGAGAAGGTGAATGTTTGAATAGAACCTTGAAGAATGAGTATCATTTTATGGTATCTGGGAATGGAAGGAGTGCAGAGTAGGGAATGGCATGCAGGGCAAATGGAAAGGTATGTGCAAAGTGTGGATGAGTGACAAGTCATATTCTATTTGGGACATGATGGGTGAGGTGTGTGTGTGTGTGTGTGTGTGTGTGTGTGTGTGTGTGTGTGTTTGCACACAGAGGAAACAAGAGAGCCACTGGACCACACAAAGAGCATGGGGGTTAATCATATCAGCAATGTAGAGCCCCTGGAAGTTTTTAGACAGCAGAGTAGCAAAGTCAGTATTTCACTTTAGGAAGATTCCTCTATCTACAGTGTGGAATTATATCACATGGAAAAAAGACAGGAGATGGGGGACCCCAGGTAAGTGGGCATGAGCTGGTATGGCAGGCAGGGCCTTTTACTGTGGAAGATCTTGGTGTCAGACTAAGGTAGCTAGATGTCAACCAATAGGCAAAGATGATATGATGGTTATATCCATACAATGGAATATTATTTGGCTATAACAGACTATAACATGGATGAACCTTGCAAACATTATGCTACGTGAAAGGAGCCAGACACAACAGAACAAATACTGTATGGTTCCATTTATATGAGATGTCCAGAATAGGCAAATCGATAGAGATTAGAAAATAGATTAGTGGTTGCCTAAGGCTGGGGAAGGAGTGCAGGGGGAAATGGAGAGTGTCTGCTAATGGGCATGGAGTTTATTTGGGGGGTATTAAACATGTTCTAAAATTAGATTGTGGTGATGGTTGCACAACTCTGTGAATACACTAAAAACTAGTGAACTATACACTTTAAAGGGGTGAATATTATGGTACATGAATTATATCTCAATAAAGCTGTGAAAAAAGTGATACAATGAAAGTATTCCTTTAGAAATATTCATCAGGGAACAGTGTGAAAGATCAGTCAGAACTGGGGGAAACTCAAGGCAGGGCGATGACCAGTTAGAGAGTCTGATCTTATAATCCATTAGGGAGGTGACTGAGGTGAACCAGGGTAGCTGCATCAACAGAAGGGTCACCTGAGGAGCTATAGGCGTGGCGTGGTGGATGCTGACTAGCTACTGTGATCTCTACTAGGCATGGAGTCAGCTGGAATTCATGAAACAACCTACAATTCCATCATGAAGTGTGACATTGACATCCGCAAGGATTTATATGCCAACAACGTCCTCTCCGGGGGTACAACCATGTACCCCGGCATTGCCGACAGAATGCAGAAGGAGATCACAGCCCTGGCCCCCAGTACCATGAAGATCAAGGTGGGTCCTGCCCTGGCTCCCTCCAACCTGTTCTTTGTACAAAGACCTGTGTACTTGGGAGATGCTCCGAGTCAGGCTGCCAGGCTTACAGCTTGGTGGCCTCCTGGGTGCTCCATCATTCTGGCCCGAGACAGATTTCATCTTGGGGGATTATGTTCTTTGGGCACTGATAAGCGGGAGACACATTTAGCGTGGGCTCTCAAACACAATTTCATGGACCCCATATGAGAAGGAGGTGAAAGAATTTGGAATGGAGAGAAGTTGAGGGGGTTGAGGAGGAAATGAGGAGGGAAAGAGGGAAAGAAAAGAAGGAGGCAACACCACACCATCTTTAAACTTTAAACTTTTTAAAAAGGACTTGGGTGTCACCCCAGAGGAGGGTGAAAGTTCCAAAGAGAGAATGTTGGCTATAGGACGGTCTGCTGGTTCAAACTCACAGGAACATTCCTTGATTCCTGAACGGCCTCTGATGTGCTGTCCCATCTTGGTCACAGCCCTCCCACACAATGCTTCTCACCGCACAGGCCTCATCAGAACGGGAGCCCACCTGTCTTACCACTTCTCCCCAGCCTCTGGTCCCCAAGCAATCAGACAGACACTTTTAGGGCTTCTAGGAACTTTGCTACTAGCAGGATTAGAAAGAGTTAGGAGTAAAATAGAGATAACAAATAGGTTGAAAGTTACAAAGTCTCACAATAAAGTTGGTCTCTGGGGAGTAGGCCTGATCTGAGGAAGTGTGTTCTCTATGTCAGTATTCTAAGAACCTTCTTCACAAAGGCTTTCCCCCTGCCTAGCAGATGGTGCTTGGCACAGGGAAGCAGAGCAGGCCACCAGAAAACAGGTGAGCAGCGGGCTCTTCTCACCCAGAGCCAATTGGAGCAGCCACGCTTACTGAGGTCTGCCACATGGGGGGCAATGTGCCAGGCCTGGGGCAGCGGCTTTTTACTAGGACCATGTGTCAGGATACCACACCTGATTCCGGTTCAACAGGTCTGGGGTGCCCCCATCACTTACACTTATAAATGGACACCAATGACTTGATGCATATTCCAATTTATGAGCCACTGCCCTGAGTTTAATAACATTGCCGGCCTTCCAGGAGTTTAAGATCTGATTAGTAGACATGATCAATGGAAGAACAGCTTAAATAAGACCAGAGGAGGGGAAAGCACACTGCAGGCAGGGGAAAGAGAGTGAGTAAGCAAAGATGCCCGGGGATGTGTGCAGGTACAAACACCCCAGCCATATTGGACTGGGGGAGGTGAGGCAAGCTCCAGGATATGGAAGAAGAGAGTGTGGTGGGAATGGGGCTGAGATTTAAGGCCTCCAGCCCAAGACAACCCAGAGTTTTCTCACAACTAGAACTGCCCAGCAGTAAAATCTGTTACCTTCTTAGTGGCTGTGCCAGTCCCTGAGGTATCTGTCAAAGGAGCAACAGGGTGACTTTTGTCTGCCTGAATAAGATAACTTCTAAAGACCCTACTTATTTAGCTATTCCATGATCTCTGCAATTTAGGAAATACGTAGGGAGATTCTTAGGAGACAAAAAAATCTGTTTCATGTCTGGTTTGTTCTAGCACTGAATTCTTAGTCCCTTCAGAAACAGGAATTAGTTGAAGAGTCATGGTCCTTTTAGATATACTTTTAGGTGGAGTTCAAAGTTGTCTGACATGACAACCAATTCCTAAAGGCCAAGCTCAGGAATCCCAGTGGCATGTATGAATTTGAGAACTTCTCAGATACAAGAGACTATTGAGTAGACTGGCTTAGACTCAGGAATGGAGGAATCCCAGCCCAAGCTGCCCATGCATCCAAACTCTAGGCAAGAACAGAACAGCACTCCCTTTACAGATGTTTGTATTGGTTAGCTATTGCTGAGTAACAGCAACTATGAAATTTCAGGGCACGTAATAATAAGCATTTATTGCTCATGCATCTGCAGGTCAGCTGGGAGTCAGCTGATCTAGGTCAAGCTTGGCTAGACAGCTCTGCAGGCCCAGCCAACTCAGGTCAGGGGCACATCTCTCACTGTGGGGCCCAGGCTGAAGGGCCAGTGGCTCTTCAAGGGAAGCTCTTCTCATGAAGATGGCAGAGACACAAGACAGTGTGCCCACCTGCATGCCTGAAGCACATTTCTAGCCCCTGTGTCAAGTCTGCTGACATCCCATTGGCCAAAGCAAATACAGGGCCCAGCCCAAAGTCACAGGGTGGAACACTGAACTCTTCTCATGGAGGGGCAGGGGGATGGGGTGGGAGGGAGAGTGACAATCTGAGCAATAGTCTAATCTACCACAAGGTTTCTCCTGTTCCTTTCTGACCACAGAGGCTGTTCTTTTCCAGGGTAGTCTGGCAGTGTGGTGAGATGATTCCTGGACCACCTTCCCTATTCCTTGGCGGCTGATCATGATTCACCATATTTGCTCTTTGCAGATTATTGCTCCCCCAGAGAGGAAGTACTCAGTCTGGATCGGAGGCTCCATCCTGGCCTCTCTCTCCACCTTCCAGCAGATGTGGATCAGCAAGCCAGAGTATGATGAGGCAGGGCCCTCCATCGTCCACAGGAAGTGCTTCTAAAGTCAGAACAGATTCTCTGGGGGTCTCCTTGAGACTGCTCTGTTAACAATCATGAAACATTAAAACCTGCAAGCCTTACTTCTCTGTGTGGGGCTCTTTATTTTCCTGGGCTGACTCTCACACACAATGCTAAAGGCTTTTCACACCTATTTCTAGTCCACACAATGACCCTGAGAGGTAGGTGCTATTATTACAGATGAGGAAATTGAGGCTCAGAGAAGTTAACACCTTGCTGAAGATCACACAGAGCCAGGGTTAAAATCCAAGTGTATGTGACGCTAAAACCTAGTGCTTCTTCTGCTATACCACCTTGTTTCCTTTATCTTGAACGTTAGTAAGAATGAGGACTAGATGACTCTTGGAGGGAGGAGGGTTAAGAAATAAGGGCTTTCAGAGATGTAAGTGCTTGTACTCAAGGGTGATACACTAGAGACTGTGAACAGAAAGGGAAACGCAGGGCTTATAGGCTGTAACATGTGAGTGGTTCAAACACAATGTTATTTAAACTTAGGTGAAGGATGGTCATAGTGGGCTTAAGATCTCTATGAGGTCCTTTGTCATTGAGAACTAAGTTGTATTTTGTCCCAAAAATTAATCAAGAAAGGAGCAGCATCCCAAGGAAGAATATTTTCTCTTCCTGCACCCCTCTTCCCCTTCCCTCTTCTCCTTTTCTCTCTGACTCTGTCTCTGTCTCTCTCTCATTACTTGCTACCCACTCCCTGCCCTTGGTCAAGTCTGTTTAATTTCACAAGTATTTACTGAATTTTTGGCATCTACAATTACTGGATAAGGCCAAATGGGATTCATGTACCCCACAAAGATGATTCCTGCCCATCAAGGTCACACTGCATAAAGGGGGAGACAGACACATACATGTAAGACGACGATTTGAGGTGAAATAGAAGCCCTCACAAAATACTATGAGAAAATACGGGATAATAATAACAGCTAACATTGATTGAATGCTTATAATATGGCAGGTACTAGGTTAAGAGCTTCCATGGATTTTCTAATTTAATCCTCACCACAGCCCTATGAGGCAGGTACTAATGTCATTCTCATTTTATAGCTAGTTTACTAGTTAACTAGATTGCCCAGCTAGTTATTGGCAGAGCTAAGTCCCTACTTCTGCCTGGTGTGCCCTTTGCTCCTGCCACCTGGCCAGGTCCCATCCTTGATGCTCCTGAACAGAACCCACCTGGTCTTCCCAGACACACCCATTTGGAGACAGTGGAGCCCAGTGGAAGCACACGGACCTCAATGTCAGACATTCTTCCTCCACCATCCCTGCACTTGCCCTCTGGGGGTGCAGTAGAGAAGCATATTTCCTTTTTTTTTTTAAATAAATGTATTTATTTTATTTATTTATTTCTGGATGCGTTGGGTCTTTGTTGCTGCGTGCGGGCTTTCTCTAGCTGCGGCTAGTGGGAGCTACTCTTCATTGCAGTGCGCGGGCTTCTCATTGCAGTGGCTTCTCTTGCTGCGGAGCACAGGCTCTAGGCGTGCAGGCTTCAGTAGTTGTGGCACACAGGCTCAGTAGTTGTGCCTCATGGACTCTAGAGTGCAGGCTCAGTAGTTGTGGCGCACAGGCTTAGTTGCTCCACGGCATGTGGGATCTTCCCGGACCAGGGCTCGAACCTGTGTCCCCTGCACTGGCAGGCGGATTCTTAACCACTGCACCACCAGGGAAGCCCCAAGAAGCATATTTTCAAAAACCCCTAGAGGATTTATGTCTTGGGACAGGTTTTCCAGAAGCAGACCCTGAAATGAGGACTCACATGCAAGAGATTTATTAGGGAAGTGCTCTCGGTAGAAATCAGTGAGTAGAGTGGGTGAGGCAGGACAGCAAAGGGTGGCTTCAGCCTGGTCCCCTGAGAGCCCTGGAGTATAAACCTTACTGCAGGCAATGAACCAGGCTTTCATGGTCACATATCAGTGATAAGTGAAGGCGCTTCCTGGGGGACAGAAAGTCCCAGGCTTTCCTCCTGTGCAGGAAAAGGTTTCCAGTAGGCTGAGAGCAGTCCTGCAAAGAAGAGCCACAGGCACAGGCTCTTGGGAGAGAAAGCACAGGGAAGAGGCGGTAGGATGCCCAGGCACATAGACGCCGCCAGAGGAGTGTGGAGAGCTGACCCTCCCTGCTGTGGAGGGGCACGGCAGAATCTCCATGTGGGGCAAGAAGGGGAGGATGACCCGTCTTTCCCCTCCCTACCCCACCCGATCTTATCCTGCTTCAATAAGTGCTGTCCTAGAATTCTGCAGGGGAAGTCAAGTTATGTGCTAGTAGAGAGGAGAGCATGGATCGGTTACAGTGGCTTGAGGAGAGTGTGAATTCAATAGGAAGTCAACTAAATAGAAATAACATCCCAGGCACTGAGTAATGCTAGTATTACCTTACTTATTACGTAATACCTCTTGGTTGGTAACGGTGTGGCAGGTGTGTTAAACGCTGCACGTGGATTATCTTTCTTAATCCTCACCTCTAAATGTCTGAATCCAGAGCCCACACTCTTAACCACTCCCTATCTGCCTCCTTTTATGATTAGGTTTATCAGTCAGAGTTCATTCAGGTGAGCAGAGCCACCATGCACTTTATGGGGATAAGGGGGTTATTACAGGAATGAGACTGCCCAAAAGTGGGACAAGCTGGGGAAGTGAAGGTCTGAAGGGAACTGTGGGACGATCAGAGAGGAGTCACTAGGCCTTGAGAACTAGCTGGGATCTATCTGTGGGCACATCTGTCTGTCACAGTGTCTGACAACAGAGATCTCCTCAGAGCGACTGAGGCTCCCATTCTACTTTCCAAATCTCACACCAGGTCCTCTTTTGACCAACTCGAACTCAGAGCCCTGTCAGGAAGGAGATGCCGGAAGCGTACTTCCCAGCTTAACCAAACTGAGTTAGCACAACCCAGTACATTAGAATATCTTTGATGTAGATGAGAATATAACTGACCAGACACCAAGCTGCAGAAGAAAGTCAGGGTCACATTTGTGTATGTTTATCTCCCCATTTTTAATGGTTGCATAGCGTTTTGGTAACACGGATCAGTTTACTTGTCAGCAGCACTTCAGAGCTCTCTCTAAGGACTAAGCAGAGTGTCTAGTACATAGCAGATGCTCAGCAAATATTGGATGAAGGAATGGATGCTGATGACTAGAGTCCCCGTGGGGCAACATCAACTCTTACTCATAAACTCCAGCAGATATCTGACAATCCCGCAGGAGCCGGAAGTGACCTTATTCCTCCAGGCAAGTGGGACGTAATTCTGCTCACCAGCATACCGCTGTTTTCCAGGAAGAACTGATCACCACCTTTCTTTCTCCCTTGTCCCGACAATCCCTTTAATCGCCCTCCTTCCTCGTGCACATTGGGGTGGGGCTCCAACACTCACATTTGTTCCTTGAAAACTTACCTTTTGGCCACAGCTGGGCCATCAGAGTCTCTCTCCTGGAAATTTGGAATTAAGATCAAGAAAGATACTGAACTTTTATGCATGGTAAACATAATAAAACAAGCATAAAGAAATACAGAGGAGTAGAAGGATCATCAATAATAGTGGGATAACTAACAGGCAAAAGACGTTTTAGTTTCTTACTTTACACTATACATCCCCCAAATGTAAAAGCTTTTAGAAGCAAGGAACAGAGTGAGAGAAAATATTCACAAAGGACTCATATCCAGAATAGACAAAGAACAATAACAGTAAGTAAAAGACAGATAGCCAATAGAAAAATGGGCACAGGACTTTAACAGGTCCTTCACAAGAGAGGTTACTGAAATGGTTAATAAACATACGAAAAAATGTTCCATTTCATTAATCATCAGGAAAATGCAGATTAAAACTGCAAGACACCATTATACAGCAGAATGAATAAAATGAAGAAAGCTGACAATACCAATTGTTGGCAAGAATGTGGAACAACCAGAGCGCTCACTCACTGATGGTGGCACTGTCTATTGGTACAGTCAAACACTGTGGAAATTCATACTCTTTGGGAATATCTACTGAAGCCCATCATACATCAATTCCACTTGTAGGCATATGCCCAAGAGAAATGTGTACTTAACTTTACCAAAGACATATTCAAGAATATTCATAGCAGGACTTCCCTGGTGGCACAGTGGTTAAGAATCTGCCTGCCAATGCAGGGGACACGGGTTCGAGCCTAGGTCCGGGAAGATCCCACATGCCGCGGAGCAATTAAGCCCGTGCACTGCAACTACTGAGCCTGTGCTCTAGAGCCAGTGAGCCACAACTACTGAAGCCCACACACCTGGAGACCGTGCTCCACAACAAAGAGATGCCACCCCAATGAGAAGCCCGCGCACCGCAACAAAGAGTAGCCCCCACTTGCCGCAAATAGAGAAAGCCCGCACACAGCAACAAAGACCCAACACAGCCAAAACCAACCAACCAAATAAATAAATAAATAAATTTATATAAAAGAAAAAAGAATATTCATAGCAATGGTATCTATAATAGTTTTAATCTAGAAACTCTCAAATGTCCATCAAGAGTGGAATGGATAAGGGGACTTCCTTCATGGTCCAGTGGTTAAGGCTCCATGCTCCCAATGCAGGGGGCCCGGGTTTGATCCCTGGTCAGGGAACTAGATCCCGCATGCTGCAACTAGAAGATCCCGCACATCATGATGAAGATCCCGCGTGCCGTAACTAAGACCCAGCACAGCCAAATAAATAAATAAATTTAAAAAAAAGAAAGAAAAGAGTAGAATGGATAAAACACATTGTGGTATAACAACATGATGGAATGCCATACAGCAGTGAGAACGAATGAACTACAACTTATATATATGAATGAACTACAATTTATATATATAACATATATAAATCTCACAGATACTTTGTTGAATGAAAGAAGTACTTACTACATGATTTCATTTATGTAAAGAACAGGCAAAACTAATGTCTGCTGTTAGAAGTCAGGTTATTGGTTACCTTTGGGGGTAGTAACTGGCAGGGGAAATGGATTCTGGGGATGCTGGTAATGCTCTGTTTCTTGATCCGAATCGGGGTAATGGAGTGTGCTCAGTTTGTGAAAATTGCACTAAACTGTACACTTACAATACATGCTCTTTTCTTCACTATATATTGTACTTCACTGTAAAATATTTTAAAATGACTTTTAGGTGCTCTAACTTTTAGGAACAGATTAGTTACCTGCCTGCACCTAAACCTGCCAACAACTTCCATATTTACCCTTCACAGTGACCCTGAGGGCAATGAAGGCAAGGGAAACCGTAAGGGTGCAGAGAGCCTCTCAAACTTTTTGAGATGAACATTTTCCCAAGTCAGAGTTTACATAGATAAAGAAATGTAAGTAGTATTTCTACAGAGAGGTGGCTTGGGGGGAGGGAGTGGGGGATGGGACAGACTTTAGCTGCTCCAATATCCTTTAGCGCTCCACCCAGCTTATCCTAAATAAATTTGCAATCTATTTTTTAATAGATTGTGCTTAATATGATATACAAATGTCACTTCAGCCATCCCATATAAACAACAATATAGGAAAAAGGTCCTGTGCCTGCTCTGCAAACAGTTATCCTGAGACAGGAAGGAAGGGGGCAGGGCACAATCATTAAAAGAATGGCACAACCATTAAGAAGAACAGGATACCACAAAGCCGATTAGACCCTACTAGGCCCAAGATGGCAGAAGAGTTGACTTCCAGTATACCTAGAGACTCATTACACACTCACTGTAATACATTAGCATGCTAAATGACACCCACAGGTGCCATGACAGTTCCAAGGCCAACCAAAAAAGGTCCAAAAGTGGGTGGTGCCCCAATTCCTGGAAATCCCCACCCCTTCTCCAAGATGTTAGAATATTTCTCTCACTTGTTAGGCTATGAAATTACCCAGCCCTTAAAAACTAACCACCCCCGCACCTCTGGTGCTCTTGCCTTCTGAGATGGCTCACGCTCTGCGGAGTGGGTATCTCCCTACATAAACCTTTCACTTTAGTATGGCTCGCTCTTGAATTCTTTCCAGCGAGAAGCCAAGGACCCTCACTTGGCAGCCTGTCCCAGGGACTCACCCGAGACCTGGGACATGACCATCCTCTCGTGCCCCATTTTTTCCTACACCAGTCCCAGCCACCAGCCCCTCCCCAAACCTTCTGGCAATCAGATTGGTTTCCTAAAAACTCCCATGTCTAAGAGTGCTGCCCGAATGCCGGATTGCCTGTTAACTCCTGGTTTGACTCTTGTGGAAGTCAAGCAGGGAAGGTGGACGCACCCTCTGACAATATTTCATAAATCCTTGGTTCTGAAGTCATTATGACCATGGAGTGTGGCAGAAAAAAGCCAGTCTGGCAGCAGCTCAGAATTGTCCCTGTCCCACTGCCGAACACAATTCTCCACCAACAGCTAGACTCCAGTTCTATACACCAGCAAATCTCTCTCTACCCTTGCTCTTCTCAAGCTTTTACAAACCCTATTCTGAATCCCCACCAGCCACCCCGCCCCCCTCCTCACCCCGCCATGGTTCACCCCCACAGAACCCAATCTATCTGGTTTAAACGAGTTCCACACATAGTCCCTAAGCCTCTACCCTCTTTATTCTTATGGAATTTTTGGCTACTATGCAAATAGATTGAGTGAACTTTATTCAAGAGGCAAAATAAGAGGTGGGGTGTAATTGACAAACTAATTTGTTAATTTATTCAATAAGGTGCCAGCATTGTGGTGCAAGTTACAGGGAATGGGAAAAAGTTAATTTGTGTAAATCATCAGATTGCATCATTTTCCTACTTAAAACTGTCCAATTTTTTCCCATGTTGGAATAAAAGCCAGACAACAAACACTTGGGGGGAAAAAACTCGTTTAAAATTACAATTATTTTTATTTGTCTTTAGTTATGAAATTTATTCTAAAGCGATACAAAAATGCAAAGGTGATGGAATTCTTGACTTATGTGTCGTTTTAAACGTTGTTTGTCCAGTGGACAGAAACGGAGGGGCGAACCGCGCGGTACCAACTCCAATTGTCATTAAACTCTCCCGTACCCCACATTAGGAGTCTTCCTTTTTGCAACATTTTATTACAAACGTCGCGATAACAGAGCTGTCCCTTTGGCCCCTCCCCTCAAGCCAACTCAACCCACCCACTTCTCGCCTGACGTCAGCGGCGCGCCGGAGCGCGTGAACACCGGGGGAGGAAGTGCTCTCGGCGGAAGTGATCGCTGCGTGAATCATGGGTGGGATGATCGCCGGCCGGCTCTATCTAAGGCTGCTGCGCGCATCCTCCAAGTCCATGGCTAAGAGCCCACTCGAGGGTGTGCCCCCTTCCAGGGGTCTACACGCGGGTCGCGGGCCCAGAAGGCTCTCCATCGAAGGCAACATTGGTAAGGGCCGGAAAGTAGCTGCCAAGCCTCGGCCTCCGCAGAGCAGGTGCCTGAAAGGTTGGGAAAGGGGGCCTGGAACCCCTCCCTCTCAAGCAGATGCGGCCGGACTGCTTGTTCTGAGCTGCCAAACCTTTCCCCTCTCAAGGTGCGCAGTGGGCCTTTGCCAGTTGGATTTTTCGGACGTCAGGCCTCAGTACTCTCCCACAGGGACACGTCTATTGAGGCATAAAAGCCACGCAGTCCGTAGATAGGACAAGAGCTAGCTTGTTTTGGTAGAGAAAGATGGAAGCGACAAGGAGCAGGGTGCAATTTCTTTGTTCTCCGAAGGTAAGGTTGCCAGATTTAAGGGAGAAAAAGAGGATGCCCATTTAAAATAGCATTTCCGATAACGAATAATATTTTAGTGTAAATGTGTCCTATGCAATGTTTGGAACATACGCTAAAAAAAAAAAAAATCTAAAATTCAAATTTAAGTGGGTGTCCTTATTTTATCTGGCAACCCTACCCTAAGAGAGTTCCTAAACTCCAGTCATTCAAATACCACTTTCACTATTTTTGCCATGTCTCTTTGCTGTTCCCACTATAATTTCTTAGCATTTTTCTTAGAAGTAACTCACTTTTTAAACTTAAAAACGTGTGTTAAATTAAAAATAACTGTTACAAGACAGAATAGAAGTCCAGTACCTTAAATAAAAATAATATAAAAATAAAATGAAAGCAAAACATTTCAGTGTTACTAAATGTTTCTAATGTTACTAAATTCTTACTTGAGGCTTTTACCTGCTAAAGTGCTGAGCCCTAAAAAGGGATTAGCAAGTGTTAAGTATTGAAGACATTCTAGCAGCAAACTGAGAATTTCTCAGTTTACAAATTAAACATGTAGCCCTTTGAGCAACTTCCATATTCCAGCACTGTTCCTGGCACTGAGGATACAGCAGTGAACAGAACAAATAAAAGTCTCTGCTCTCAGGGAACCCTAGTAGAGAGAGACAGACTATAAACAATATAAAGTAAGCAAAGTAAACAGTATGTTAGATAATAATGAGTGTGATGGAGAAAATTCAGGGATGAGGGATTGAGGGAAGTTGCAATTTTAAATTGAATGATCAAGACAGGCCTCACTGAGAAAGTGACATTTGAGCAAAAACCTGAAGAAGGTGGAGGAGTGAACCATGTGGATAATGGGGAGAAGAATCTTCCAGGCAGAGGGAAGACCAAGTGCAAAGGCCCTGAGGTGGGAAGTGTGTTCATGGAACAGGCGGAAAGCCGTTGTGGCTGGAGTGGAGTGCGCAAGGGGGAAGGTGGGGGGAGATGAGGTCAGTTGGTAAGGGGTGGCTAGATTGTATAGACTGTATAGTCCATTATGGATTTTTACTCTGATTGAGATGGGAAACTGTTGGAAGGTTTGAGCAGTCAAGTGACATGATACGACTTAGATTATAAAAAGATCACTCTGGCTGATATGTTGAAAATAGAAGGTGTCAGGAAGTTGTTGCAATGATGAGTTATGGTGTGTTGGACCAGGATGGTAACAGTGGAGGTGGTGAGGAGTGATTAGATTCTACTTTCATTTAAGGTAGGGTACACTGGATTTGGTAACAGGAGGATGTGGAGTATAAGAGAAAGAGGGGTCAGTGATGCCTCTAATCATTTTGGCCTGAGCAACTTGAAAGACGGAGTTCCAGTTTTCTTAGATGGAGAAGTGTGGGAACAACAGCCTGGGGGCAGAGGGTCAAGTTTTTGGTTTTAGGCATGTTAGGTTTTTATATGCTTACTAGATACATAAGTAGGGTTGTTGAATAGTCAGTTGGATATATGAGTCCAGAGTTGAGAGTCTCCCTGGACTGGAGTTATACATGTAGATGGTATTTAAAGCCAGGAGCCTATGTGTGTTTATGAAAAGGACCACATCCTGGGCACGCAAATGTTAGAGAGATTCAGGCGATGGGGAGGAACCAGCAAAAGAGACTGAGAAGGAATGACCACTGAAATAGGAGGAAAGACATAAGAATGATATGCTGGAAACCAAGCGAAGGTGTTCGGGGAAGGAATGATCGACTGTGTAATGCTGTTTAAGTAATGGAGCTCTTTGGTGAACTTGAACAATTTATAGGAGTGGGAGGGGTGAAAGTCTGATTGCATAAGTTCCAGGGGAATGGGAGGTGAGGAATTGGAGACGGTGGGCAAAGACAACTGTTTGCAAGTTTTCCTAGAAAGGGGAGACGTGGGGTGGTAGCTGAAATGAGAAGAGGGTTGAAAGGATTGTTGTTGGTTTTTTTTTTTTTTCTTTTTGTAAGAGGAATTAGATGATATTTATAAGCTGGTAGAGAGGGAAAAGACTGGTAAAACAGGAGAGAGGATAGACTTGCCAGCGTGATTTTAGTAAGCAAGAAGGAATGGAATCTCTTGCCCAGGTGGAGAGAGGTTGGCTTTAGCTAGGAGCACAGTTTATCCCTAATCACGGGGAGAATGGCAACATAAATGATTACTGACTCGAGCAGGCGTGGCAGGAACTTGGGGAAGGTGTTCTGGTTGTGTCTGTTTTCTCAGTGAAATAAGAAGAGAGATCAGCTAAGAGTGAGTGTGAGGAGAGAGGAAAGACATGAAATAGTCTGGTGAGTGAGCAGAAGAAATATAGAATTGCTGGGCGGCGTTAAGGACCCATTTGGACTTAGTGGTCTTGAATTTAAAGTGAGACCAGTCACCACAGCTGTGTGTTTTTCTCCAGCCAAATCAGAAACATTGAAAGGAATGAGAAGGGCTGCCTGCCTCATGGTGTTATTTAAAGATGTTCTGTCCCGTACTTTGGGAAACATGCCCCTAAAGGAAGCTCTGTCCTGAGAGCCCAGAGTATTTCACAAAGTAAGTGGTTTGGACAGACCATCAGGTGAGGTTTGAGCTGCCTCTCCCAATTTTCCTGACCTTTCCTTCTTCACCTTTCCAGATTTCTGTGCATCCTTCTTGCTTGCTCATGCGGGCGAGGCTCGCTGAGTGTCTTACTGTGGAGTTAGACTCAGATGTGGTACAGCTCCTCTCCTTTAAGGAACTCACAACTAAGTGGGAGGAGCAGACTTCTAAACATAATTTCTGTGCGGTGTGATGAGTGCTATGTTTGGACATGGAAACTCAGAATCTCTGGGGTAGGAATTCCTACCCCAGAGGAAAGAGTGTTCCAGGCACAGGAAGTAACATTTGCCAACGCAGAGCCTGAAGAAACATGCAGTTTTAATATCAGGCTTGTGCCTGGAGTTTAAAGGGCCTGTGAGGGGATAGCAGAACAAGAGTTTGGAAGGGTAGGATATGCCAGATGTTGAACAGCTAGGAGTTTCTCATGTAGGCTGTGGGAGGATACTGAAGACTTAAAGCCAGTATATGCCATGGCCAGATTAATTTTTAAAAGGGAATTGGCTAGAATGAATAAATAAAAAGAAAACTTCATAAAGCAGGCACCTTGTATGTCTCGTTTGCTATAGTACCCATCGTACCTTGCATCCAATTTGTTGAATGTATGAATAGGAACAGAGTTTGGAGTAGACAGACTAGATTTTGTGGCTATTGTAGTCGCTGGAGGGAGGGAAGATGTAGGCCTGAACAGAGAGAATGGCGGAACAGAGAAGACATGATGGTTTGAGAAAGAGTTTGGAAGTGGGATTGACAGGACTTGGTGGCCACTTGGAGGTGAGGGATAAGGAGGTTTAATTTGGACACTGACTCTGAAAACTGAGGATGGGAATAAAGGAAGAGGAAGTCTGGGGAGGTAAGAGTGATGCTTGGAGGAGGTGCCTCTGAGACAAACAGAGATAGATGTTCTGAGGTAGATTAGGGTAAGTGCCTGCAGTGAAGAGACAGATTGGAGCTGAGATCTCAGCTATGGAAGTTGTTGACTTGTGGGGGTAGTTGTTGAAGCCTTGGAAGTGAATGCAGTTGCCTAAAGAAAGTGTGACTAATGAGAAGTGGACTGGGGGACCTTAATCTGGCTCTTTCTAGTTTTGTCTCCTATTATTCTCCATCACCCCACACACTGTGATGACTCTCCCCGGACAGAATGGTGCACCCCCTCCTCTGTGTGCTCACATAACATTTTGTACCCTCAACTGCTGCAAGCACTTGAGTTCTGTTGAGATTGTCTGCACCTGCAGTACCTTCCCTGGGTTAGCCACGTAGTGTCTTGTTCATCTTTGTGTCACCAGCACCTAACCAACACCTGGCCCATTGTACTCATTCAGTGTTTACCAGATGCTTGAATCCTGTGCTGTGATATCCATGTGGAAGTTAGTCATTGGTGTCCACAGAGGAAATACGGTAAACTGCTTTTACTATCACATCAAATAGTTATCTTGTTCTCTAACCACAGGTGGCATCCCCCCCAAATGAGAGTATCCATTCAGGAAACCTGAACAGGGGAAGGTGAACCCCTGTCCCAGCTGAAGTTAGATATGTTTATCATAGAGTTAGATATGCTTTTCTTGTAGTCCTGCTGCTCTAAATCTTAATCTGATCCTGTGGGTGCAGATAGCAGCATGTAAGGAAAATGGATCAGTGAAGTAGCAAGTAATGGCATCTAGCCTGTGTTATGAGCCGTATGCCATGTGTGATTAAGAGTCAAAAGCTTGGAACCTAGAATCCCTTAAAATCTAAAAAATAAAATACCTAGCCTATCTATTAAGTGTGTTCATCACTAAAGTGTATTATCGCCTTCCAAAGCCAGTTATTTTATGATTACCAACCTAAATTGAAGAAACGATCGCTGCAGAAAATACTGTCAGTGAGTCAACTCAGACTAGTCTCACTTTGTTTTGTTTTATTTTGTTTTTGTTTTTGTTTTTTTCATTTTGATTTTTCAAAGACCCAACAGAGAAGAAACCTCACTTTTGCCATCTAGAGACTTGTATGCAAAGCAGTGGAGAGCTTCCCTTAATAACATATCCTCCAGCATTCAAAATTAGTGATTTAACATCACTAATGTCATCTTTTACTTTCATTAAGTATAAACATTTGGGCAAGAATCCTAGGGGAAAAAAGACCTATTTAATCCAAACATTGTATCCAATATACAATGTTTGGAATAAGTTGGATTCTCTGTTTCTGTTATTCACCTCATTCCATCCACCCATCTCCATTCTTAGCAACTGGCCAGGTACTCAGGATGCAAAGGAAATAAGGTTAGTCCCTGTCTTCAGAAAGTGAGCTCCCAGTCTATCTGGAGAGAGTGGTGAGTCAACAAATAATTACAGTGTGATGCCTCTGTAGACCAGAGCAGGCAGTAATTAACTCTGCCCAAGGATAAAGTGGAGCTGGAGAGAGTTCAAGGAGACCTCACTGAGAAGGCGACAGTGAAAGGATGAATCAACTGGTGGGCAGAGGTGGTGAGGGCATTCCAGATCAGCAAGGGTCTCGTGCTAAACACAGAAGTTTGAGTTGTACTCTGGAAGCTGTGAGGAACTTTTTTTTAAAAAACAAATTTTTTTTTCTCATGAAAAGAAGATAAAAGCAATCAGGGCTGAAATATATCAAGTTTCTTTTAAGTCAGCTGAGTGATTTTTTTTTCCCAGAATGCTTTTAGGCTCAGAGCCTATTTGATCCTGGGTGCTTAGCCTCGATATAAGTTCCCTGAGGGCAGCATCTCAGCTCACTTCATCATTTTAGTTATAGTACCCACCATTAGTGGCTACTCTGTAAACATCTGTTGGTTGAATGAATGAATGCAGCTTCAAATGTAGTTCCTGAAATAAAGGCTTTAAATTTTCTTTGGAAGAATTTTTTTGTTTAAAGATAGGCAGCTTTATATTTACTGCTTTTGTTTGCTTTTTGGTACAGGGTTTTACATCTTGTTCAGAAGAAAATGCCTGAAGATGATGGTATATTTAAGAGGCTGCCATGAACTACAACTATATTAAATTTAAAATTATACATCATTTTGAGTGTTACATCAGATACTATTATCTTACTACTAGGTTTTAGTATAATGTAGCTATAACAGGCATTGTAGTTTATAGAAAAATTTGTGGGAGAAAAGAACTATTATTTAGGAAGAGATGAATGTTAACAACAGAACTCTTTGGTCCAGCTTGTGGAATGATGATCCTGGTGCTAATAAAAATCAACATGTGGATGTAATGTACTCTAACAAAGTACCTCCCACCCTTTCTCAACTCATGGCACACATAATAAAGTACAATGATAGCCAAGGCCCTAAAGGAAGGTTTAGTGCTGCTTATGACATCTGATACCTCCCAAATTTCATGATATTAAAAAGTATATTGAAAGAGAACAGTTAAGCCGGGATCTAACTTAATTGTGATAAGTCTGAGATAATGATATCAAAAGAGGCTAGTGCTCAGCATAGAGGCCAGAAGGAGGCATTTGTCAGTTGGCCCAGTGTTGCCTGAAGAAGAGAGACTTTGGTGCATACAGATGTTCTGCTCACTAGGAGGAGGCCAGTGGAAAACCAGAGAACGCCATTCTTACGAGGCCCCTGGGAATACTTTAAAACATTTGTCTTAAAAAAAATACAAAACTTCTTAAAAGGAAGACAAAAACTATTACAGTCAGATATCATAGCCTTAAAAAAGTTATGTCTAGGTTTAATATAAATACATAATTTTGAATTATTTTTTAAAATAATTATTCCATATCTGTGGGTGGTGCCTGGCACACCTGAGTTCCCTTGGAATGCAGTTTAAGAAATGCCGCCCTATGGAAAATTACCCAGGCTCTCCAAGCCCTACAGCATCATGGATGGCAAAGCTCCTAGGACCTTCCACCACCATTTACTGTCATTCTTTGCTGAAACTCTGGAGTCTCATTGCTAAACTGGATTTCCAAAAGCTTTGGAATGGGGACTGGTGTGCAAGGTGGGGGTGTTGCCCTGGTGTGACTGTTCCAGTAATTGGAACTGTATATTTCCCATTACATCTCATTTATTGGCATTCCGGGTTTTGTGTGTTTAAATGGCATAAGTCGGTTTCTCAGAGTACTGACTGCCCTTGGGTGAACTAATAGTGTCTGATCTCAGAGGTGAAGTTGGCACACCCTAACCCTCAGGGCCCTTCCTTTCCATCTGCAATCGTTCCTTGGGTAGTTGTTTTTAACTTTTAAAAAATTTAAGTAATTCTAACAACCATTCAACCCCACCCATCTAACAAATCAGTTACCTTCATCTTTTCATATTAATTAAAATAATTTTTCAACCCATAACCAGAGACCATGTTTTAGGCTTAATCACCAACCTGCAATCTAAATATTGACTATCTGTGCCAAATATTTTAAAGTAGGGACTATTCAGGACAGGTAGGTATCTGATAATAAACAAATTCAACCAATTTGTAATTCCTGCAACTCTGTTGGGCACTCCATGACAAGCCCAAAGGGTTTTATTCAGTAGTCTGGGATGTGGTTTTGGAACCCATATTTTTAAAAAACCACCTCTGTTGATTGTGATCAGATTGTTCTAGATAGCAATCTCCAGTATAAGTCTGCATCACGATCACTTGGGGCATGCTTTAAAAATGTGGATTCCTGGGATCCAACCTCAGAGATTCAGATCCTGTTAGGAAACCAAAATTGAGGCTCATGAAACAAAACAATTAAATGCTAAATGTATCAGAGGCAGTTAATAAATATTGCTTGTTTGATTGAACTGCCCAAGGTGGTAGGAATTTGGTGTGAGCTGGAGATGTCCTGAACTTTGCGGAAGAGGTGGGCCTTATGCTTAGTGCGGGAAGGGATTTAGACACAGGCTGAGCAGAGCAGGGGAAGGCATTTGTTCACTGAAGTGTGGGAGGAGCAGAGGCTGAGCACATGTGCAGAGGCTGAGCACATGTGCAAAGGCACACAGGAGTTGGGTGGAGGTGGGACTCAGAGATGAGCGTGACTGTACAAGATGTACAGATTTATGTGTTTGTTCTTTACCCTGTGTGTTCACAGAGGAGTTGGAGTGGTGTGTAATAAATGTCAGATATCAGATGTGTGGGCTCTTCTGCTGAGATGTCTCTTTGCTCCTGATCAGTAACCATGAGTGGCTGATAGAATTGACTGGAAGGGTGCCTCCCCCTTCCTCCTCTTCCTTCCATTTGGGTTCCTCCTAAGGGTAGAACTCACTTGAGAAAGATCATCTCTCATAGGGGAGATTGAGCTCCAAGCACATTGTTATGGTTCATGTTTTGATTTTTAACAAATGTGGGTTTCGTAGGGAACTGGAATTAATAATGTATTACATGTTTTATTCATTCAGCTAGGTCATTAGTCTGGGCTTTGGTTCCTGCCCTGAAGGGACCCCATCTTCTACCTAGAGAAACAGAATTACAGTGGCAGTGATGGGGTCTTACCCAGATTGCCAGGCCAAGCACAAAGGAGCTAATCCAACTTAGAGGCATCAGGGTCCTGAAAGCCTTCACACAGGAGGTGTATCTGAGCAGAATCTGAAGATTGAGTAGGAGTTGGCCAGGTGACGAGAAAGCATATGCAAAGTCACACTTGCAGCAGACAGATTAGAGCATGATTAGAGTTGCAAAGAGTTTGGTCCAGTGGGAGCTCAGGATGCCTGAAGGGAAGTGAGGCAGAGAGGTCTATGCAAGGGCCAGATTTTTATGTGTTTTATAGGCCATGCTAAAGGGTTTGAATTTTGTTGTGAAGGCAATAGGGAGCTGCCAGAGGATTTTAAGCAGTGTTACTTTGTGTTTAGTGTGGCTGCAGTATGAATGATGGATTGAAGAGGGCAAGGCCAGAGTTGGAGAGGCAAGAAATGAAAGCCTGGTCTTGAGCAGGAGGTGGGAATAGAGAGAAAAAGACAGATGTGGAAATTTTAGAAGGCAGGTTCAGAAGCAGTTGGTGGCCACTTGAGGTTTGGCAGAGAAGGAAGAAGTCCTGACTGAGTGGATAGTTCTGTCTTACCCTGAGGTTGGGATATGGGAGAAAGCTCAGTTTGGTGGGGAAGATGATGAGTTCATTTACGGAATATATTGACTTTGAGTTGTTTGTAGGACATCCAAGTGGAAATGTCTGGAGGGCTCCTGGATAGTGAGTCTGGAATTCAGGAAGGTATGGGCTAGATGTTGGTGTAAATGGGAAAAGAGAACTTGAATGTTGTGGTACTAGGTTAATTTCATCTCCAAAATATTTCTCAAAGCAATCACTACTTTCCACCTCTTCTGCTCTCTCCTTGGTTGAAGCTACTATTATCTTCTAACTGGTCTGCCTAATTCTACATCAGTGCAACAGCAGGTGGAGTGGTCTTTTAAAAATGAGATGGTCTTTTAAAAATGACATGGTCATTTCCCTGCTTAAAACCCATCATCACTGATATCCCATTGCCCTTAGAATAGAATTCAAACTTTTTACCATGGTACAGGGCCCCATGTGACCTGGCCCTGGCCTGCCTACCAGCCTCTCCACACTCATTTTGAGCCATTCTTCTCCCTCGTTTGACCACACTGTCACTTCAAGGGCACGGATTCCTCTTCTGTCTTCTTGTGCGCCGTTTTTCTCTTTTCCCAACCTTTCCGCCACTCTTGGCCTGACCAGTCCTCGTCTTTCAGGTCTCACCTCAGGTAACACTTTTCAGAGGAACCTTCCTTGATCTCCTGAGCTACATTAGAGCCATCCTGCATTTTTCTTTCCTAGCACTTAATACAATTTGTTATTAGTTACTCATGTGTTTATTTGGTATCTGTCTCTCGTACAAGCTCTGTGAGGGCAAAATCCATCCTGTGTTTTGTTTACCATTGTACCTCCAGTGCCGGACAGTCTGAGCACATAATAGCACTCCCTGAGTATTGGTTAGATTTGTTGAATGAATGAGGGTCATTGTCTTCATTTTCTATCTTGAAAAACTTGTAATTTTTATACTGTCACCAAATAAATAGGACTGTGCGATTCAAGCTTTACAACACATGTAGCTGATTTCATCTACTTTTGAGAGTCTATTCCATTTTTAACTGTTATTAAATACTCTTTTCCTCTGAGAGGTTGGGACATTAAAATTACAAATCAAATCTTAAGGGTATTTTTCCTCCCTGTTACCTGCATTCATTATGGTGACTCTGGTTAGTCTGACAGTGGTGTGGCTGCTGAGTTTTGAGATTGGAAAAACTGGGACTTGTTCCCTTGAGTTGGGCATTTGTGACAGAGTTTAGTAGCAGCCTTCTCCTGCAACCCTGATTTGAGATGCGTCCCAATACATGCTGTTTGCATTGCAGCTGTGGGAAAATCCACCTTTGTGAAGTTACTCACGAAAACTTACCCAGAGTGGCACGTAGCTACGGAACCTGTAGCAACATGGCAGACTGTCCAGGCTGCTGGCACGCAAAGCGTAAGTTTTCAGTTGTGGTGGGTAGTTGGCAGGCATAGGTGAATAAACTAATTGTAATAATCTAATTTGCTCTGAGTAGGTGAAGTAGTCCAGTTTGAATCTCCTTTTTAAAATATCAACACCTTCATTGCCTAAAGCAGACCATGTACACCAGAGAGGCTATGACTTGTTTGAATATGTTTAGTTTTGATTTTCGTGGTTTTTACATGTCTATATAAGTGACTGTCTCTGTTCTTTGTGGTTTCCCAAAGCATGTCCAGCCATCCTGGCTTTGAAGATTAATTTTGTCATTCCTGCCTTTAAGTATATTACTGAAACTGACCATAAGGATTAGTAGTTAATTATAATGATTTTAACTTATTGATGAAGTCTTAGAAATTGAAAGGGACCTTAGAGAGCATCTTGTCACATTTTGAGTCAATGCAGAAACAATAGCTAACGTTTATATAAAGTGCATACTATGTACAATGCTATCCCAAGCACTGTACATTCCATGTATGCCTCGTGGCTTAAACCCTAGTGTCAGGTATGTTGCTTTGGGAGAGCACCAATCCTCCAGCCGCATCAGTGTGAGTAGGGAAGAACCAATTTGGACGTGAACCCTAGAGGTAGCTGAGGGAGTAGCAGCACCACGCCTCAGTCTCCACAGACTCCTGCAGTCCTGGGAACATTCACTGAGTGCCTCATTCTTGTTTTTACAACCTATTGTTAGAAAGTTCTTGTATGAGCCACTTAGCATACCTGTGACTCTGACTCATTGGTTCAAATTCTGCCTGTTAAGTCTCTTAACTTTTCCACATGGCAACCCTTCATACATTTCTAAGGCAATGATTTGCCTGCTTTTTCTCCCCCTCAAGTCTTCTCTCTTTGAAACCAAATACCATTTTCCTCCAGACTATTTCTCATGCTGAAGTAACTTTGTCTAGGAGGTGTGCTCCAGTTTGTTAGTTTTCCACCTAGATTTTAGTAAGAGTGGTACTCAGAGCTGAACAGGACATTCTGGATGTAGTCTAAATGGTATAGAATATCATAGAACTTGTTCTGGATGCCATTTATGTGTTATTCCAACTTAGGATTGTGTTACCTTTTTTGGCAGACACATAAAATACTTATTGAGGATATTTGTTTTTTAAACTGTCTCCGTATGTGTATATGTATATGTGTGCATGTGTGTGTGTATTTGTGAAATTAACTTTTCCATTTAGAAAATAAATTATCTTTTTATCTGAGTATGCCACAGGTCACCTGTTTCAGGGATTTAAAAATATATCCACAAATCGTTTGATACTCTTTCCTTCAAGAAGTGGACCTTAATTCTCCCCTTGAGTGTGACCTGGACTTAGTGACTTGCTTCTAATGAATACAGTGTAGCAGGTTTAACAGTGTGTGACTTTTTATGGTAGGTCATAAAAGACATTGTATCTTCCATCTTGTTCGCTCTTGATCATTTGGCTCTGGTGTTGCCAGCTGCCATATAATGCAGCATACCTGTCTGTGAAGAGGCCCACGCAGCAAGGAACTGAGTCCTCCTGCCAGCAGCTTTGTGAGTGAGTCTTAGAAACAGATCCTTCAATCCCCAGTCAGGTCTTCAGATGACTGTAGCCTCAGCCAATGTCGTGACTGAAATCTCATGGAAAACCTTGAGGCAGAGCCACCCAGCTAAGCTGTGTCCCAAATTCCTTTCCAACAGAAATGGATTTAATGAATGTTTTTTGCTTAAACCACTAAATTTTGTCAAAAGTTAGATAACTAATACTCCCATAATCCCATTATCCAGAGGTAAAACAGTTAACATTTTTGTCCTTTTAGATTTCTATCTACAAAGGAGAAAATGTATATATTTACATACACATATAAATGTATAGAACATATATACATTTCCTCTTTTAAAACAAAAATTGTGATTGTCTCTTGCGTGTCACTTGTTTTACAAGGTCTTCTTCCTTTTACCTTTACAAGGTAATGTCATTTTAATGGTTGCTGTATACTGCATAATATGGTATACTGTCATTTAGTTATTCAGTCTTTTATTTTGAATACTTAGTTTTCTAATTTCTCCCTATTATAAACAATGTCACAATGATGAATATTTTTGTAGCTATATCTTTTTTCTTTTTAATAGCTAATTTTGAGGGTAATCTAGAACTGGAATTCTGATGTCCAAAAACAACATGTTTTGTTGAGACTTTTGTTACATTTTAAAAAATTTTCCTTCAGAAAAGTTGTACTATTTTTCTCATATTTTCAGCAACACTGGGTGTTATTTTTTTTTTTCATCCCTCTGATTTGAGAGGCAAGAAAATGAATGGTGTGTTATTTTATTTTACATTTCTTTGATTACCAGCGAATTGAACAACTTTTTAATGTTTATTGGCCATTTATTAGTATTCTTTAGTGAATTGCCTATTCAAACCTCTTGCTTTTTTTTTTTTTCCTCTATTGAGATCTTCAGGTTTTTGTAATGGCTTCATAAGAACTCGTATGTTAAATATCTTAGACATCAATTACAGGAAAAAATCTGTAAAAAATACAGACACATGGAGGCTAAACAATACACTACTTAATAACCAAGAGATCACTGAAGAAATCAAAGAGGAAATTAAAAAATACGTAGAAACAGATGACAATGAAAACACGACGACCCAAAACCTATGAGATGCAGCAAAAGCAGTTCTAAGAGGGAAGTTTATAGCAATACAATCCTACCTTAAGAAACAAGAAACATCTCAAATAAACAACCTAACCTTACACCTAAAGCAATTAGAGAAAGAAGAACAAAAAAACCCCAAAGTTAGTAGAAGGAAAGAAATCATAAAGTTCAGATCAGAAATAAATGAAAAAGAAATGAAGGAAACGATAGCAAAGATCAGTAAAACTAAAAGCTGGTTCTTTGAGAAGGTAAACAAAATTGATAAACCATTAGCCAGACTCATCAAGAAAAAAAGGGAAAAGACTCAAATCAATTGAGTTAGAAAGGAAAAAGGAGGAGTAACAACTGACACTGCAGAAATACAAAGGATCATGAGAGATTACTACAAGCAACTATATGCCAATAAAATGGACAACCTGGAAGAAATGGACAAATTCTTAGAAATGCACAACCTTCCGAGACTGAACCAGGAAGAAATAGAAAATATGAACAGACCAATCACAAGCACTGAAATTGAAACTGTGATTAAAAATCTTCCAACAAACAAAAGCCCAGGACCAGATGGCTTCACAGGCGAATTCTATCAAACATTTAGAGAGCTTTCTGCCCGTGGACGCCGCCGAGTAAGCATCGTTGACGTCTCCCCCCGACTCCACTGCCGTCATGTCTAAGTCAGAGTCACCCAAAGAGCCCAAACAGCTGTGGAAGCTCTTCATCAGAGGTTTGAGCTTTGAAACAACCGATGAGAGTCTGAGGAGCCATTTTGAGCAGTGGGGAACGCTCACAGATTGTGTGGTAATGAGGGATCCAAACACCAAACGCTCCACAGCCTTCGGGTTTGTCACATATGCCACTGTGGAGGAGGTGGATGCGGCCATGAATGCAAGGCCACACAAGGTGGATGGAAGAGCTGTGGAAGCAAAGAGGGCCGTCTCAAGAGAAGATTCTCAAAGACCTGGTGCCCACTTAACCGTGAAAAAGATTTTTGTTGGTGGCATTAAAGAAGACACTGAAGAACATCATCTAAGAGATTATTTTGAACAGTATGGGAAAATTGAAGTGATTGAAATCATGACTGATCGAGGCAGTGGCAAAAAGAGAGGCTTTGCTTTCGTAAGCTTTGGTGACCATGACTCCGTAGACAAGATTGTCATTCAGAAATACCACACTGTGAATGGCCACAACTGTGAAGTAAGGAAAGCCCTACCTAAGCAAGAGATGGCTAGTGCCTCATCCAGCCAAAGAGGTCGAAGTGGTTCTGGAAACTTTGGTGGTGGTCGTGGAGGTGGTTTTGGTGGGAATGACAGCTTTGGTCGTGGAGGAAACGTCAGTGGTCGAGGTGGCTTTAGTGGCAGCCGTAGTGGTGGTGGATATGGTGGCAGTGGTGATGGCTATAATGGATTTGGTAATGATGGAAGCAATTTTGGAGGTGGTGGAAGCTACAGTGATTTTGGCAGTTACAACAATCAATCTTCAAATTTTGGACCCATGAAAGGAGGAAACTTTGGAGGCAGAAGTTCTGGCCCCTATGGTGGTGGAGGCCAATACTTTGCCAAACCCTGAAACCAAGGTGGCTATGGTGGTTCCAGCAGCAGCAGTAGCTGTGGCAGTGGCAGAAGGTTTTGCTTACTGCCAGGAAACAAAGCTTAGCAGGAGAGGAGAGCCAGAGAAGTGACAGGGAAGCTACAGGTTACAACAGATTTGTGAACTCAGCCAAGCACAGTGGTGGCAGGGCCTAGCTGCTACAAAGAAGACATGTTTTAGACAATACTCATGTGTATGGGCAAAAAAACTCGAGGACTGTATTTGTGACTAATTGTATAACAGGTTATTTTAGTTTCTGTTCTGTGGAAAGTGTAAAGCATTCCAACAAAGGGTTTTAATGTAGATTTTTTTTTTTTTTTGCACCCATGCTGTTGATTGCTAAATGTAATAGTCTGATCATGACGCTGAATAAATGTGTCTTTTTTTTTAAAAAAAAGAAAAAAACATTTAGAGAAGAGCTAACACCTATCCTTCTCAAACTCTTCCAAAATATAGCAGAGGGAGGAACACTTCCAAACTCATTCTACAAGGCCACCATCACCCTGATACCAAAACCAGACAAAGCTGTCACAAAGAAAGAAAACTACAGGCCAATATCACTGATGAACATAGATGCAAAAATCCTCAACAAAATACTAGCAAACAGAATCCAACAGCACATTAAAAAGATCATACACCATGATCAAGTGGGGTTTACCCCAGGAATGCAAGGATTCTTCAATATATGCAAATCAATCAATGTGATACACCATATTAACAAATTGAAGGAGAAAAACCATATGATCATCTCAATAGATGCAGAGAAAGCTTTTGACAAAATTCAACACCCATTTATGATAAAAACCCTCCAGAAAGTAGGCATAGAGGGAACTTACCTCAACATAATAAAGGCCATATATGACAAACCCACAGCCAACATCATCCTCAATGGTGAAGAACTGAAACCATTTCCACTAAGATCAGGAACAAGACAAGGTTGCCCACTCTCACCACTATTATTCAACATAGTTTTGGAAGTTTTAGCCACAGCAATCAGGGAAGAAAAAGAAATAAAAGGAATCCAAATTGGAAAAGAAGAAGTAAAGCTGTCATTGTTTTCAGGAGACATGATACTATACATAGAGAATCCTAAAGATGCTACCAGAAAACTACTAGACCTAATCAATGAATTTGGTAAAGTAGCAGGATACAAAATTAATGCACAGAAATCTCTTGCATTCCTATACACCAATGATGAAAAATCTGAAAGTGAAATTAAGAAAACACTCCCATTTACCATTGCAACAAAAAGAATAAGATATCTAGGAATAAACCTACGTAAGGAGACAAAAGAGCTACATGTAAAAGAATGAAATTAGAACACTCCTTAACACCATACACAAAAATAAACTCAAAATGGATTAAAGACCTAAATGTAAGGCCACACACTATCAAACTCTTAGAGGAAAACATAGGCAGAACACTCTATGACATAAATCACAGCAAGATCCCTTTTGACCCACCTCCTAGAGAAAGGGAAATAAAAACACAAATAAACAAATGGGACCTAATGAAACTTAAAAGCTTTTGCACAGCAAAGGAAACCATAAACAAGACCAAAAGACAACCCTCAGAATGGGAGAAAATAGTTGCAAATGAAGCAACTGACAAAAGATTAATCTCCAAAATTTACAAGCAGCTCGTGCAGCTCAATATCAAAAAAACAAACAACCCAATCCAAAAATGGGCAGAAGACCTAAATAGACATTTCCCCAAAGAAGGTATACAGATTGCCAACAAACACATGAAAGAATGCTCAACGTCATTAATCATTAGAGAAAGGCAAATCAAAACTACAATGAGATATCATCTCACACAGGTCAGAATGGCCATCATCAAAAAATCTACAAACAATAAATGCTGGAGAGGGTGTAGAGAAAAGGGAACCCTCTTGCACTGTTGGTGGGAATGTAAATTGATACAGCCACTATGGAGAACAGTCTGGAGGTTCCTTAAAAAACTAAAAATAGAACTACCATACGACCCAGCAATCCCACTACTGGGCATATACCCTGAGAAAACCATAATTCAAAAAGAGTCACATACCACGATGTTCATTGCAGCTCTATTTACAATAGCCAGGACATGGAAGCAACCTAAATGTCCATCAACAGATGAATGGATAAAGAAGATGTGGCACATATATACATATACAGTTTTTACTCAGCCATAAAAAGAAACGAAATTGAGTTATTTGTAGTGAGGTGGATGGACCTAGAGTCTGTCATACAGAGTGAAGTAAGTCAGAAAGAAAAACAAATACCATATGCTAACACATATATATGGAATCTAAGAAAAAAAAAAAGAAGGTCATGAAGAACCTAGGAGCAAGACGGGAATAAAGACGCAGACTTACTAGAGAATGGACTTGAGGATATGGGGAGGGGGAAGGGTAAGCTGGGACAAAGTGAGAGAGTGGCATGGACATATATACACTACCAAATGTAAAATAGATAGCTAGTGGGAAGCAGCCGCATAACACAGGGAGATCAGCTCGGTGCTTTGTGACCACCTAGAGGGGTGGGATAGGGAGGGAGGGAGACGCAAGAGGGAAGAGATATGGGGATATATGTATATGTATAACTTTGTTATATAGCAGAAACTAACACACCATTGTAAAGCAATTATCCTCCAGTAAAGATGTTAAAAAAAATATCTTAACTCTGTCATATATTGTCGATACTCTCCCCAGTTTGTCATTTTTCCTTTCCTTTTCTGTATGATGTATTTTGCAATATAATACTTTTAAGTTTTTATGTCGTCAAATCTATTGTTTTCTTCATAGTTACTGCCTTTGATGTGAAAGTTTAAAAAGACCTCTTACAGCCCAAGATTATAAAAACAGGCACTTGTTTTTCTTTCTCTTGCTTTTAAGATTTTATTCTTTGTGTGACTTTAAAAGTTACAGGAGTCTGATTTTCCCCAAGTTGTTATCTGAATTCCCAGTAATAGTCTTGTTTAGTTTATTCCTGAGTGGTCATATATTTTGTTGTTATTGTGACTGGGATCTGTTTTCCCATCATCTTTTTCAAACTGGTTATTGCTGTTTGAAAGAAAAGCAGTTGGTTGTTGTTATGTCTTGTGTGACTTAATTCTCACATTAATTTTTTTTTTTTGCTTGAGGTTTTAGAAAATAATAGTTTTCTCTAAATACAAATCATTTGTAAGAGTTTTCCAATATCCAAACCTCATTTCTGTTTTCTTTTGTTGGATAGAAGTTCCAGAACAATATTGAATAATAGCAGTGATGGTAGTCACTTTTATCTTTTCTGTCTTTAGTGAAAGTACCTCTAATGTATCATTGTTAAGTTCTGTGCTTGTCATTCATTTCAATAGACCATGTGGAGGAGGTACTTCTATTACTAGGATATTAACTGTTTTTATCAGTAACAGATGTTGAGTTTTCATCAAAAGCCTTTTTTAGCATCTAGTGAGATAACCATGGGATTTTTCTTTCTTTCTTTCTTTCTTCCTTTTTAATCTCTTAGTTTTAGTCATAGATTGGATAATGATGTCATCCTCACATTCCTAGAATAAACCCTTTTGGTCATGGTGTACTGTTGCAGTAATTTGCTAATATGTTTGGAATTTTGCATGTATTAATAAATGTAATTGGTATTCTATTTATGTGTACAGTTTTTGACAGGTTTTACCATCAGGGTTATGAAAATGAATTGGAAGCTTTGTATCATTTTTAGCATAGAAATTATCTATTCCTTGAAGGTATGATAGAAATCAGTTTTAAAATTACATGGATTCAGTGCTGTTTGGAGGGAATAGTTATTAGACAACTGTTTCTTCCTCAGTTATTATTCAGGGTTTTTAATCAGTTTTGATAATTTTGTTTTCTAGAAAATTGCCCTTTTATTGAGATTTTCAAATTTAATAATGTAAAATTAGTACTTGTATTCTTTTATACTTTAAATTCTTCTGTATCAAGAGTTTTTGTATCTTTTGTCTGATGTTGCTCATCTGTGTGAATATTTTGGGAGGAATAGGTTTGATAGATGATTGTCTGTTTATTTGTCCTTTTTTAAAAGACCCAATTAATGGATTTTAATTTTTAATTCTATTGGGGCTTGCATTCTAATTCATTGATTTTTGCTTTTAAATTTATTTATTTCTCAGAATTTCTTTGCATTTTTAAAGCTCTTTAGTGTGAATGATTAATTTGTGTATTTTTCCCTTTTTTCTGCCTTAATAATAAAAGCATTTGCAACAGGAAATTTTTTTCATGGGATAAGCTTTGGCCCTGTCTTCTAGATTTCGACATATGAGAATTTAGCTGAAATTTCTAAAGAGTTTGTAATTGTAGTTTTAATTTATTTTTTGCCTAAGATTTATTTTTAGTGTTTTATGTATTCTGAGTAGATTTTGTATGTTTATTATTTTGTTAATTCTAAGTTTATTTTGTTATGATCAATGTGGCTTATACAGTTTCTCATTGAGGAAACTTACTGAGATTTTCTTCATTGACTATGTGTAATCAATTTTGATAAGTGTGCCATGGACTTTTAAGAAGAATATGTATTATCTGTAAGGTATATGTAGTTTGATGTGACATATTTTATAAATTCCAAGATGTCATTGATTATAAGACATTATCAATTTAGTGACACTTCTAAGGAATAATTAAAATGTCTGTTATGTTTAGTAAGCATTATAAGATGTATCCCAGTTTCAGATATGTGAAAAAAAATAATGATTAAGAGTCTTATCCTCCAAGTTCTTATTTTGAGAGTCTACTGTTTTTATTAAATTCTGAGAGAAGTGTACTAAAGTTTTGTGCTTTTATTGTGTTTTGTCTATTTCTCCTTGTATTTTTAATTGACTTTATATTTTTGTATTTCAGTGCTTTATTATTCCATGTAAAAATGTTCATGACTTTTGTGTGGAGTCTTTATTGCTTTAGTAGTCTTGTAGCATTTAATGCTTTTTTAAAAATTTAATTTAACTAATTTATTTGGCATGTGGGCTCTTGTTGGCGGCATGCGGAATCTAGTTCCGTGACCAGGGATCGAACCCGGGCCCCCTGCATTGGGAATGTGGAGTCTTAACCACTGGACCACCAGGGAAGTCCCAGTGCTTTTTTTTTCTTAATACAGCTTTGCCGCATCTGCGTTCGTTTTATTTGCATCTACCTGGTGGATTTTGCCGCCCCTCTACTTTCAGCTAATGTATGTCATCTTGTTTTAGGCGTTTCACTTATGAACAGGATTTTTAGCTTTTACCCAATCTTAGGGTTTGCCTTTCCTGGGAATTTTTCTCTTTTATCATGATTATGTTTAATTTATTCCTGCCACCTTATTTTGTGCTTTCATCTCCTTTTTTTCCTTTTTGCTGTATTTGAATATTTCTTTCATTTTTCTCCCCTTCATTCATATGGAAATTTTACTATTTTTACTCTACTAGTGGAAACGTTTAAATTAAAAATATACATGTTTAAGACTCACAGATATAGAAAACAAACTTGTGGTTACCAAAAGAGAGAGGGAAGGGGGAGGAACAAATTAGGGATGTAGGATTAACAGGTATAAACTACCATGTATAAAATAGATGAGGCAACAAGGGTATACTGTACAGCACAGAGAATTATAGCCATTATCTTGTAATAAACTATAATGGAGTATAATCTGCAAAAATACAGAATCACTATGCTGTACACCTGAAACTAATATAATATTGTAAAACAACTATACTTCAATAAAATATATATATATATAAATGTTTAAACCTATTTATCAATGTTAATGGGGTCTCTATGAAAGAAAAAAATAAATTTTACTACTTTTTTTATTACTTTCTTCTCCAGACTCCATCCCCCAGGTATAGAAATCTATAATTTTATAGATCCAGAATGTTTTTACGTAGTGAAATTTCTCTCTCTCTCTCTTTTTTTTTTTTTTTTTTTTCTGGCCACGCCACAACGCTTGTGGGATCTTAGTTTCCCAACCAGGGATTGAACCTGGGTCCCAGCAGTGAAAGTACCAAGTCCTAACCACTGGACCACCAGGAAATTCCCTGAAATTTCTCTTTTAACTATAGAAATTGGCAGTAAACTTCTTAACCACATTAATAATAATTACTTTATACTTAACTGTTCTACTGGTCATTCACTGACCACTGTCTTCTTATTACTTCTTCCCATTTCTTAATTCTTTATTTTGATTCATTTTTCAATTGGTTGAAATATATTTTAGAGGATTTTTTTTTTTTCAGAATGTGGTTGGTATAATTTCTGAGTGATTGCTTGTCTTAAAATGTCTTTAGTTTCTGTTGTAGGGAAGTGTTATATGGTTCTGATCTTTTTTTTTTTTTTTTAATAAGTAACTAATGTTTTCCCCCCTCCTTAGGTTTTTGGTTTGTTTTGCTTTCATGAATTGTTGACATCTTGCTAGGATAGGTCTGGGTGTGTGTGTGTGTGTGTGTGTGTGTGTGTGTGTGAAAGCTGTATATGTAAATCTACATTAAATCCTTTCTGGTACTTAGTGAATTTCTCTGGTGGAAAGTCTCACATCTTCAGAGATTTTCTTTAATTTTTTTCTTTGATTTTGGCTTCTTTTTCATCTGATCAGTTCCCCCTGACGATAACTCCTAGTTGTAGCATGGTTTTAAACTTCCTTTCTGTTCTAAAATACCTAGAGATATGTCATGTTTCTATTAGACAGTTATTCTCAGTGATGGTGAAATTTGATGAGAAGGAGACCTTATGAGTAGTGGTCTTCCTCTGCTGATCTCTTTTTTTATTGGGAGTGGCATTTCACCATTCTATATTGGACTCTTATCTCATGAGAAGGAAAATCGTTTGCTTTGGTTAGGTAGCTTTGTCTGAGGTATGGGTACTGTGAAGTTGCACATCATTTTAGCCTTTGTTTGAAAAGTTGTTTGATACAAAATTGTATTCACTGCTGTCATGTAGGACACAAGTGACATTACATCTTGATGTATCTTTCCAGAGAAACGAAAGAAAAAACAAAAAATACCCTACCACTATATAACAATGTATATTGGATCTCCTAAACTGTATTTCTTTTTATTTCTTTCATAATTTTCTGCTTCTTTTCTCTTAGTTTAGGGAAAATTTCTTGAGTTGATATTCTGTATGATATTCACTAATTAGGTTTACTGCAGTTTACAGTCTGCTGGTTACTATCGTCATTGGGAGTTTTGTTTTGGCAATTGCATTTTTCTCCTCTAAGAATGTTCTTTTCATATTGCTCCGTTTTGTTTGTTTGTTCTTTTTCTGGCCACGCCACGCTGCATTTGGGATCTTAGTTCCCCCACCAGGGATCAAACCCATGCCCCCTGCAGTGGAAGCGCAGAGTCTTAACCACTGGACTGCCAGGGAAGTCCGTTGTTCCTTTTTTATGATAGCCTGTTCTTATCAATGTGGCAGTCTCGAGTCCCATTGAGATTTTTTTGTTTTCTCCTGTTTGTGGCAATAGCTCTGTCTCCTGAGAGGCTGCTTGTCCTGAACACACGGATGGGTCCACTCCTTCTGAATTGCTGGATATTTTTATATCCAATGATTGTCCCTCTGTTGTTTATATGTTTGAAGGGATATTTGCATACGTTCTGTAGCTGAGATAGGTTCTTCAGAAATTGTGTAGGCCTCTGTACAGTTTTTTATTCTGGAACAGGCTCCCTTTGGTAACCCAAAGCCTGCCAGTAGAATCCCCCACCCAGTCAACCTAGTGCATCTGCCATCGCAGTGCCCTACTCCACTCAGCAGGCTTGCCTGCAGTCTCAGAACTATGCTGTAACCATGGGCTCCCTACAATCTCTGGTGACACCACGAGAGACTCGAGTAGATTCAAATTTGTCCTCCTGCTTCAACCTCCAGCTCTCAGCCAGGGGCCATTTGTGAGGCTGGCTTGTGTTTGTAGGTTGCAGGATTGAAAGGAGGGAAGTTGTTTTGTAATCCACTCTGCTCTACACACATACTCTGCTGAAGCCTTCCAAAGCATAGGACCCCTCTTTGGAATCCAGGGGTGATATTTAGCCAAACTGGACCACTTGTGGTTGTCTAACCTTTCCCCCCACCCCGTGTATTTTTGTCTCTACCTGAAATACTTTCTTCTTAATCCCCATTTCCATCTGTGGAGATTCCATGTATCATTTACTTCCCAGCTTAATGCCACTTTTTTCCAGAAACTTTCTCAGATTCCCTCCACCATACCGTTATCACTCCTTTGTTGTATGTTCTGCTTTATAGTCTAGCTCTCCATATCTTTATCACCCCCTTTCCGTATGCATTATGAGCTACTTGAGTTTGGGAACCATGTCTTGCTCGCCTTTATATGGAGAAGTATTAGAATGAAGAAGTTAGAGGAAGCCAGGTTTGAGTCCCCATTCAACACTTACCATGAAACTTTGGACAAGTAAGTTCCTTAACCTTTCTGAGTGGATGTTCTCCTCAAGAAAATGGGCATAACAGTAGTACCTACCTCATGATGCTGTTTTGAAGATTAAATGAGATAACATAGCACAGTGAACATTGAGATAAATCTTAGTTTTGTTTTCTGTACCCCTTACAGCACCTAGCTCACGTAGCGTCTTATCCACACAGGCCTTCAGTTCATGGTGACTGAATGAATGCAGATCAGAGTGCTTTTCGCAAAACTCACTTTTGCATTGAGTCAGTGGCAGAGCCCAGGAAAGAATCCAGGGTTCCTGAGTATCTTACACACGTTCCCACCTGCACATGCTGAGTAAGTGGGTCTTCACATGCCTTTCATAGAGTGTCTAGAATCGAGGAGGAGGGTTTTGTTTGTTCATTTGTTTGTTTAACAAACTGTAGCCTTGCTATAAGAGAGAGAGAACTCGGTTTGGTTGGTTGGATTTTCAAATGATCAGTTACTTTCTTGTCTGGGTTGAAGTTTTAGAAAGAAATAGCCACAAATGGAAGCTCAAAAGAGAAGCAACATAGTGTTACAGTGGAAATATCTGATTCCAGGTAGAGTTTCAGATGGTTGTTGATTGTTAAGTCCTCCTCCAACACGCTCCACAAACCCACCAATCAGCGACTGTGCTAATTCTATGGGTGGTTCTTCCTCTGCTGTTCTTTGGTATGCTGAAGGTGGCATGTCATCTCCCTCTGTCAGATTCTTGTCTAGTAAGGTAGGAAAATCTCTTCCTTGATTATGTAGCTTTGACTAAGCTGAGGGATGTGATTATATCTTTTTAGTGGAAGGAAACTTTTGTAATTGTGTCTCTCATTGATTATTACACTTGTTGGGGGGTGGGTAGAAGGGTGGTAAACACTGTGAAGTAAATATGCCTTCTAGGAAATTCTCCTCTTTCATAATTTACCTCTAGGCCTGCACTGCCCGCAGTCTCGGAAACTTGCTGGATATGATGTACCAGGAGCCAGCACGATGGTGCTACACATTCCAGACGTTTTCTTTTATGAGCCGCCTGAAAGTACAGTTGGAGCCCTTCCCTGAGAAACTCTTAGAGGCCAAGAAGGCAGTACAGATCTTTGAGAGGTCTGTATACAGCGACAGGTAAGACCCTGAGCCCTCCACCAGTCACAAGCTCTGTGCTTAGCGCTGCATGTTTTCTCCTCTTGCTCAGACTCTGCACTGCTCTTGTCATTGAAAATTATACTTGAAAAAATTGTCTTTTTAAAGACAACACTATACAGATTTGTTCAGACTTATAATTTCACAGTTACCATATATGTCAAGAAAGGAGATTGTGTTTTTCATAATCTGAATGCATTTAATTTCTCACATTGGCACTGATTATGTTTCCTTATTCTTTTCTAGCATAGAAGCAGGCGGGTAGCTACCTAGTATAACCATTACATGCTAGAAGGCACAGAATAGACACTTAAGTAGCAGCATATGTTCTAGCAAACCAAATGAATCAGTGGTTGGTTATCACCTGGAAGAAAAAAGCAGTCGGAATTAAAATGTGTTCCTAAAATGATAGGAGAACTAAATTTATCCTTTTTTTTTTATTCTTCAAGAAAGGATTTCTGAGTAGAAATAGCAGATTTGTAAAATTGGCTTCTGTCTTGGATTTAACCTTTTTTGACCCTTTGTTGTGTGGCAGGGCTTATTGTTGGCCAGAGTCTGTAAGAGACATCCAATCTCTTACAGGTCAGGGGAAGAGCATCGTCCTGACCACCTGAGGGAGTGAGATGGGGAGTCACTTTTAATGAAAGCTAGCAGATAGCTTGGGAATTCAGCCCATCTGTTCTAGAGGAGCTAGTCCATCTATGCTCTGGAATTCCTGGTTCTGCCACAAAACCAGTCTGTGACTTGTGTATAAGCCATTTGAAGATGAAGTGAGGGTGCCTTAATCTGGACATCACTGAGGGTTTTTTATCTGAAGGCTGTGAGTGACCTCTGTCAGTGTGAAGTGGTGGCTTAAAGCATGATGGTCTATCTTAAGCCCCTTGAGTTATCAAAATGCAAAATGTTGCATTTTTATTGTCCATTCACTTCTGAAGACACTAGATTGGTTACCCATTTAATTCCATAGAAAAACTAGCTCTGCTCCTTAGTGCTCCCATAAAGCCTCCTGGAGGGAAAAAAATAAGGATACATTTGTAAATGTATTGTGATTTTTTTTTTAAACATTACTTAAAAATCATTCAAGATATGTAAAACAAATCCTATAGACTAGGCATTCCTTCTCTGTGGACCCCAGGAGAGAGCCTACTCTTTATAAAAGCAAAATATGTGAATTATAAATGGTTGGGCTATAGATTTTAGTTCTTTTTCAACTGTTGGATATACTACTACCTATTTTCCTTTCCCCTCTCCCAAGCCATGCCTCTTGAATTAGGAAGATGAATTACATATTACTACCTGCTTGGAAACATATTCACCATCTTTTTTTTTTTGGCCTCGCTGTGCAGCATGTGGGATCTTAATTCCCTGACCAGGGATCAAACCCGTGTCCCCTGCAGTGGAAGCTCCGAGTCTTAACCACTTGACCGCCAGGGAAGTCCCAACCATCAGTCTTTTGATTTCTGCCCTTTAGTGAGATAGACATGTGAGAGACCCCTTAGAAATAGAAATACTTTGTTTAGAAGGTACAAGATCTTGCGACTTCCACTCCTTTAAACATTTATTCATTTATTCATTTGCTCAGCACAGATTTGTTGAATGCCGCCTGTGTTTAGGCACTGGACAGCAGCAGTAAGCAGAGCAGACCCAGTCCCTGCCTTCACGGTGACCTTAGTCTAACAGGGAACTCTGAGACTGCACGTGTGCTCATGTATGTTACATGTGTTCCAAAGGAGGAACATGGCTTGTTTGGGAGAGTGGATGACAGGGAGGGAGAAATCTAAATCTTTTCTGTTTGAGTTGAAAGAAAATAAGAGCATGTGGTTTTAGAGCAGAGACCTTTACGCCTAGGTCCTTAAGCTGGTTCTTCCCTGCAGCCCTGCATTCGGGCTTCAGGGTTCCCTCCCTTCAGCATTCAGCACCACGGCCTTTTATGCCCTCTTGCCCCTTCACCACCAGCTTTGGAGAAATAAAGAAGTGCTCATCTTCAAAAAAGGCGAGGGCCCTTTTATAGGACTTATTAACAGATATTTACTTTCTCTTTATAAGATCTTAATTTCCATGTTACCTGTGAAGAAGCTGAAAACATTTTTCAGATACTGAATTAGAAATTCGCCTCTTTTCTTTGTTGCCTTCAGCTAGGCTGTAGCTAAGCCATTCCAGACTGGAAGAGTTGACTTCTGGAGCTCCCAGATTAGTGCCTTCATAGCCTAACGATGAAGTAGTTACAGTGACAGCTAAGGTGTCTTGAGTACTATGTGCCAGTCGCTCTTGTAAGCACCTTGTAAGTATTATGTACAGTCCTCACAACTCTGTGAGTTAGGTTCAACTGTTATCTTTGTACAGAGGAAGAAGCAGGCTGAGAGTTTGATGTCTTGCCCCTGGTGACACAGCTAGTGAATTTTGAAGCCAGGCCGGACTCGGGAGTGTGACTCTGCAAGCCATTCTCTTATTGCAACACTCGCAGCCTTGCGGTGTATACTTCCCTGAGCCATTCATAGATAAGGATTCTGAATTTCATTTTCCCAGAAGTAGCCAGTTGCTGAGCGTTGCCTTAGAAACTGGAGTTCATTGTTCAGGATGTAAATTGTGTTTTGTATCAAGATGCCTGAGGTCTGAAAGCAGAACTGACCTTCCTGAAATGATGGTTTCTAGTTAACTCTTATTTCCTATTCACCAGATGCTCCTTTAGTTATGGAAGTAAGCAAGGGGCAAAACTAGTTTGATTTTTAGATTTAGCTTTCTTGTATCTGGATTAGAAGCTCAGAAGCAGAGGAAGCAAGAGCTTATATGTGCTTGCTTTGGAGGAGAGTCTGCTTTCTTGGTAATACTGCAGTTAGTAGGAAGTGCATTTACTGCTCCATAGGTGACACCACTTAAATACAGTTCCTGCTCTACTTCTCAAGTAGACAAAAGGATGGCTTAGTAGCCTGGAGACTCAGAAGGCTTGAGTCTTTAAATTAAAAGTGGTGGGTGCTTTATACTAGATTGGCTTTTTGTTTGGGGGTTTACTTGCAGTAATAATAAAGAAATCTTAAAAGTTTGAGTTTACATGCAAGTTTGAGTTTACATGCACCATTTGCTATATGTTTTGACTGGTTTCCAGCAGGGAAAATTGTTAGTGACCCATGATATTCTCTTTCAGTGTCCCTTTTCTTCCAGTGGATTAATCCATCCAGAGAGCTGTGGTTTCGGCCTCTAAAGTCTAAATTCTATTCTCATCTTAGTGTTGAGCAAGGAGGGAGAGACATAGGTGAAGAATTCAGATTTCTTAAAGATGGGTGAGGAACTAGAAAGGTTAAGTGTCAACTATACTTCAATTAAAAAAGAAAAAGAAAAAAAAAGATTGATGAGGCGCTAGAAAGGTTAAGTGGTTTGGACAGACATGGAACAAGTTGGTTATCGATAATTTTTTTTTTTGCTTCTCTCATTCTTTGGCCTTTCATTCCATTTCCCATTCTCCTCCCCTCTCCCCATCCTACTTACATTTCCAACC
Source organism: Balaenoptera musculus (assembly GCF_009873245.2). Classification (NCBI taxonomy): domain Eukaryota; kingdom Metazoa; phylum Chordata; class Mammalia; order Artiodactyla; family Balaenopteridae; genus Balaenoptera; species Balaenoptera musculus. The sequence goes on from NC_045797.1 coordinate 25,783,960, forward strand.
AGGTATATCTTTGCAAAGACTCTTTTTGAAAATGGTTCCCTCAGTGACATCGAATGGCATATCTATCAGGACTGGCATTATTTTCTCCTGCAGGAGTTTGCCAGCCGGCTCAGATTACATGGCTTCATCTACCTCCAGGCTGCTCCCCAGGTAACACAGAATTTAAAGCCTTAGACTTTAGGGCCATATGAAACTTAAGAGGTGATGTTCTCTGAGCCCCTGATTTTCCAGTTGGAGAAAGTCGATTGTGGGTATTACCTGGAGCATGGAGAGCAGTGGATGCGTACTGTCCCGTCCTAGCGTGAGCACCCACAGGCTTTCTGAAGCAGAGGGCTAAAGCAAATGGCTGTGCGTAGAAAGGGTCCTTCTTGATGTAGCAACCACATAGAGAAAATTGGGCTTTATATTTATCACCAGGGTCTGCAGCTTCGACCCTCTGATCAGCTAACCTGTAACCAGTTGCCTCAGCTTTTCCTTCCCTCTAACTGGGTCATCAGAGTCTGTGATGGTCTTGATGGTTTCCTGAATAGCATGTCAGGAGGAGGAAAAGGGTTTCCTCACCTCATCCTGATACCATCCTAATTTATAGTCTCCTTTTGAACCTTAAGGATGCCACTGGGAAGGCAAGATGGACTGTGGAAGTTGCATCCCATGACCCTCTGACTTGGACCGTGGAGCCAGCCCAGCCCACAGTAGGGTGATGTTATGGCAGGAGCACTGGAGTCTCTGAAGACAGCAGTGGTCCTTGGCTCTGCCAACAGGCAGTGACCGTGGGCAGGCCCTGGAAACCTTTCCCCAGAGGGGTCCTTGTCTGTCAAATCCAGTGTCTCACACTAGTGATCTCTAAGGGCTCTTCTGGAGTGGGAGTCAAGGCAGGGGGTATTTTTTGAGGGATGTGTTGTTCTCACCTTTTTAGACAAATATCTGACATACAGTCAAATGCCAGATATACCACATTATCTTAGGAGGGAAAGTTCCCTTCAAGCTAGAGGCCGTGCTTTTAGAGACAGGACTGAGTCTCGTGGAAGGGGGAAGCCTGAGAGCAGACTGACTGATCAGAAAATGGGTGGGAGAGCCCCAGTTGCACAGGCTCACAGGAGCCAGAGACGAGAGGACCGGATGGAAGGGCCTGACCAGTTTGAATGCCTTGGGTGTGACAGGCACCAGGTATTGGGGCTCTTTGTGTCAGGAGCTTCTGAAGATTGTGAGGCAGAAGCTAGGTCATAGGAGGAAATAAAGAGATTCCACGGAAGTAAATAGGATCTCAGGTTTAAAGTGAAACTCAGCTAGAGATGCAGTGAAGCCAGAGGGCTGAGAACCTTCTGTGAAAAGAATGAAGCTGAAAGTAGCTGCCTTGTGTATTTATGGCTTCTTCCACAGTAGTCTTCATTGCCTGGGAGCAGGAATAGAAGAAGCCAATTATGAGGGTGACTGTGCTGTAGGGGCGGGGATTGGTGTCAGTGATTAGGGGAAAAGGAGACCCCTGCCAAAAGGATGGTTTGAAGTAGCTGAGTGTAGGGTTCAGGATGAGAGGAAAATCCTGGCCCCCAGGAGGGCTCATGGTTGAGTAAGAGCATTGTGGACTTGAACTGAGTGAACTGAGTGAAGACTGTGACAGGTTTCCAGTAGGAGTTCATGGGATGGATAGTTGAAAGCAGAAGTAGGTTGAGGGGCTAAGCATTAAGAGAAGAATTGAAAGTACTGACCTAGCCTTTTCCTGGTTCCTAACCTAACCTAACCTAACCTGCTGGGACACTGGGACCCAGCAAGGGAAGGAAGAAAGTCTTCCTCACTTCTTTGTGTACTTGGAATGACTTTGTGAGAAGAGACAATGATGATGACAGTGGTGGTGGTGACTGTTATTTTTATGGTGTGGCTGATACATCTTTTTGGAGAGACGAATTGAGTATTTCAGCTGGGGTAGAATAAGGGTTGAAGGATTACTGCAACTTGATGGTAGAAAAAAATAGCTTATTCATTTTGATATTGAATGGGGATGTTGGTGCTATTTTGATGGCATTAGAGCCAGGAACCAGGAATGTCGATATCCTTCCCCTGAAGTCACCACTGACCTCTTCTGTGAGACCCAAAGAGAACTATATCTAAGAGAGAGCAGAACAGAAGTGAAAACATCTCTGTGTAGAAAGCTGTGCCAGTGCTCAGTCCCCTGGCTACGTTTAGAGCTCGAGGGATGGGCTCCAGTAGGGCCTTTTGCTCCTTCCCACCTACTGTCCCCTAAATTGTAAAAAGCAAGCGAGCCAACAGTAAAAAATCAGAAGAGAAATGGCTGGGCCTCAGTGCCCCATAGAATCAGGAAGAGAGAGTGCAGCTGGCCAGTGTGCCTCCAAGAGCCAGGCCGTGTTTGCAGCCTGGACACAGCGTGCTGCAAAGGCCTGGGAACAAGTGGCACCTGGATGCTGGGCTTGAGAAGCACAGTGGCCAGACCCATTAGCAGCCACTGTCCAGTTGCTGTCTCTGACTTCAAGCAGTCCGGACAGCAGCTCTTCCGGGGGTGGGGATGCGGCGGGCAGGGGAGTGAACGGGCAGCCGTCATTTCCAGCTGCACTGTCTTTCCTGTTCACATTCAGTATGTCCTCCCCATGAGGGCTGAGGTAAAGAGGGACCAGACTAAAGCACTGTTTGCACAGGTTTTTTTCTTTAAAGAACTTGTTGTAACCATATCAGTAAAGCAACAATTATGGCAAATGCTCAAAATAGAAGTTTACCTAGGCTTCTGGAGGGAAGAAAAGTTTGCTCTATTAAGCAAATTAACAGTGCAAAGGGAAATGTTAGCCCAGTTTAGCAGGAGAGACTTTAGCATCAATGTTTGCCTGCCAGCAATGAATGAATAATTATAGCTTTTATAAAAAGAATTGCTCTGCCCTGTGTATAATTGAAACCATAAAGCCACATTCTAAAAAATATGCATTTTCATTAATTCTGATAATATTTTTCTCTCAGGAAAATTAGGTAGCTTTGCTATATTTAGAAATCCTGAAGCTACCTTGCTGGCAGGAATGTGAATCGGTCAGCCTCTAAGGAGGCAGTTTGGCAGCGTATACTAGCAGTGCACATACTTTTGACCTATTAATCATGCTCCTTGGAATTTACTCCATAAATATGCTCCCACATAGGCAAAATGGTTCATGTGCAAGGCAACATTGTTTACAATAGCAAGTTATTGTAAACAGCCCAGTAGTCATCAGTAGGGACCGGTTGAATAGATTATGCTCCATCCATGCACTGATAAACTCTGAAGTCATGAAAAAGAACTAGAAAGTGCTATACTGACATGTAACAATCTTCAAGACGTATTGTTAAGTAAAGAAAAATAAGAACTAAGTGTGTGGTAGGAGACCTTTTATATGTATGGGTTTGTTTGGTTTTTTTAAATTTTATTTATTTATTAATTTATTTATTTATGGCTGTGTTGGGTCTTCATTTCTGTGTGAGGGCTTTTTCTAGTTGCGGCAACTGGGGGCCACTCCTCATCGCGGTGTGCGGGCCTCTCACTATCGCGGCCTCTCTTGTTGCGGAGCACAGGCTCCAGACACGCAGGCTCAGTAATTGTGGCTCACGGGCCCAGTTGCTCCGCGGCATGTGGGATCTTCCCAGACCAGGGCTCGAACCCGTGTCCTCTGCATTGGCAGGCAGATTCTCAACCACTGCGCCACCAGGGAAGCCCTGGGGTTTTTTTTTAAAGGTGGGGTTAAGAATGTGAAATGCGTGAATCTTTCTGAAAGTATACAACAAGTCACTAACGTCTGTCATCAGTGGGGCGGAGAACTGGGTAGCAGGAAGTCAGTGGTGTAAAGCTGTGTGATGGGCAGGCAGGGGAACAAGGGGAGATGCCTCGAAGCAGTCAGCGCTGAGTTTGAGGATGTCAGTAGGGGCAGGATGACAGAAGGAGAAAGGGGAGGTTCAGAGTGAAGGGAAGCAGAAACGGAAAAGATTAAAGCAGGAGCAAAAGGTCGATAGAGATAGACTAGGTCAGGAAGGAAAACGTTCAGTGAGTATGTGCAACAAATACTTATTGACCACCTGCTCTACCAGGCCCTGCGCTCAGCCCTGAACCAGACGGACTCTGGCCTGCCTCCTGGGTCTTCCCCAGTCACTGTGCCCTTAGAGCACCCTGTGCAGACCTCCCTCTGTCACCTGATACAGCTGAAATACCACTGGGGGTCTGTGTTTGTCCAGGGCCTAGTGAAGCGCCTGGCTCGCAGAGTGGTGCTGAGTAAGCCGGTACCAGAGATAAAGGCAGAGCCCTGCCTCTTCCGGGAAGCGCCTCTGACTGCCTGAGCCCAACTGCTGCCTCCCTTATCTGACCGCCGCACTTAAGATCCAAACCTCCCAGTTCAGCACTTGATTTGCTATTTTTCGTATGTCGTTTTACTTGTTATCTAACTAGATTATAGAATCCCTAGGACAAGGACTTCATCTAAGTTTAGAGCAGTTCTTAATTCAGGGGAAAGAGATGAAAAGGGATAAGGGCTAAAAGTATTAACATGTTAGATCTGTGTTAATCAGTTTGAAAAGTTGGACATAAGATCATAAATGAAATGTGTGTTTATATGATTTTCTTTCCTTAGAGGAAAGATGGCACAAGAGGGAAACAGCAAAGACTCTGCACCTTTAGGGATATTGTACCCTACGTTTGGGGATAAAGTTTACATTTGGGAATAAAGTTTAAATGTTTGAAAGAAGTCCTAAATCAGTGAGTTAATCTACTTGTTCTTCCCAGGACAGATGACATTGAATAATAAAGCGTTTGCCAGGCAGAGAGAGGAAGGAAGGCAATTCAGGCAAAGCAAACATTCAGAGCAAAAGTTTTGAGATGTGAAAGAGCTTGATCTGTACCGCAGGCAGGAGGTCAAATCTGGCTGAAGCCGTGGGTCCAGGGGAGGAAGGAGCTAAGGAAGTTGCAAGTGGAGAGTTAGGAGGGGTGGCCAGACTCCGGGAATGGCCTTGTATGACCAGTAAAGGAGAAGCTGACATTCCCTGAGCCATTGTGCTTCAAACTTTCTGACCAGAGTGAAATTATGCACACTCTGGAAGGAGTGGAGGATGGAGAGTTAGTCTCAAGCCTCACTTTTTTTACTTCTTTACCTTTGACCTATGCAGAATTTGCATCGTGCCCCAGAGTGAGTGTTTGATATGATATGAAAGAGATGTTTCAAATTACTTACCCTTTGGTAAATATGATGTTACTCATACTTCCTTGAATCCGGGGCTGAAGGCGATAAGGACCCTGTGAGGTATTTTAAGCAAGGAGAGTAATACCGTTACAGTCAACCCTCCATATCTGCAGACACGGACCCCACTGATGTGGAGAGCCCACTGTCATTTCATACACATAAGGGACTTGAGCAGCCTTGGATATCTGTATCCTAAGGGGGTCCTGGAACCAACCCCCCCTTGCCACAGATACTGAGGGACAACTGTATATTGCAATACTCTGGAAGGGTGGACTGAGCAGGAAAACTAGGAGGAAGGACAGCATTTGCCAGGAACTTGACGGGCTCCCTCTGTAAATCTTCACAGCGACCCGTGGGATTGATGAAGGGGGAGGAAATGGAAGCCCACAAAGCTTGCCCTGCTGCTGCCTGGTGAAGATGGGAGTTTAACCCTGGACTTTCTGACTTTAGGGCCTGTGCTCTTTCCACATGCTTCAGCGCTTCCAGGAGGCAGGGAGCCAGAAGGCTCTTGCTCGTAGCCCAGGTGAGAGATGATGAGGGCCTGACCAGGGCAGAGGCGAGAGAGGCAAGGTGAGAGCCAGCTGGAGAGAGATTAAAGAGAGTTCGGTGACTTCCTGGGTGTGGCTGGGAGGAGGAAAAAAAGGTTATTCCAGGTTCCCAGGGTAGACGATGTTTGCTATTGACCTGTGATTGAATAAAAAACAAGGCAGCAGAAGCAAAGGCGTAGTGCTAGTGCTCAGGATAGACACGGCAAGTGGGTCTGAGAGCACCCCAGCTTTTGTAACAGCCGAAATAACCAAAGAGCTCAGCAGATCCTTGGGATTGTCTTTCAGGTTTGTTTGAAGAGACTACACCTGAGGGCCAGGGAAGAGGAGAAAGGAATTGAGTTGGCGTATCTTGAGCAGCTTCATGCTCAGCATGAAGCCTGGCTTGTCCGCAAAACAACCCCGTAAGTGGAGAAGAGAGCAGCAGTGGACAGAGGCCTGCCTTCCTGCAGCCGGTCATTAAAATTCAGGAAGTTCAACATGCAGCCCCTTAAGCAGGTTCAGAATGTTCTGGAAGTGGTTGGAATTGTCAAGCATTATCCAAATCAGAAATTTAATATTGGATATAATCTATATATTCTAAGAAACTTTTTATTAGATTCTATTTCTCCAGCTTTTTTGTTTTTTGACATCCTCTGACTGACCGTGGTGATTGATGATGATGACATAGTTGGCTCAGGGTAAAGGGCTGAAAAATTTTAGAGAAATTGTCAATGTACTAAGTTGACGTTCCTAGTTTCAGCGTTTCCTCCCTTCAGGCTTGGTGTGGTGTCCATTTAAAATGTTTGAGGCTCTGACCTTCAGTATCAGTCTCAAGACTAAAGAGGAATTTCAGCCTTATCTTCCCAGCCAACTTTATTGAATTCTCTTTTTAAACTACTGTTTACATGAAATTTCCTTAAGAAGGTATGTGACCTTAGATCTGTTCTGAATTATTAAGACTGGTGAGTATGTGAAACCTGCCATCTTTTTCCTGTTCCCTAAATGTTCATGCTTCTTATAGGCTCCACTCTGAGGCCCTGCTGAACATTCCAGTGCTGGTGTTGGATGTCAATGACGATTTTTCTGAAGAAGTAACCAAACAAGAAGAGCTCATGAAGAGGGTGGGGAAGACCTTAACTCCTGCTTTCTAGTAGTTTTCCTTTTTTGCACTTTTATTGCTTCAGACTTCAGTATGGGCCCTGTGCATTGTGCCTCAAATTGCATTTCACACTCCAAAGCCTGTGGGGCCTTGTAGAAGTTACTAATATAATCCCTGTTCTCTAATATTGTGGGCCAATAACTGTTAAATACTTGACTTGTAATATGTGCTTTCCAGCTGACTCCCTCCTCTAAGGTATTCTAGAACTAGGGAAATGAGACTTCTGGATTCTATCCAGCTCTGCCACTTGATACTGTAGGACCCTGGGCAGGTCACATTTCCTTTCCATACCTATTTTCTCTTCCTCACAAAAACTCATGGGCTTGGCTGCATATGCATTATGGATGGACTACTGTGTAGTCTCCTGAAAATGTGAAATTAACTTTTGGTTTTTCTCTTTCCCACAGGTAAACACCTTTGTAAAGAATCTATAACCAGTACCAGGATGTTCTAGCTGGCTCTCTGACTTTTTGAAGCCAGAAGAATACCAAGTCACCCACCTTCCCATCCCCACTCCCATCTCCTTTTACACCTAGAGTGCTCTGACACTCAGGGGTTAGGTTTCTATTATCCTTGGACCCTGCCTTTGTCTTCTTTTATATCTCAAGGACTTCTTAAATAAAGTCTACATTTTTGTGGATTTTGCTATCCAGTTGTTCATTTATTTCAGCGTGTATCTACTGGTGCCTGCTCTGAGCTCCCCTCTAGACTGGCCATTTTCACATGAGAAAAGTCTTTGCTTTGCTTCTTCTTGAATCCTTCACCAACCAGACTTCCCTGTGTGTTCACTGGCTCCTTCTGACATTCCAGGGCAGGAACTGCTTCTAGGACCCCTAACCAAGCTCTGCCTTAGGCATGAAGAAGGGAAGTAAAGTGACTTAGGAGTGGGTGGATGCTCAAGTGTGAGTCCCCAGAGCCAGGAAATGGAGCCCGAACTCCAGGAAGCTCCTCTGTCTCTTCCCATCCAGCACTCTTGGTTTGGGGGATGGGGTGGGGATTTAGACCTTTGTCTTAGAGCTGAAGAACCTGGATGAAAGAAAGGGAGGGAAGGAGGGAGAGAACAAATCATGAGCCTAAAAGTTCAGCATCTGATATTTAGGGTTCGGTCATCCTGGCACTCTGGCCTGCTCCAAACACCTGACCTAGTGAGTTTCAGGTGACCTTAATGGAGTGAATCTGTCTACGCTGGAAAGAAAGAAAATAATTTTTTGTGGTGCACTTCAAGCTTCAAGGACAGTTTATTGTTAAGAGAGAAAAATACATGGCTCTGTAGAATTGAAGTGCTTCATTGAAAGAAGACTGCAGATCCATGATTCACCGGGATCGGAATTCCTGCACTGAGCCCTTGACAGTTGCACAGGCACGCAGGAAAATGAATGAGCTCGGGACCCAGAGTGTCCCAGGAGACAGAAACCTGTGTCTCCCTTGATGCTTGGGAAAACGAGTGTGAGACTGGTTTCTAACAAATGCGGGATGTTTTGAAATAGCACGGCATTTCTTTATCCTACTTAAAAAAAAATTTTTTTTTTTTAATTTATTTTTGGCTGCCTTGGGTCTTCATTGCTGTGCGCGGGGGCTACTCTTTGTTGTGGTGCGAGGACTTATTGTGGTGGCTTCTCTTGTTGCGGGGCACAGGCTGTAGGTGCGCGGGCTTCAGTAATTATGGCTCGCGGGCTCTCTAGAGCACGGACTCAGTAGTTGTGGCACACGGGCTCTAGAGAGCAGGCTCAGTAGTTGTGGTGCACGGGCTTAGTTGCTCCGTGGCATGTGGGCTCTTCCCGGACCAGGGCTCGAACCCATGTCTCCTGCATTGGCAGGCGGATTCTTAACCACTGCGCCACCAGGGAAGCCCCTATCCTGCTTAAAAAATTTTTAACAGCTTTACTGAGATGTAATTCACATACCATACAATTCACCCATTTAAAGTGTACAATTCAGTAGTTTTTAGTATAGTCATAGGGTCGTGCAACCATCACCACAATCAATTCTAGAACGTTTTCATCACCCTAAGAAGAAATGCCACATCAGTCGCCATCACTCCCCCACCATCCCCACCCACCTGCGCCCCACCCTGGGCAATCACCAGTCTACTTTCTATCTCTACTGATTGGCCTATTCTGGACATTTCATATAAGTAGAACCACATAATATGTGGCCTTTTGTGACTGGCTTCTTTCATTTTAAGGCTTTCAAGCTTCATCCAAGTTGTAACACGTTATCAGTACTTCATTCCTTTCTATGACTAAATATTTCGTTTTGTGAATATACCACATTTTGTTTATTCATCCACTGATGCACATGTGGATTCCATTTTTTGGCTATTAAGAATAACACTGCTATGAAAATTCATATACAGGTTTTTGTGTGGATGTGTGTTTTCATTGCTCTTGGGTATATACCGAGGAACGGAATTATTGGGTCAAATGATAACTCCACGTTTAACTGTTTGAGGAACTGCTAAACTTCCAGAATTCCATGTTACATTCCCTCCAGCAATGTATGAGTGTTACACTTTCTCCACATTCTTGCCATCTATCATTTTGATTATAACCATCCTAATAGGAGTGAAGTCGTATCTCATTGTGGCTTTCATTTACATTCCCTTAATGGCTAATGATGTTGAGCAAAACTTTTCATGTGCTCATTGGTCATTTGTATATCTTCTTTGGAAAAAAATGTCTATTCAAATCCTTTGTCCATTTTTTCAGTTTTGTTATTTGGCTTTTTATTGTTGAGTTGTAAGGGTATATATTCTGGATACAAGTCATTATTACGTATATGAGTTACACACATTTTCTCCCATTCTGTGGGATGTATTTTCATTTTGATAGTGTCCTTTGAAGCACAAAGTTTTTTATCTTGATGAAGTCAAATTTATTCTTGTCACTTATTTTGGCACCATGTCTAAGAAAGTTTTGAATAACCCAGGGTCACAAACATCTCCTATGTTTTCTTCTAAGAGTTGTATAGTTTTAGCTCTTACATTAGGTCTGTGATCCATTTTGAGTTAATTTTTGTGTAGAGTGTAAGGAAGGGATTCAACGTTATTCTTTTGCATGTGTATATCCAGTTATTCCAACACCATTTGTAGAAAAGATGAACCTTTTCTCCCATTGAATTGTCTTGGCACCATGTTGAAAATCTGTCCCACTTGTTCTTGTGTTTATTTGCTGCTTCAGGCTTTGGACAAGACCAAGGATGAACACAGGGTATTAGGTGTGTTTTGGAAACTCAGTGGTTTTGGTCCTTTAGCTTAGAGGGGCCTGAATGTTTCATTCCCGTTTAAGTTTCCAGGAACCACTAATGTAGAAATCACCTGTAAACCCAGAGTAAGAGCACTAGGCCCCCACCCTTCATTCATTTATTCAATCATCAACAAATATTTGACTCTCTGCCATATGCTAGGGACCAAGGAGACAACAGTGAACACAACAGAAGGCAGACCTTGTCCTCACCTCACAGAACTTGTCATCTAATGGAGAGGGTGATAGACACTGAGCAAGTATTGCAGGTGTAGTGACTGTTTCAAAAGATGTACAGGTGTACCGTGGGGGCCTATAACAGGAGGAGCCAACATAATCTGGGATAGTCCCCCTACAAAAGTGACATCTATTCTGAATTCTGAAGAATGAGTGGGGTATTTAGGCAGAGAAAAATGTTATGTGCCAAGGCCTTCATGTGAGAATGAGGCATTAGGCCCAGACTGTCAAAACTTGATGAGGTTAATGAGCTTATCATTTAAGAATATCCTCCTCTCCACATTCTTCACTTAGTCTTCTAAAGTCTGAAAATCTACAAATTCAGCGTTTCTTTCCATTTGTAAACATTGCCTTTAGAATGTAAATGTTCTCTCTAAGATAGTCAAAGCCATCAACAGTCTCACCTGGGTGAAATAATTTGCCATTTTCCAAATTGGTAGCTGAGCTGGTCTGGCGAGAGAGAGTACATATTTAACGAGAAGTAGTTTGGGACTTTAAGGATGGGGGTCGGGGTAGGTCTGGGTGAAGTGTTTAAATATGGAGATTAGGTCTGCACTGGCAGGCCAGTCTGGGTGCGCTGTTCTCACTCTTGGATTAGACGGTCCCCCAGAGTCAAATAACTGGGATTAACACATTAAAACAGCTACATTTCTTTCCAGCTTACGATGTGGTAAAACCTGCTGTTCTAGAACCAGAATAATTACCTTAATGGGTTTATAACGTGGATTGAGGTTGTGAAAGTTCTCAAACTCTCAGGCTTTTAACATGAAGGGAGAAGGTGATAGTTTCAGGTGAAAGAGGCTGTTTTATATACAAACGTGAGAATCACTGGGAAAATGAAGCAAGAAAATAACATGTATTTTAAAATTGAAAGACTAACCTTCTTCAGCCCTCACTTTAAAGAGTAGGCAGTTTAAATCTCTGGACCACTTTCTTTTTTTTTTTTTTTTTTTAGTATTTATTTATTTAGCTGTGCCGGGCATTAGTTGCGGCACACGGGATCTTCATTGTGGCATACGGGATCTTTAGTTGTGGAATGCGAACTCTTAGTTGCAGCATGTGAGATCTAGTTCCCAGACCAGGGATTGAACCCGGCCCCCTGCATTGGGAGCGTGGACACTTAGCCACTGGACCATCAGGGAAGTCCCTACTTTCTCCTTCTTGGAACTCTTTCCTTTGTTGGTCTCTTCTGGCTTTTCCACTACTTGGTGTCTCCCTTTCTGTCTCCTTGGCCGACTCACCTTTGTTTCCTCTCCTCTGAAGTGTTGGTGTTGCCCCAGGCACCCTTGGCTCACTTCTGTCTTTACTCACTCCTCTTGTGTGTGGTCTTGTATTTGTTTTCAATTGTTGCCATATTAGGTGACGTACCATAAAGGTGACTTAAAGCAGTACAGACTTATTATCTCACAGTTTTGTAGGTCAGAACTCTATCATGGGTCTCATTGGGTTAAAATCAAATTATCAATATGGCTGTGTTCCTTTCTGGAGGTTCTAGAGGAGAATTTGTTCCCTTACCTTTTTGTCTTCTAGATGCTGCCCCACATTCCTTGGCTTGTGGTCCCTTCCTCTTCAATGTTGTATCTCTGACTCTTCCTTCATCACATCTCTCGCTGACCACAGCCAGGAAAGGTTCTTTGCTTTTAAGGGCCCACTTGATTACATTGGGCTCATGTGGAGAATCCAGAATACTCTCCCATTTCAAGGTCTTTAGCCTTAACTACATCTGCAAAGTCCCTTTTGCTAGTAAGGTAACATTCACAGGTGCCAGGGATTAGGATGTGGACTTTTTTTTTGGCGTGGGGGCAATCATTCTGCCTTGCACAGATCTCAGACACTGTCAAGGTGTGCACTATTAACATGGGGTGAGGACTTTTTAAAAACTTGGAGATGTTATGGAAAATGTGGATCATTTGCAATAGTGGAGAGAACAGTACTCCCATATCCCTATTGCTCATGGCATAATCAATCAGCCTAAGATCACTGGGAACAGACCTGTATTTTGACAAAAATCAGATTTATTAACTCATTGAAATGAAGAAGACCACATACCAGAGAAACTATGGGTGTCTCACCAAACAGGCAAAGAGAGAGTTATAGGACTTAGGGTAAGGATAGAATTTTGGTAAAATTCAAATGAAGCAATGTTTTGATAGGCTCAACGCAAAGCAGGAGTCAACATCTGGTTTGAACTGCACAGTAGACGAAGGTTCATTTCCTTAGGAAGTGCAAAGTTAAGATAAACATGGAATGTTGTGCTCAGAAGCCCCTTATCTGAAGCTCTGAACCTGGGTTGCAAATCAAGACTGCTTCCCAGGGCTTCCCTGGTGGTGCAGTGGTTGAGAATCCGCCTGCCAATGCGGGGGACACGGGTTCGAGCCCTGGTCTGGGAAGATCCCACATGCCGCGGAGCAACTGGGCCCGTGAGCCACAGCTACTGAGCCTGCGCGTCTGGAGCCTGTGCTCCGCAACAAGAGAGACCACAATAGTGAGAGGCCCGTGCACCGCGATGAAGAGTGGCCCCCGCTCGCTGCAACTAGAGAAAGCCCTCGCACAGAAACGAAGACCCAACACAGCCAAAAATAAATAAATAAATAAATTTATTAAAAAAAAAAAAAAAAAAAAAAAGACTGCTTCCCTGGGAATTCCCTGGCAGTCCAGTGGTTAGGACTCCACGCTTTCACTGCTGAGGGCGTGGGTACGATTCCTGGTTGGGGAACTAAAATCCTGCAAGCCATGTGGTAAGGCCAAGAAAGAAAAGAAAAAAAAAAAAAAGACTGCTTCCCTGTGTCAAAGTGACTTAGATCCTCCTGGCAACAGAAGGGTGATTCATTTTTACTGATAAAATTTCAAACAGCAAAGTTTCTGATGGTCTATCATTTTAGAGAACAAGGTTTCCCAGTGAGTCGGAAAGCAGTAGTCACACAAAAAAGGGGGTGGTTATGATACTTTAGCTGCAGTGTGCCCGTGGGAGGAATATTGTTTCATAGTAACTTTGTAGCTAGCCTTACCAATGTCTGTCCTCCCAGCCTGATGAATGGCAGGGCAGCTTTTTCTTCCCCTGAGCATGAGCTAATTTTTACTTTTTCACCCACTTCAGTTATCTACTCAGCCAATTTTGTTTCACCTATAGCCTACCCACCATTCTCAGATGATTTTGAAGCAAATCACAGACAGGAAGATGACTTTTAAAACTACAGCTCTATTGACCTCTGGATGTCATTACCTGGACATCCCTTATGCTCAGTGTGTACAAGACAGAGTTCTCAACCCCACCCCCACCTCAGCCAACAAAACCTGTTTCTCCTGCTTCTCCATTCACCCAGTTGACTCACTAGAAGCCTTGGAGTCATCTTTGCCCCTCCAGCTCTCATTGTCCCCTCCTTTTTCACCAAAGTCTACTGTTTCATCTCTGAAATCTCTCAAATCTTCTCTGCACCTCACTTTGTTTCTCTAGTTGCAGGTGTAGTGGATATTGTGGTTGACTCGCCAGCATTCATTCACTCTACCTGCTGTGTCATGGCACTCACAGGGCTCCCTTCCCGGTGTGGGTGGCCAAAGCCAGGAGTGGCTGGAACGCCCACTCACCGGCCAAACCCCGGCCAAAGCCCGCCCATCACTACTACCAGTAATTGTCTCTTTCCTGAGATACCTCAACTAAACCATGAATTAAAGACCTGTGGTTGCTATGCAAAAGAACAGCTTCAGGTCGGGTCTCAGGCCCCACCCCTGCCACCAGATAGCTGCCCCTCAGCCCTTCCCGTGTGGAAGTATCCCAGCTGCCATGTTTTTATAACCTCACCTCCCACCACTCATTCCATAAACCCACAAGACTAATCTGGGTTCCAGAATACAACCTGTGTTTCCCGCATAATGCAATGCTTTTCTCTCCCTCCCTCTCCCCTTTTCTCCACTCTTTTTTAACTGGAAGACCTACTTATTCTGCCAGTCCCAAGTGCGCTCCTTCTTTCTCTGTGAGGCTCTTCCCTCACCCCTCACACAAGTATCCAGGCTTTGTGCCTTGGACCCTCTGCTTATAAACTATGTCAAACTATGTATCAGACCTGAATAAAGTTGTCTGGAGGCATCTCTCCCTCCTGGGCTTTGCCATTCTCAACACAGACCATCTTAGTCACTTAGCACAGTGCCTGACATGTATCTATTTATTGATATTTAGTGAGTGACTAACAGAGACTTGCTACATAAATGAATGTTGTAACTGGAGTCATGATCTGCCCTTTCTGAGGTCACTGGGTGTGTGAGCTCCATATCACAATCATCAATGTATGAATTACTTTCCAAATGTTAAGCACGTTGAGGGTATGCAAGAAAATTATAGGTTCAGACCCCACCCTCGTGTTGTCAAGGGGAGCCGATTATTGAATGCCTACTGTGTGCCAGCCCCTCCCGAACACTGTGTAAATGTTAATAAATCCTCTCAATAATCTTATGAAGGAAGTTTAATATTCCAGTTTTTATCAGTGAGGAAACTGCAGCTCAGAGAAGTTCAGTAACTCACACATGGTCTCTCAGTAAGTGATGGAGCCAGGACTTAAAACTTGGTCCATCCTGACTCCCTGTAGAGCCTGTTCTCTTTCCACATCAAACTGACTTGTAAGGGAGACAAGTCTAGACTTTCAGAAAAGAAGGCAAGCACGTATTTCTTTGGCTGCCTGTCTGGGTTTACCAGCCTGCTTTTGTTGCCTGGGTAGGAAGACCTTCTAGCTTACCAGCACTGCTGGGTGGAGGCTCCCAGGTGTATCTTTTTTTTTTTTTTTTTTTTTTTTTTGCCACACCACGCAGCTTGCAGGATCTTAGTTCCCCAACCAGGGATTGAAACCGGGCCCTTGGCAGTGAAAGCGCAGAGTCCTAACCACTGGACCCCCCAGAGAATTCCCGAGGAAGGAGTTTTCCTTTTTTTTTTTTTTGGCTCCCAGGTGTATCCTATTTATACCTTTGGCCCCCTGGGGCCCTGAGCAGGCCCTGCATCTTCAAGGTGGTGAGCCCCTTCAGATGCTGGGCAGTGGGGTGTATTTGGAAGTTCAAAGGTTCTGGAATGCCTTTACAAGTGCCTTCCTATCCCACTTCCTGGACCAACCTGCCCGTTGGTATCAAGTGGTCCTCCTAAAACACCTTTAATAATGTTAATATTCTCCTTTAAAAAGGTTGCTGTCTACATGCAGAGTGGTATCCTGGATTGGATCCTGGAATAAAAAAAAGATATTAGTGGAAAAACTAGTGAAATCCAAATCAAGTCTGGAATTTGGGTAACAGTAATGTACCAATGTCAGCTTCTTAGTTTTAACAAATGTACCATATCATGTAAGATGCTAGCACTAGGGAAAACTGGGTGAGGGATATATGGAAACTCTCTGTGCCATTTTTGAAACTTTTCTGTAAATCCAAAATTATTCCCAAATAAAAGTTCATTTTTCAAAGATGTCAGTGCCTCTTGCAAGATGACGACGACCAGGTTCCTTAACTGGGCTTTTGGGGTCCTCCAGCCTCATCTTCCCCTGCCCCTGTGAAAGAACCCTCTGTTCCAGCTCAACGGTCCTCTGAACTCGCTGTCCTCTGAACAAAGCAGTGCTCTCCTGGTCCCCACATTTACCCTAGCCTCACCCCCTGCTGGACTGATGACAGCCAAAGACTCCATCATGGTCCAAAACTGCAATGAGAAGCAAGTTCCTGTGAACCTGATGAAGCCCCAGGGCCCGTCATCTGCAAGGCCCCAGAGGGTCCACCACAGTTGTGGTGAGAATGTGACCCCCCTGCAACTGTTGCTGTCACAGAAGGTTCTCAGGGACCTGACTCTGGTAGGGATAGCTGACTCCTAGAATCTAGGCCACGTGCCCTTGACATGCCAAGTAGTTGCAAGGGAGTCTGGGAAAAACAGTATCTGAGTTCATCTTCATTGTGGGAGGTGGGCTCTACCTCCAACACAGTGGTCCTTCACACAGTGGGAGATGTTCACTACAGATGGATTTTCTAGAGCCAAACCTTCCACTAGGGACCATCGGGCTCAGGTGACATTTGGGAAACTCCAGCTGGGTCTGGCCTGGAGGTTGCATGGTGCAGACTGTGCTCCTATATTTGATTCACTAGGTCAGAGTCAGGGGAACTTTATCTCCTGAGAGTACCTGGATTAAAACCCTGAAAGTGAGAAGGGCCCAAATTCACATCTTTGCGAGCAGCGATGGGAAAGGCAACACTGGGGAAGCGACCACCTGCTCTGAGGCAAGAAAGCACTGGGCATCTGTGAGAAGATCCAGTGTTCAGTGTTCTATCATTCCTGCAGCCACCGGGAGCGTCTGACTCCTCCTCTCACTCATCCCCAATATCCAGGCAATCATCTGAGGCTAGTAACATCCCTCCTAATATTTCTCATATCTGTTTCATCAGCAAGCACCCTCTTCAAGAAGCCTTTGCTGACCGCCTCCCCCCCCCCCCACCAGCTGGGTCAGGTGCCCGTCATTGTGCTCCTGTTGAGTGCCTTTCGCATATATCTTATTGTTGCACTTGCCACATAGCATTAAAATGATCTATTTCTTTGTCTCTTTATTAGACTCAGAATGAGTCTTATTCCTCTTCGTCTCTCCAGTGCCTGGCACATACGAGTGAGGAGCTCGATAAATATTAAACAACTGGAAAGAAGTAGGCTGAGCTTAAGAAGGGCCCCTTGGACTAAGCAATGAAATATCCCCTACACCCTTACCCCTTATGCTCCCAGCTACATGCTACATACTTGCCAAGTCCCAGGCCAGCTCCCAGCTAGGCTCTGAGCAGCTTATCCATCTCTGGACTAGATTATGTGATTGTGTGATTCTCAGAGTAAATGGCAGAAATAGAAGATGGGCAGGGAGCCCTTGGATTCTGCTGGCAGCACCCCTGCCCCAGGTGATCCTGGAGCCACTGGGGACCATGAGTGCCCCTTGAGGAGGGAATTGCAGAAGAAAGCAGCAGCCCGGGGCTTGACTTGGTAACACTGCAGCAGCAGCTGTGGACTGCCCTCCTCAGACTTCTTTTACTCAAGGAAGAAACTCTAAGTGACTGTCGTTGGGGATTTTATCATTATGTACAGCTGTGGCTCTGAGGGTGTTGCAACATCTCTCTCGCCTAATTTGGGGCCCTGCTGCAGGGCAGTTGTGTCAGATGGCTTGCAAATGGGGACCCCAGGGAATGTTACCTGGTACTAGGGACCACCTGAAGTTGACAGATGAGGAATGAGAAAAGCATGTAGGGAGAAACTGTGTCACCTTGGGCAAGTCTTGCTACCTTAGGTTTTTTGCATTGAAAACAAAGATAATTTTCAAGGTCCGTACAGTCTTATGTTCAAAATATTTGCCCTATGAATGAAGAAGTCACATGGAATGGATGGAAGGCTTGGGTTTGGTGTCAGACAAGCCTAGGTTCCAATCCTGGCTGCGCCACACTAGCCAGCAGTGCAACTTGGGCACTCTTAACCTCTCTGAGCTTCTGTTCTTACCTCTGAAAGTGAAATAAACTCTGCACCTACTTTGCAAGGGTGTTCCAAGGATTAGAAATACTAGAGATAAACTTCTGGGCACAGAAGTAGCCGATCAAAAAATGGAGCCAGCATGTCTGTGTGGGTGGAGCGGTGCTGAGAGTGGGAAAGTCCTTCACAGTCTGTCTCTGAGCTGAGCCTTGAAGGACGAGGTGAGGGGTGTGATGGCGGCAGAACGGCAAGGACGTGCAGGCAAGTGGGCAGCACGGGCCAAGGAAGGAAGAGACATGATGCGATGGTTACGAATGGATACAATGTGGTTCCAAATGGAGAGAGACAACATGACCCTAAGTGTGACGCAGGACAAATGGTAACAGGTGCTACTTCCGCCTACGGGAGCTTCATGGGTCACATGGCATTCGAGCTGGGCATTAAATGATAGCAGGATTTCCAGAGCAAAAGTTGTGGTTAGAATGGCTTTGGGGTAAACACCAAGAGCAAAGGCAGGGAGCTAAGAAAGAGTCCTGTGTGCCTAAGGCAGGGGAGGCCATGAGGCTGGAGGAGGGCGGCAGTGGATGAAGAAGGCTCGAAGGTTTTCAGTAGAGCGCTCGGAGCGGCGGCCGAGACACGCCGGGCTGGCGCCGACCCAGCGCTCACAACGACTCGCTGACTCTACCTGCTTCTCCGCGGCGCCTCCACGCGGGTTGCGTCCACGAGGCCAGAGCCAGAAGGCCGGGGTCTGGAAGGAGCCTCTGAGGTCCCCGGGGCGCCCTGGCAAAGGGGGTGGCGCGGGACTTGTGCTCAGAAGGCGAAGGGCTGGGAAGCAGGCGGGCATTCGCTGCAACTTCCTTCCCGCCTGGCTGCTGGCTGCGTGCCCTGAACTTGACCTCAGATGACCTCTGTGTTCCCTTCTTGGAAACGGTTCCATTGCCAGCAGAAGTTGAGCTCTGCCTTTGGCTTTCTTTTTCCTTCAGAGCAGGGATCTCGTCTCAGCTAAGACTGGCTCCTGCTGCCCCCCGAGTCTCCGCTCCTTCAGCAGCACCTTGCTTTCCCTCCACGGCCGCCAGCGGGGTGCCTGCTGTTAGCAATCTGCTCTCCTTGCTTCCTGTCCGCCTTCATTGTTCTTAGGACTGATGGCTTTAAGAGTGTGAGATCACTGTATGGATAAAGAACAAGGGGAGAGGTGTGAAATCCCCCCCCTCCCCCCCGCCCCGGCCCCGGCGCCCCAGACACACAGCTAGTTAACAGCTGAGCAGAATCAACCCAGGAGTTCTGACTCGCAGGCGGATGCTCTCAGTCCTGGCTATGAGCTGCTTAACTGTGTACTCCTCAAATTCATTAGTGCCTGGAGCTGTGGACCTTGGCTCATTTGCAAGTTTTAACTTGGATTAATGTCAGTGTCTTGAAATTCTTGTGTGAAAAAGTGAATTATATTTTGGGTATTGTCCTTGTTGACAAAACCATGTTTGCATGTTTTGTGGATTGGGTTGGCATGAAAAATAATTCCAGAAATGCCTGGATTTGTCCAGTGTTGCTGATTAGTGTTGTCTTAGGAGACTAAATCCAGTATTAGCCCCAATAAGGGGAAGGAACTGCATCATTTTCTCCATAGTCAAATGCACAGGGTGTACCCACAGCACACTTATCAAAAGAAAGAGACATTTCTGGTCAACATACAAGCTAGAAATTATTACTCCCAAACAGGCTGCTTTGTTCAAAAACTTTCCCAGACTTACCTTTTGAGCCAGTTTCTGGGTCCCAGTAGAGAGCCAGGTTCTGTTCACCACTCAAGGCCCGAGGTGCTGTGCAGGGTGCTGGGAATACACTGGGTAGCAAGACAGACACACATGTGTACCTTACAAGGAACCTCTTCGCTTAAAAAATAAAACGTCTAACCTAGGCTTGAATACCATCTAACTTGTCAGGTTTGGTTCTGAAAGATATTTTTGGCTGCTTTCTAAAATTAAGCTTCTCTTCAAAGGATGGAGAATGAATTCATTGATTGAAAATACTCAGAAAATAATGTAGCTTAGACAAAGGCAATCTCAAAAGAGGAATTACTAAGACACTTTAAGCAATGGCCACATAATCTCCCAAGGAGATGATTTAGATAAGAACATTTATTTAGAAGTAGACACTCTGGGGACTTCCCTGGTGGTCCAGTGGTTAAGACTCCACACTCTCAATGCAGGGGGCCTGGGTTCGATCCCTGGTCAGGGAACTAGATCCCGCGTGCCACAACTAAGACCCAGCACAGCCAAATAAATAAATAATTTTTTTGTTGTTGTTGTTTTTATTTTTTTAAAAAAAGAAGTGGGGCTTCCCTGGTGGCGCAGTGGTTGAGAATCTGCCTGCCAATGCAGGGGACACGGGTTTGAGCCCTGGTCTGGGAAGATCCCACATGACGCAGAGCAACTAGGTCCGTGAGCCACAACTACTGAGCCTGCGCGTCTGGAGCCTGTGCTCCGCAACAAGAGAGGCCACGATAGTGAGAGGCCCGCGCACCGCGATGAAGAGTGGCCCCCACTTGCCGCAACTAGAGAAAGCCCTCGCACAGAAACGAAGACCCAATAGAGCCATAAAGAAAGAAAGAAAGAAAGAAAGAAAGAAAGAAAGAAAGAAAGACCAAAAAAACCCAGTGATTTGCTTTGAAAAAAAAAAAAAAAAAGAAGAAGTAGACATTCTAGGGTGTTTGTGTAGCATGCAAAGGCACATTTTCATGAGAACAAAGTTTTGGCTTCCAGAGGCCAGCCACCTTTCAAAGCAAGATGACCGAGTGGTCTGAACCAACTCAGATCTATTGGCCGCTGTCCACTGCCCATGAGCCCTCAGGCTAAGACTGCCCCAGGCATCCACATTTGCCAGCACCTGCCTACAGGATCTCCAAATCAAATCAAATTACAAGACTGACACAGCTTAGAAACAAACCTGTTTATTTGCATGGGTTCCCAAGTTGCCAAGGATATTTCATTGATCAAAGACAGTTGCTATCATCTAAGTTTCCAGGTTCTCAAAAACAGCACATTCTATATGCTGTCTATTTCACACAGCACTTTCTCATTCATCCTCCCCTTGAAGCCACACCCCAAATCTTGCATTACATATTCCCATTTTACAGATAGACTAAGGTGCAGTTAAATGACTCACCTAAAGCACACAGCTAGAGATGCCACTTGGGGCTTGAAATCAGGTCCTGCAGTTCCTCCTCTGCCAGACCACAGTGGCCTAGACTCCTGGGGAAACTTGTGATGGCTCGTGCAAACACATCCCAGCCTAGCTGCACATTATACCCCCACCCAAGAGTGACTAGATATTGCCAAGGGCATAATGCCCTGGCCCCTGCTCAGCAGGAATCTCCGAGGGTGGGGCCCAGGCAATGGCTTCTTTAAGTTCTCTAGGGTGGCTCCAGTGTGCAAAGTCAAAACCATTCTGTTAATCATTATTACTTGCTTCCTGCTCTCTCGAGGACCTGCTTTAAGGCATAAATGTTCCACTTGCTTGTTTTCAAAAATAATTTTCAATTTCTCAATTATAGGAATTATATCCATTTATTGTAGAAATTCTAGAAGAAAGGTATAAAGAACAAAAATCATCCAGAGACCCATTATTAATATTTTTATGTATTCCCTTCCAATCTTTGTGCATATTTACTTACAAATTCTTGATAATACAATATATACTGATTATTTTCTTTTGACTTCATATGGTAAATATTTTCCAATATTACCAAATATTTTTCAAAAGCACTATTTTAATATTAAGACATAAAAGATTTTTAAAGATATGGTCCACAACATTAATAGTGATTAACACTGGACTGCAGATTCTTTTCAGATTTTTCTTTTTGCTCATTTGTATACTCATTTTTCTATAATTAACTTGTGTTTGTTTAATTTTTAAATTAATGAAATTATTATAATGGCTGCATCATGTTCTGCTGTGCTTACATCTTATGAATTAATCATTCTTTTACGTTGGACATTTAGGTTGTTTCTAATTTTGTTGTTATAAATAAGCCTTCCATGAAGACCCTTGTACCTTGATTTTTGTGCACCGTTGTCCTAGAAGTGAGATTATTGAGAGGGTATAAACATTTTGAAGGTATTGACAAGCATGTGAAATTGCTTGCCAAAAGGGTATGTGAGTTTATGGTCTCATCAGTGGCATATCTTGGCAAAGAAAACCGTTAACAGTATTTGCAAAACTGAGTACAGTTGATCTTTGAACAACACGGGGGTTAGGGCACTGACACTCAGGGAAGTCCAAAATCCCAGTATAATGTAGTCAGCCCTCTGTATCCTTGGTTCCTCTGTATCCCTAGTTCTTCATCCTCAGATTTGACCAACCGCAGGTGGTGTAATACTGTAGTATTTACTACTGAAAAAAAATCCAGGTTCAGTGGACCCGCGCAGTTCAGACCTGTATTATTCAAGAGTCAACTGTATTTTCATTTTGTGATCTATCAGCTTGCTATGATTATGAATGAGGTTGGACTTTTTATATCTTTTTTGGTCATTTGTATTTCTTCTTTGTGAGTGTTCACATTCTTTGCCTTTTTGTCCCCTTGTGGGTGACTTTTTTCTTACATATCAACTACATAACACTTTTCCTTTTCATTTGTTTTGTAAATATTTTCCCTTAATTTATAATTTAATTTGGGTTGTTGACATGCAGAAGGATTTAGTGATTTTATGCTTAGAAATACTTTTTGATTGCTTGATCAGGTAAATAGTTACCATTTTTCTTCTACAGGTCTCAATGAATAAATGCCTGCTTAAGTAAGAAAAATTTTTCTGGTTAAGCAGGATTTTAATGGTCTGAACTAAGAAACAGTCCATCTCCTATAGGAACCAGACTTGGAATTATCAAAACTACGATACTTTTATTATATACGTTCCTTGAACTACCCCACCCGATACATGTAAAAAAACATGTTGGTAGTCCCCACCTTTGTAGGGAAAAACGTTTAAAAAGCAAACTAGATGACATAGTCTCTCACAAAAGACTGCCCACCCCCAAACTAACAAAAGCCCATTTCCACTCTGTATTCAAAAGCAGGGTGGGTCTTAGGATGGTACTACTGGGCCTCAGGTAGAAACTTCCTCTCAGGTCAACCCCCTCACCCCCTCCGCCCACCGCCCTGGTCCCATGCCTTGGGTACAGACTCTAATCCTGAGTAGGGTTGCTCTGGCATGTAATATATGGGACATATGGACACTAAACAATTATTTGTTGTTTCTCTGACTTTTGAATTTAACTGGACGCTCTGTATTTTTATTTGCTAAATCTGGCAACCTTAATCCTGAGGTTTTCTTTCAGTGTTGATGTTGGAGCCCACGTCCCAGGAGTGCCCACAGACAACAGTAGATAGACCTGGCACCTCCAGCATACCACATGAAGGAATTTACCTGCCTTCCTCCAAAGAGGGCTCTCGCAGCCAAGAGGCCCCAGAGATATTTTCAAAAAACCCTACTCACTGACTTTTCTACAGAGATCAGCAGGTGCTTGTAAACCTGAGCTCTTCTCCAGGCCTCTCAGTGTGTGTGTGTGTGGGGTGCTTCCAGACTTCCTGTACTTCATTGTTCTTCTTCCTTCTTTTTCCAGCAGCTGTGAGGCTCCTCTTGGGCCTGTGGACCTGGGCAGGCCCTGTTGAGTGCTCACCACTGCTTCACTCAGGTGCCCTTAGCCCACTGCACATCCCTGTTTTTTGTTTTGTGTTTTTTTTAAATAAATTTATTTATTTCTTTTTGGCTGCGTTGGGTCTTCGTTGCTGTGCACGGGCTTTTTCTAGTTGCGGCGAGCGGGGTCTACTCTTCATTGTAGTGCGTGGGCTTCTCATTGCAGTGGCTTCTCTTGTTGCAGAGCATGGGCTCTAGGTGCGCGGGCTTCAGTAGCTGTGGCTCACAGGCCCTAGAGCGCAGGCTCAGTAGTTGTGGCACACAGGATTAGTTGCTCCGCGGCATGTGGGATCTTCCTGGACCAGGGCTCGAACCCATGTCCCCTGCATTGGCAGGCGGATTCTTAACCACCAGGGAAATCCCTATATCCCTGTTTGAATGGCCAATCTTTTTGTTCACTGTGGCCCCTTTCTGCCTGAACACCCATTTTCTGTCTTACAGGCTTTTGAGTCACCATAAATAATTAGATTGTTTCCCGAAGGCTCGATGTTCAAATTCAAGTTTTACTGTAGTTTGAGATGGCTGAATATCAGGTGGATGTGGGTGATGGCCTAGTCATGCCACCATTAGGACCATCCTAGAGATTGGCGAGAAGACTGAGACATAAGCTGATAATCCCCTCCCTGGTTTAGTAGATAAATAGTACAATGTTGGGAACACAGAATACCTCCCCAGGAACGAGGCTAGAGTGACCTTGAATGACTGGATCCATTAGTGCAGGTATTTCCAAGAACCTCTCTCCCAGGTCCATGGGGGACACCTGTGTCCTTTTTATCTCTAGCCTTCTTATCCCTAGCCCCTGTAGACTTCTAAAGCAGAGCTTCTCAATCTTTAGGGCACCAATGTATCACAATGGCTGAGTGGGAAGAAAGGGGTCTCTGGTAGGGGTTCTGAAGATTTGTCCCCCTGCACTGCACTGTTTCTGCAAATGGGACTTGACCCTCATCCATAAAAGGATATGGGGAAGGGGAGCCTCAAGGATGAAAGGGGTTGATATCAAGTTCAGGTCTCAGGTGGGACAAGTAGGCCCCTGCTCAGCAGGAGATGGGATGGAAACAACTTACGGAAATAAGTTATTGAGACAAACTGGTTGAAGCTGAACCAATCTTTTAGGGAGGCTCAGCTCTTTCCATGAAGCCTTTGCACTCCTCTAACTGGATTCTCAGGATTTGTAGTTCAAGAATTTCACAATTTTTATTTTCACGTATTTTCTGTGGCTTCCTCCCCCTAACTCCCCACTTTTTTTCTTGTTTTTTTTTTTTTTTTTTTTTTTTTTTGCAAGTTCCTTTTAAAATATGATGACCTTGTTTGAGGATTTGATGTTGAAGTTTAACCAAGAGGTAGATCTAAGATCTGAGCGCAGCCGCTTTCCCCTCCTGAACCCCAGGACCTTCTATTCGCTGCTTCCTGGGTCTCTCTGTGGGCCGGTCCCACAGGTGCCTCAAATGGAACATGTCCTTGCTGACCTCGTTTAGCAAACTGCTCCTCCTCTAGGCCCCTTGGTGCTACCATCCACCCTGCTCCTCTTCCAGAAATCTCCTCCCCACCCCTCATCCAATCAGCCCCTTCCTGTTATTTGATTCCCTAAATCTCTCCAGTACGTACTTCTCTTTATCCCCACCACCAGTGCCCTAATGGAGGCCACCATTTTTTTCTCACCTGGGTTCCTGCAACAGCCTTCCAACTGGTTTCTCTGCCTCTGTTCCAAGACCCCAGACTGAAGCTGGCTCTGGACAAGATATGGTCCTCATCCACTACACAGTGGATGGGACAGACTGACTCATTCTTATGCTATGACTGGTGGGCCCAGTCTCGAGAGATCATCAAAGGCTTCCCAGAGGGTCACCTGAGTTTAGCCAGGAAGGATGAGTGGGAGTGAATGGCAAGAAGGCAGGAAATGCTTCTGCCACAGCTATGCTGTTTTAGTAGTTTCTTTACTAGGCAGGCCCCTAGTGACATATATACTGAGTCCCTTCCTTTTCTGGATTCTTTTTTTATTTACACATTAATTTCTACTGAGTTTGCTCCACTGTCACTCTCCTCTCCCACCATGCTTCCCTCAACTCAGGTTTCTTTCTACTAATCTAAATCTCTGAACATGCATAGTGGGAGGAATGACACCCATTAGAGTGGAAATCTCAAATATATGTCCCCAGGAGGGAGAAATGCTCTTGAAATGGGCAGAACTGATTGCATTAACACATGCCTCAAATACACACACACACACATCCACCTCACACATATGCACACATACTATTCCCTGTGTATTAATTATTAGTGCTGTTAACCAAATATTTTTGCTTCTCCTTCCAGGCACATGGGAGCATTGCACCTATGGCATTCCCCTGCTCCCTTATGACTTGCTTTGGCCAATGAAATCAGAACAAAAGTGATGTGTGTTACTTCCAGGTAAATGCTTTAGGAGTTAGTGCTCTATTTGCCCCCACCCTCATTTCCTGCCTTCAGGGCTGAGGAGGCAACATGTCTAGTTGCAGCAGCCTGAGTCCCTAAGTGGTTATGGAAAACAGAGCTCCTGCTGATCCCCAGGAGACATATTTCATGATGGAGAAATAAAATTTTGTCAAACCACTGAGACCTGGGGATTGCTTCTTACTCTAGCACCACTTAACTGATCCTGACTGATACACCCAGTCAAATCAAGGTTTGGGGGCATCAAGGCCTTTATTCCTGTTGGGTATTCAGCATCTTGAGTCTCTGAGTCAATCAAAGATCCCATCCTCCTGCCCAGCCCCCTTAGGTTGGAAGATTTCCAGGTTATTTAATCTCTTTCCCATTATGAAGGGGACACTTGTATGCTCCTTGTAAGTTGTGTACCTATTTGATTGAACCTAAATTCAAAATGAAGTCACAGAAATAGCTATAAAACATGAAAGCATTTGCTGAGTTATCCAAAAGCATAATCTAGATACCCTACACATGTCGCACTAACCAGTGCATGTCCAAAAGCAATGCACTAACGAATCTCCCTTTCACCAAGAGCAAAATGCCAGTTTCTTCCCCCAGAACAGCCCTGGCACTGGTAGGCTAATTTCAGAGGTCCTGGATTGCAGGCCTGATTCTGACACTTAGTAGTGAATGACCTTGGAAAAATTACCCCTCTGAGTCCCAGTTCCCTTATCTGTAAAATGGTTATAATAACAATAATAACTATGTCATAGAAAGAAAAAGAAAGTAACATTTGCACACCTGGTGTACAAGCCACTCTGCAGACAGAACTGGAAAGGGTGTGGAAGTGCTTTGCAAAGGGAAAGCTCTATCCAAATGTAAGGTGATAATATTTTTAACCAACACATGACCAAAGAAGAACACAACAAAAATCAAATGAACTTCCCAATGCCTTCAGTCTGTAAAACGAAGCTCAGGTGTGGACATCGGAGTATATTTACATTTCTGCAAAAGGTCCCGTAATACAAAGCTCATTCTTCAAATAGGACAAATTGCTTATTAGCTAAAGGGAAGGAGTGGAGCCAAGTGCCTCAGAGGAGGTCAGTCACGTTCAATCATTTGCAGGTTGGGCAAACACCCAGCAGTGGCGGCTCCACGCAGTGGCTTCCTGAAGAACCACACGCGCGCACATCCAATTACACTTCTTGTGCCCTTTGCCCAGTGCGGAATTAACTTCAGTTCATCAGTGGAAGCCCTACTTATTCCCCAGCCCCACCTCCGTCCCCATCCAGCGAAACGCCCCCTGCCAATTCTGTAGCGCCTGCAGTCCCTCGGGCTCTTCCTTCTCGAGACGGGATTTCCCTTTCTAGTCCTTGGGGCAGCAGCGCAGCCAGGTCCTAACCTCACCGGAGCAATTGCCTAAAAGGCTCTGCCCTCGGCCGCTGGGGGTGGGGCCCGCCAAGCCGATTTATAAAAGGAGCCTCCCTGGGTCCGCCTTCTCTAAGCGCCTCCGGCGTGATCTTGGCCGGCGCCTAGGTGCTGAACTTGCTTCTCGCCCGCTTCTCAAACATGAGGGTGCAACGCCTGAAGGGCTTGTTAAAACAGAACGCTGGGCCCCACCCCTAGAGTTTCTGCTTGAGTAGGTTTAGGGTGGGGCCCGAGAGCTTGCATTTCTAACGAGTTCCCAGGTGTTGGTGACGCTGCGGACCTGGGACCACACTTAGTGAACCACTCACTGCCTCGGGTTTCAGGCTGCTTTCAGATAGAGAGGCTCGCTCGCCACCTCCACGCCGGTCCCAGCTGTTCTCCTGCCCTGAGCGCTGGTCCAGTAGGAATAACCCGGCAGCACAGGAGGCTGCAGACCTGGGAAGGCAGGGCCTGAGGAGTTTGGACTTTATTTTGAGGGTCCCTGAAGGGTTCGTGCAGGTAGGAAAGCAAGCAGGAATAAACCTTGGAAGTCTGTGGGTGCTTGGTGTTACTGGGATATTTCATTCATCAGGCTCTACTGACCTCATTTCTGCATTGAACACATATTGATTGGGTGCTTAGCTTTAGAGTTACAAAGGTGAAAAGACAGGGTTCCAACCCTCCAAGGGCTCATAGTAACTGGGAGGGAAATGTGCAAATGATTACAGTACTGATAAGATTTTCCTAGGGAGGCAGCGTCAAACTTCTGGGGAGGGAGAGTGGGTGGGACTCTGGAATCTGTCCGAAGAGCTGGAAGTGGTTTCATGGAAGAACTGGCATTTATGCCGAGACTTGCGGGATGAATGGGAATTCGGCAGGTAGAAGGAGTAACTGGGAAGGGGTTGAAGTGGGAAGGGGTTTCCTTGGGCAGAAGGAATGAGTGACAAGACTGCTGAAATACAAGGCTCCAGAGGGAGATTGACAGCACATCTCAGGCCTGGGACTGGTTTTCCCTCCTACCTCTCTGGCAGCTCCTTCTGTCTCCTTTGATGGCCCCTTGTCAGCTGCTGTCCCTCATGAGCTGGTGTTCGCCAGGGCTCTGGCCTGGCTGCCTTTTCTTCTCACTCTCCATGTCCACTCCTAGTGAGGTCTTCCACACCTGAGGCCTCACGAGCTGCTCCCTGATGGGGCCCACAGCCCAAGCCTCGCCTCCTCAGCTCCACACTCAGTTCCACGCAGATGTCCCCAGGCATCTTTCCTCCTGTACTCTGTCTTGGTGAATGGCACCAGCATCCATCTTGTTACCTAAGCCAGAGGATTTTCTGAAATGACCCTTTCATAGATAGCTGGTGAAGAGTAAAACTGGCACAGTAAATTGCTGGTGCCATTCACCAAGACAGAAAACAGGAGGAAAGAGGCCGGGCTCAAATTCTGAGTCTACAGTTCACTAGCTGAGTGACCTTGAGCAAATTACTTAATCTATTTCCTTATCTGTAAAGTGGGTTTAAAGATAGTATGTACCTCACCGGGTTTTTATGTGGATTAAACAATAATTGTTATTTATTAAGCACTATGTTAAGTACTTTACTTGGATTCCTTCGGAAATGATCAGTACCTTGTCCAAGGTCACTCTGCTACCAAGTGGCAGAGCCAGGCCTGGAACCCACAGTTCCCTGACTCCTAAGCCACCCTCTTCATTGTCACACTATTTGGAGATTGTCTATCAAATAGGGAAATACTTATAATATAATGTTAAGTAAAAAGTGGACAGCAAACTGCATAACCAGTGTGAGTACAGCCATGTTATTATTTAAAAAAAGGAATTAATCTACAAATAGAAAAGGCTAGAAGGAAATATAGCAAAAGGTTAAATGTTGTATTGGGGTTATTTTTGTCTTCTAATTTTCTATTGCCTATGTTTTCTTTAATATACATACTTTTTACTAAAAATAAAATACTTAAAACGTTAAACATTCATTACATAAAAAACAAAGTCCACAAACTGTTCTCATGTTTGACTGAAAATTACTCTATTGGTATCTCTTCTCAGTTTTAGTCTTACTTCCCTGAACAGAAATTCTTTCCTACTCTCAAAGGCCAGAGTAGGAAGTAGGTATTGCAGCCATGTTCACCGCCCTCCCACAGCTGACAACCTGGCCACTGGAGCAGGCTGTCAAAATCAGGCCTGTGGGGAGGGAAGTTCCAGACGGAACCCGGGCTTCTACCGCCTAGGGCTTTCTGGACAGCGCTACTTGAGATCAATTACTTTTTTTTCTTCTTCTTTTAAATAACCGGCCGAATGCTCTTTTTCCAGTTTTGGCTGAGTTGTTAGCTTCATCCCGGTGGCGACGCCTGCCAGATACCTGGTTCCTTGAACACCGCCCAAACTGGTCAGGCCAGTCCGCCCGTGGTTGTTTCTGCCAGGACTTGCCCGTGTTTGTGTGTGTGTGTGTGTGTGTGTGTGTTAGAGACCCACCCTTCTCCCCAGCAACCCAGGTAGGTGGAAGGAAGCTTCGGGGACCAGCCTGGCAGTCAGGCCCGATGGGTGGAGCTGAATTAATCTAACCTGGAATTTCAACTTGGCCTGAACAACAGGTGAGGGGAAAAAAAGCAGCAGAGAGAACAGGCAGTTTGGCAACTGGGAAATAGTCTTACGCCTTGCCCCTTGGCTGGAAAATAGCCCGGGGTGACTTTTCAAAGTGTCTGCTCTGGGTTATAGGGCTCGGTTGCGCCACGGCCCCCTCGGTGGCTGTCCGAGCCCCTCCTGAACGCTGTTCTCCTCGGTTACCCTCCGCGACGCGCCCGTTTCCCCTCCTCTGGGAGGCAGGGCGGGGGTATCGGATTAGTCTTTGTTTTCGAAGCGAAAGAGCCGAGAGCGGCGCGGGGGAGGCTCGCGATGGCAGGGACCCGGGGTCCGCCTGGGTAGGGCGCTCGGCCGTCACCCCCGCGAGGGTGCCTCCCGGCTGGCCCTCGGCCTCTGCTCGCGGGTATCCCCTCCTTGCCGGCCAGGCTGACTCGGTACGCAAACGCGCGATGTACCCCATTGTCCTGCCTCGGAATGAGCGAGCGAGCGGCTGCCAGGAGAGGGGGGTCAGTCGGGCCCGGAGCTCAGGACTCCCGGGGGCGCCGGGGCCGTCCCAGGCCGCTCGGCCCGCAGGGAGTGGCAGGAAGTGGGGACACCGAGGCCAGCTCCGCCGAGGGCCTAGACTGGGAGGTCCGCGTGCCCCACCCCGCGCCGCCCGCCGCGCCTGCCCGGGCTGCAGAAGCGCCGGAGGGCGGTGGCGGCCAACCGGAGGAGGGCGGCCGGGTCCCGGGAGGACCGACCGCTGTGGAGGGGAAGTACTGCAGGTGCAAAGGCGCGGCGTCCGGGCCGGGCCCTGCCCCCACCCGCTCGAGGACGGCCCGCGCCGTCCCCTCCCCCTCCGCGGAACTCCCCCTTCGCGTAGCCCCGAGCCCGGCGGAGGGGGCGGCGGCGGGGCCGGCGGGGCTCGGCGGGGCTCGGCGGGGCCGCACGTGCGCGCCCTCCCGGGCGGGGGAGTCCCCGGGCGAGCACGTGCCGCGGCGCGCGGGGGGCGGGGAGTCCCGCGGACGCCTTCATTGCTGCTGCTGCTGCCGCCGCGGCCGCCGCTGCCTCTTCCTTCCTCCTGCGCCGTCCCCTCCTCGGCCCGGGCGGGGGGCTCCGTGCGCCGAGCTCGGCCGGGCCAGGCGCTCCAGGAGGCGGGCGCCCCAGGCGGCGGCGGCGGCCGCGACGGTGGTGGCGGCGGCGCGGGCCGGGAAACTTTGCCCCTTTGTGCGCTCCGCCCCGGAGGCGGCGGGCAGGTCGGTGCAGTCGGTGCCTTTCCGGCTCCGGGGTGGGGGAGGGGAGGCGTGGGGGGGCCCGGCCCGCGGGGGAGGGGATGGCCCGGGGGCCGGCCGGGGGGCCGCTACTTTGTTGCGGGAGACGAGGCGGGGGTGCTGCGGATCACAGTGTAGCGGAGCCGGGCGGGGGCGGCGGGGCGGGGCGGGGGCTGCGGAGCCGCCGGAGCCGAGCGGCCGAGGCCCCAGAACAAAGGAGCCCGAGAGGCTGCGCGCGCGCGCCGGGCCTGAGCCGGAGCGCGCCCCCCTCCTAGCGCCCCCTCGTCGGAGCGGGCCGCCCTCCCGGGTCCGGCCGTCGGGCGGGGAGCGCGGCTGGGCGGCCAGCGCGGGCTACCCCGGGCGCGCCCCTCTCCAGGCCGCTTCCGTGCAGGGGGCGCCCGGGCAGCCCCGCCGAGTGAAGCTCTCTGCAAACTTTATTTTGAAAGCTGTGCTCCCTTGGGGAGGGCCTAGCCACCTCCAGTGAGGGGTGTGTGGGAATTTTGGCAAAACTCTCCCAAGCCCATGGGGGTGGGGCGAAGGACAACTTTCTTAGAAATCTCACCTTGACCACCCATTAAATTCGCCGTCCAGGTTTCCTTACCACCCTGTCAGGCCCTAGGCCTTCTCCCTCAGGGAGCGGGTGCTAGTGTGCCCTGCCAGAGGTTCTGGGCAGAACTTCATGAGAGCAAGCCCATTCTCTTCCCCCATCTTCTCTTTTCCCAGAAGCAGGAAGAGGTAACATGTGAAAGTTGTCCCCGAGCCCCGAGTGATGCGCTTCCCCTTTCTGTCTCTTTTTCAGGCAGCGCTGCCTTCTCCATCATCCTGACGCGGGAGAAGAAATACCGGAGGAGAAACTCCTCACCCTGCCCTGCCCCCATCACACACCTACTGGCACACCTCATGCCTGGGTCCAGAGTGGGTGAGGGTGAAGAACCCACCCAGCCAAGATGATCCCTTCTCTGGGGACTGCCGCTGGTGTCCTCCCCCAGATCCCGGGCCCCAGCAGGTGGGAGAGTGGCCCCCAACTGAGTCCTATCAGACTGCTGCAGAGGAGGTGAAGAGGGGTTGAGAAGAGGCACCCATCCCGGAGCCTGGAGCTACTTGCCTTCACCCTGTAGATTTTGACTGCTTTAGGAGAGAAGGACCTGTTGGTGGCCTTTGGAGGCAGGAAGCTGGACTGTGGCTCTGCCCCAGCACCTATGCCCCCACCTCTGGCAGCGTCATGAGTCAGTTTCAGGTGCCCCTGGCAGTCCAGCCAGACCTGCCAGGACTTTATGACTTCCCTCAGGGCCAGGTGATGGTAGGGGGCTTCCAGGGGCCTGGGCTCCCAATGGCTGGGAGTGAACCCCAACTCCGAGGGGGTGGAGATGGGCGGAAGAAACGGAAACGGTGTGGTACTTGCGAGCCCTGCCGGCGGCTAGAAAACTGTGGGGCTTGCACCAGCTGTACCAACCGCCGCACACATCAGATCTGCAAACTGCGCAAGTGTGAAGTGCTGAAGAAAAAAGTGGGGCTTCTCAAGGAGGTAAGCTGGATCTTGCGTGGCTGCCCTGTCCCTTCCTTGAGGGTGCTGTATTCACAGGGGTCTTGCTAAAGCCAGTTAAGCCCATTCTCCCGTTTTGATCCTCCTGGTCCAACTTTGAGTGGGGCCATAAATAGGAGTGTTGCTGTCTTTGGAAGCTGTTTTAGGCTCCTTTGCCCGGCCGACAATTGATAGGAGAGGAACCGGGTTGTAGAGGGCTCTGAGCTAGCAGTCTCATCTCTGATGTTTGCATTTGATGCAGGACAATGATATCCAACTTTATCTCTAGAAGTTTCTTGTCCTGCTTGAAGCCTCAGATGTGTTTCAAGGTCACACCAATGCTTGGGTGATGTGGGGAGTGATGGTGTCAGGTAAGGGTTGGAGGCTGATGGGTTTCGAAATAAAAATTTGGAGCGACAGGATGTTTCTATGCTACCCTGATGGAGTGGGATGTTTCTTTCCCTAAATCTTTTTGGGTGCCATCGTTTTTGGGATGATACCTGAAAGTGTTTGGGAATTTTTGTTTGGGAATTTAGTGAGAAACCCATGATTTGGGTTCCCCTACTAGACAGTACTTCTTGAGGTCAAGGACCATTTATCTCTGTGTTCTCAGGGCCTGGCTCAGTTCCTTGGTGTGTAGTAAGCACTCAGATACTAATTGAATGAATGAATGATGTGTTTTTGAGACACTGTCAACCCCAGGAAGGAGTACTTCCTTAATTTGGAGTAGGGAGGCAGACAGAGGGAAGGAGTTGGAATGAGAGCGGAGGAGGAAGTGGAGAGGCAATGACCCTGCACTGGCCATCTTTCCTTTCCATTCTGGTGGTGGGCTGCCAGCGTGAGGTTGGTGGCAGCTGTAACAGCGGAGAGTTGGCAGAGGTAGGGACGAGTGAAGCTGAGCAGCTTGGGAGGAGCAGTGTAGCGGCCGAGGTTGCTCCAGGCAGCGGAACTGGCGCTGGACAGAGACGGAGGCCTGCACTGTCTGCGGGACTCCCCCGCTCTGCCACTGATTTGTCCGAGGGCTCGGACAACTCAGGTCCCCTCTCTGGGTCTGTCTTCTGCCTGGGGAGATGCAAGGGTTGTGCTTGATGGCCTTTGAAGCCCTCTCTAGCTGGGCTGGAAACCACTGTACTTCTGAGAGCCGGGGTACCTGTGGCTTCCATGGGCTGGCGGCTTGCACTCGGGATTTCCCTGACTGCTGAGTTCAGAGCTGTGCCGCCAGCTTGGTGGGGCTGTGGTCCCGTGGCTGGGAAGAAAGATCCAAGTGTTTTGGTCAGGAAAGTGGGTGTTGCTGGGGTGTTTCTGCCCCTTCTCACCTTGTCTTGCCCACTCTCTGTGGAAGCTGCATATCACGGTCCAGGGACGGCCAGGGATGGCGGACTGGTGCCGTTATTTCCCCGGCCTCAGGTTAAAGCAGACATCTGGATCACATCTGCAGCTCCCCACCCCAGCCTGGGAGACTGTGTCCAGCTCCTTTATGTTGCTGGTGTTTGGGGGAGTTGGCATCCTGCTGGCCCAGTGCTCTGTGAGTCCTTTCTGAAAGGGGGGGTGGGATCAGTGGTAGGCTTCACTCCTGGGCATGAGATCTCGTGTTTTGGTATAAGTAGGACCTGCTTCGTCTACCTTGTAAAGCTTGATTCCTTTGCTTGCTTCCTGGTAGGGTTTACCTCCTTCTCTTCCACCTTTCTCTTAACTCCATTTCTCTCAAACCCTGGGGGATGAAGGGGGCTGAGCTTTCTGGGCTGGAACGCGTGGCTCTTGTGAACTGTGTTTAAGCTCTTCTTTCGGCAACAATGAGGCATACCTGAGTGAAAGGGGCTGGGAGTGAAGCCAGGGGCCTGTCATCCTTGTGTGTAAGCTGCTGGCCTGGGCTTCTGGTGGTCGTGGTTAAGAGACCGGGGATCTGGCTTGGCTGAGGCTTAGAGACAACCCCTCGGAGAGATGTCTACATCCCTGTGGACCTTGCCGTGGCCGGCTGCCCCTCTAGGCCCCCAGGGTCAGGGAAAATGTGGCTGGTGTCCTGTGATCCCCCCTGGACAGAGGGTCCACGTGCTGATCTGTGCACCTGTGCTGTCCCATGACAGAGTTCTCCCAGTTTCTGGAGAAACAATGGAAGGGGGACAATGGAGTGAGCTTTGTCTTAAAGTTAACTTTCTTTGACTTAAAGAGCAGTACTTTGTTTTAAGGATAGGTACTTTCTACTTCTTGATGTTTAAAAGTGTGCTTTTTTTAATGAAATGGAGGTGTTGACAGAAATTAGATCTAAAATTACAAAATGGTAACTAGTGTCTGTCTCCACAATTTTTTTAATTTGGTCCTTGAAGGCTGAAAATGTGGGAACCACTGTCCAGGCTACACTGCATTTGATGAATGTATCTCTGGCAGAGTTGACAGGCCCAAGAGGCTGTGCCTGAATGAGGGAGCCCAGGGAGCCAGCCCAGTGTTTACAGCCCCCAGGGGACTGCTGAGACCTTCACTAGGTCTGAGCAGCCATGTAGCAGAGGGAACATGTCCCAGGATTTGGGAGGTCAGGAAAGGAGGAGACCCATAGAACTTTATTTTTTTTCAAGCTGTACATGCTGTTTATTTTTTTACTTTTTTAAATTTTTAAATTTTATTTATTTTTTTATACAGCAGGTTCTTATTAGTTATCCATTTTATACATGTTAGTGTATACATGTCAATCCCAATCTCCCAATTCATCGCCACCCCCCCACCCCCCGGCCCCAGCCACTTTCCCTCCTTGGTGTCCATGTGTCCATACATTTGTTCTCTACATCTGTGAGACCCATAGAACTTTAGAACTTGACCCCTACTCTTCAGGTGGGACAAGACACAGCATCCCAGGAGCCTCTTGGGAATCAGACCCTCTCTTTGCACCTGTGCTGCTCAGCGTCTCCTCTTCTGGGCACCTTTCTTTACTTCCATCCTGTCTCCACCTCCTCCAGCTTCCTTTGGGGCTTCCTCTGAGCTATCTGCTGACAGATGCTTTGTGTCATCCTGTAAGAGGGGGAACATTATCTTGACTTTCTTGTCTTCCTTCCCTGCTCCTCACTTTTTTACCCAGTGCGGGTAGGTGGTGCTGCAGAGCCCATCTACTCAGAAAAGTTCAGCATTTTAGTACGAGAGGCAGCTCCCAGGGCTGGTCCTGTCCACCACAGAGGTAGGTGACTACTTACTCCTCTGTGCCCTAAAGAGAGGTAACACACCTGAAGGGGTTCATTCCTGTAACTGAGGTCTTCCTTCCTAGTTCCAGGGAGGATTTAGATCCTAGGCTGATGTCGGAGGCTGTTTGACTTCCACATTCTTTTTACCTGAGTGGTGGCTTGTAGCACAATGAAGACGACTGATTAGAAAAGTAGGATTTGGTGAGTGTGAAGGTACAGAACCCAAAGTAAGGGCTGTGCCGCTGACTCTCTTGAGCATTGTTTTTTTCATATGTCAGATGGGTTAACCCTTCTTCGTGAGGATTAATTGAGATAAAATATGCAGAATGTCTAGCACATGGTAGGTAATCAGTGCACGGTGACAACACATTCCTAGAACATCTAGAAAAGAATTAATCTTTATGCATAAAAATTGTGTTTGTTAGTCTCTGAGCTTTAATTGTTTATTAAATGTTTGTTTCAAGACATCCCTGCTTGCTCATAGAACTGTGGGGCCAGGCAAAGGGAGGGAGACATTTGCCGGCCTCTTTGCTGGGGGAGGAGGCTGGACACCCAGGAGCAAGGAGCCACTGTGGCCCAGGGCCTGACTGAAAAGTTGCTCATGGTGAGGGAGGTAAATGTCTGGTAAAAAGGGTAGGAGAAAAACTCTTTGTGAGAAAGACTTCCCTAGAAGTATGTATACATAAGGCTGGAAGCATGACTGAGAATGTTGTGGGTGAGAAATGAAGAGAAATAAAATATATATGGTGTGTCTAGCCGTCAGCCAGTTGGATTTAGTGGCTGAAACAAAG